>NW_024425897.1:9674627-9821015 GCF_017311325.1 Ursus maritimus
GGGGGGGGGGGGGGGGGGGGGGAGATGCAGATAACTCGGGGCTGGCTCCCACGGGGCTGAAGGGCCCCAGCGGTCACGTTGTGGAAGTCACGGCATTACAGGCAGGCCTGACTCCGGGGCTGCTGCGTGTCTGCCCCAGGGGCACGGGCCGGCCCCTCCAGCAGCAGACCTGGCCTCAGCCACCCTCACATCCTGTCAGCTGGTAACTCAGCCATGCAACTTAGGGAGGGGACACCTAGGAAATGTGGAGTCTAGGTTGGGTGTGGGTCGGACAGATCTTGGTTTGCAGAGGAGGCCCCGGGGGTGGGGGGCAGGGAACAGTAAGTGGTGACACGCCTGCCCTCAGCCCTTCTTGCTTTCTAGTCTTTCAGGAGGCCGAGCTCCTGCTCAGGTCCAGACCTGGAAGGGACTTGTGCCCCGTCTCCCTCCCCACAGCACTCATTGGCCCGCATTCGAACGCTGAGGGCTGCTGAGAGTCCCAGATGAGCAGTGGAGGAGCCAGGCGGCAGATCACCTCCCATCCCACCTCCTGCTCCCTGGCAATCCCAGGAGACAGGCAAGGGGAAGACCAGGCAGGGCAGACAGGCGGGCCAGGCCCAGCTCCTCTGGGGTGGGGAGCTAGCAGAGGGAGGGTCCCTTGAGGACTCTAGGTGGCACAGCAGAGCCGGAGGTGGTGGTGGTGGGGGGTGGTCCTGCTTCTGGTGCTGCTCGGAGGAGAGGGCTTGGCCTCTCGACCCTCACATTCCTCCCCTGCACGATGGAATCAGTTCCCACTGACCACAGGGTCATCGTGGGAGATGAATGGGGTCACGGACATCAGGTTATGAGCCAGTGGCTGCCGCAGCGAGAGTTTATTAAACAAGACCAGTCACTGGGTGGTTACAGCTATTTGCTATTGGCTTGTTCTGGACTCAGTTATCAAAGGAGACAGCTCAGGGCAGCAGAGGCTGTCATGGGCCAGGAGGGGATCTCCCAGAGGTCAGCCTCCCACGTGTGTGTCCTGGGCAGCCATGCCTCTCTCCAGACCTCCCTGAGCTTACCCCAATGAAGTGGGGGGGGGGTCGGGATGTGGCCAGTGGCAGGGGAAGCTCGCCCAGTGCTGAGCCTCAGGCCCTTTGTGGACTGACGCAGGAGAAGGGCTGGTGGTAGCAAAGGTCCCTGGGTGGGCGACAGCTGCAGCTGGTTGGCACAGACCCTTGGGACCTGGAGGGCCTGGGAACCCTGAGCCAGCATCAGCATTCCACGGGCATCCCCAGTCCCTCTGGCAGTCTGTCCGCCCCCACCCTCGACTGGGCCCATGCCAGGTGCCATGGCTGCTCTCTCCAGTGACATTTACCGGCTGGGAAGTGGCCGCCGAGACGTGAAATCAGTGCCAGCCTGGGGCTAGCCCACTTCATTACGGCCGGCTCTGCTCCACTGGGTCGGTGAGCACAGGCCAAGCACGGCCCCCTCCCAGAGCCCCCCACCTCCTTCCGGCCGGTCCAGCCCCAGGCCTGGCTCAGGAGACCAGGCTCTCAAACCCCACCCAAGCAGCAAGCCTGTGTGCCTGGGGTCAGGGCCACAGGGTCCCCTGAGCACCTGCTCTGGCCGTGCACCGAGGAGTGTGAAAATAATAGCACTGATCTGTGTTTGCTTGGCGTACTGGGTCTCTCTCTTTTATCCTCAGTGGCCCCAGGAGTGCCACGTTCACCACTGTGCATGCCAAGGCCCAGTTCATGGCAGCAGCTCCCAGATCCCTCCCTGGTGGCATCCTGAGGCCCCATGAGAGCCCTGTGTGGTTACCACTGCCCCATGTGAGACCTATTCCCCCCCCCCACTCTTGTTCCCCCACCCCCCAGCCTGGGATCATTCTGCTTCTCAGCTTCAGAGGAGAGTCCCTCCCTCTGGCCCAGCTCAGAGTGGAGGGAACAGAGTCCCCCACCCCCCTTCACTGGGGTAAGCTCATGCGGGTGGCCATGTGCTTTCTGAGGGGGCTCAGCAGTGGGGCCAAGTCCAGGGCAGGACAGGCCAGGGAGGAGCTGTCTGGGGGGTGGGATCGGATTCCGGGAGGAGAGGCTCTGGGCCTGGATGTCACCCCCACAGCACAGGAGGAATTCAGGATTCCAGGCTGGGCTTAGCTCTGCTGGGTACCTGTGCTTCTTCACTCCTGGGTCCCCCACTGGCAGCTCCTCACTGAGCCCAGCCTGGCCGGGATATGGGGCCCCGGGAGGGTGGAAAGAACCCAAATCCTGGGTGCACAGGTGGGCTCCACCTCATGCCAGCTGGGGGGCTCCAAGCAAGTCCCATTAGCGCTTTGAGCTCCAGTTCTTGAGGCTGGAAAAACAGGGTCACTGATGCCTGTCTTGGATGAGTGAATGAGACAATGCACCTTAAGTTCTCAGCACGGCGCCTGGCCCTGAGCGCGGCTGCCAGAGGGCATGCGCCACCCAGAGGGATGCTATGCTGCCACGTCCTCGTTTATGCAGCACGTGGGATGCAAAACTCAGTCCTGATCCACCTGTAACTTCCAGAATACCTGGGGGGAAGCAGGTGGCCAGAACCTTCTTGCCTGATTTCCCCGTGCCCAGCACAGAGTGAAGGAAAGGGTCTCAGTTTTCCTATCGGTGGAATGAGGATCTTAATGCCCAGGATCTTACCCCACTCCCTAGGCGGCTGTACAATTCAGGTGAAATGCTAGCTCAGAAAGCGTTTGCTTTTATAATTAAAATGCTGAGGAGGAGGGAGGCTGTGACTTCCCAGCAAATCAGCTGGGGGGCTGGGAGAGAGGGCACAATGTCCCCCTGGCCAGCTGGTCGGGTCAGCTGAGCTGTAATCACCTGGGACCTGGTCATCGCTCAGCCACCCCCTCCCCCAGCCCTTCTGGACCAGAGGAGCATCCATCAATGTCTCCTTCTCCCTGACGCCCAGACAATGAGCGGGTCTGCCCGAATCTGCTGGTCCTGTCACTTGCAGCCACTGCTGTCTCCTCCTCCGCCCGTCGGCTGAGGGAGCAGGGCCAGCCAGGTAAGGGGCGAGAGGCAGCCAGGGGGCCGCATCTCCAGGAACCCCCTCCTCTTCCGGGTGAGGGGGCACTGCTGTGTCCCCATTTTATGGATGAAGACATTGGCTCTGAGAGGTCAGAGACTTACCCAGGGTCGCGGAAGTGAGTCCCAGAGCTGTCACTCAAACACTGGTCGGTCTGGCCCCAGGGTCCCTGCTTTAAATTTCGGCCACCCTCTTCCAGACCTCAATTTCCCCCCATGCATGAGAGAGCTCTGCTGACTTCCTGAAGGTTCGGGCCCCACAGAGCCTGCCAGAGGGGGTGCCGCCTGCTCGTCCCATGCCAGCATCCCAGGGACAGCATGATGAATGGGGATCTCGTTGGGGGCAGGTGCGACACACCCACACACCCGCAGACCAACGGTTGGGTGATGGATCTTTTCTTCCTCTCCCCTCCCCAGGGGCTCCATGCCATCTGGTCAGGCGCAGAGCCAGGCTGATGGATAGGCCACCCACCGGGCCACGCTTACTGCAGCCACAGCCAGCACCCCCGCTGCTGTGTGCCAGGGGCAAGAGGGCAGCTCTGCGGCCCCTCCAGTCGTTCAACAAACACACATTTATCGAGGGCCTACTATGTGCTGGAATACAGGGCAGGCAAGACAGACTGGGAAGCTAGCTATCACCCTCCAAGGTGACGAATGTGGTCAGGGGCAAATAGAGGGAGGCCTCTGACCAGACCTGAGGGACCGGGGTGATGGCAGAGGCAGCAGCTTATACAAAGGCCTGGAAGCGAGGAAGGGCAAGGCGTGCTCAGGCCTATGGGACAAGTTCTGAATTTGGGAGGCATGGAGCTGGGATGGGGGCAGGGCGCCGAGGGGAGGTGTGGCGGAGGGAGCCGAGCCAGGTCAGCACTTCCAAAAGACCCTGTCACCTCAGGGCAGGGGGCTACGGAAGGTCTGCAGAAATGCGGGAGCAGCAGAGAGGGTCCTGGTGAAGAGACAGCAAAGGGCTGGATGTGAAAGCTGCCGGAGGAGACAGTGGCCAGTGCTGAAAGCCAGGGGTGATGGTACTGGCCCCACTTCATAGATGAGGAAACCGAGCCTCGGAAATGGGGAAGGGCTCGCCCAAGGTAACCCAGGGAGGGAGAAGCAGAGCTGGACTGGAGATGCAGTTGTGTGATGGCCAATGGCCCGCAAACCCCCGGTATCCAGGCCTCGTCCCCAGACCCAGCCTGGCCGAGCTGTGGAGCCCGAGGACACCCTCCACCAGTACAGGCACCTCCTCATTCAAGGAGGCAGCTGTCCCCTTTGTGCTGCCACGGCCCAGAGCCAGGCAAGAAATATCACATCATTAAAATGACAAATCCCTTTACTAACTGAACTGGAAGGCCTGCCTCCCTGCCTCAGATCCCTTCAGTCTCCATCTTCCCTCGCACTGTACCCTCCCCCTCCCCGCCCCACTAGCTCATCTCCCCTCCCAGACTGGCAGGAGAGCATGCTAGGACCACCTGCTTGTCCCTGAGCTGACCTTGGGTCTCAGCCCTCCAGCAGGGCACCCCCTCCCAAAGGAGTAGAGGGGCTCTATTCTACAGGTGAGGAAGCAGCCTCCAAGGAGGAGGGGAGCAAGGCCCTCTAGCTGGGGCCCCCTCCTCTGCCAGGGTCCTGGCCATCGGCCCCCACGTTAGCCACAGAGGGCTGCCCCACGTGACCCCAATGGCCCATCCAACCCTGAGATTCCATGGCCCCCGCCCTGTCTCTACTCAGAAGAACAAGTCCAAAGCAAGCCTCACATTCCAGAATAGGGCCTGGGATCTGGACAGAGCCTTTTTTCGAGGTCAAACCTGTTTCCCACTTGGGTGGGACATTTTCTTGTCTGAGCCCCACCTGGAGGACAGGGCAAGGGTTGTTCTCCTGGATTTACAGGCAGGAACCCCAGTGGCCCCAGACAGGGTGCTGCCCTTGGTTTCCTCACTGACAATGGGAAGTTGACACCGCTCCTTTTGACTGAAGCCAAGGCCGAGCTTGTACAGGACCGTGTGGGTGTTGACTAAGCACATGTCTTTCCTCATACCCACTGTTTTTGTCATCTTCTCATCTACGTCTGAGTGTGCGGAGAGGCCCTCACGTGCAAAGTTCAATGCCCACATAGGTGCGTGCAATGCTCACACTGCCCTGCCCCGGCCCTGGCTTCTTGGGGCCCGGGCATTAAGACCCCTGCACGTGCATATCAACCCCCACACATGTGCACAAACCCAGCCACAGATGCACACGTCTGTGCTGACATGCCCACGTGCACCCATGCACGCCCACACCCCCTCACACCAGACCTGTCTGTGTACATCTGGGTCACATGCCCACAACCGCTGGGAGACCCACGTGAGATCCGGGCTCCTCTGGGGAGCAGGGCAGGTGAACAGATGCCGGGAGACGCCGCCTGGCCCTGCAGGCAGCCCCGGTTCCCAGAATGACCCCCCCCACTCCCCATCCCTCCTCCAGGACCAGCCAGCAAGGACATGCTGTCCGCCCGCCCAATGTCCTGGTCTCCTTGGACGCAGACAGAGCCCATGGCGGCGTCTGGCGCATCCTGACTTGGCCGAAGCAGCTGCACTGCACCCCCGCCCCCCAGCCCCCTTCCCTGTGCCCAGCACTGTCCTGCCTGCCCTTTCTCACCCGCTGGCAGCTGCATGAGCGTCCCGCTCACCGCCCTCCTGGGTCCATGGTGGGGAAGGTATTTCCCTCGTGGTGAGTCTTACAAGCCCTCCTAACTGACCTTGAGCATTTTAGGCACCTCTCTCAAGACCTCAGTTATCCCCTCTGGAAAATGGGAGGGAAGTCGAACTAGAAATTTGCCAAGATCCTGTCCATCTCTGGCTGTGCGATTCTCCCAAAGCCCGGGAGAGAGAAGATGGGGGAAAGGGGTCAGGCGAGGAGATACAGGGAGAAGAAAGCAGAGTTTTAGCGACAACCCCTCCCTGGCCCAGCACGAAGCCTAACAGGGTGGGTGGTTGGTGACTGGAGCACCCCTGAGTCTGGGGACCACACTTGGTGTGTGTTCTCTTGGTGTCCCTGCCACCTTCCAGGGGCTGCTCCACTGCCATTTTACAGATGAGGAAACTAAGGCCTGTAGAGATGCCCTGAGGCGCCAAGAGCCCCCCAGCTTCCCGCACTTCCGCACACGAAGGGCCCCTGCGTGGCAGCTATGCCTGAGACGACTCCGGTACTCCCCGTCCTGCCCTGGGTCAGGGAGGGTGGCATTCCGGGAATGGCTTTCTCTGGAGCCAGGCACCTCCCCCCTCCCTGCTCCCTGCTCTTGGCTCGGAGCCCACCCTTCGGCACTGCCCATCCATCTGCTGTCACTTCCTGGCAGGACCAGTGGGCCATACATCACCTGATGATGCCTGAGGCGGCCGCACCAGGCGGGTGGGCAGAGCACTGCTGAGAGCTCTGGACCCCGGCGCTCGGCCCAAGTGCGAGCCCCCTCGGTGCCAGTGGTGACATTTTAGGCACCATCCCCTGCCTGGGAATGGGGACCTGGGGCCAGCAGAGGAGGGGTCTCCTGGGAGTCCCTATGTCCCCCTCAGAGGTAGCCGCTTCTTGTGGGGGGAGCAGGACAGAGGCAGGCAGAGGCCACGGACAGACCTGGCAGAAAGGGAGTGGAGGCTGGGCTGATGGCCGTCAGGTGGGGGGCACCAACGACGTAGAGCATTTGGCAGGAGGACAGAGATTTGTCTCCCCCGCCCCCACCTGTCTAATTTGCTGATGTAGGTCGCTGGGGCGCCATCTCCTAACTGAGCTACTGCAGGGGTGGGAGCCAGGTCAGCCAGAGGGAAGGGCTCACAGCGAGGGTACCTCAGCCACCACCCCCTCCTGGCCTCAGCCTCCTGCCCCCTCAACTGGCACACTTCCCACAACCGGCCCTCACCTCCCAGGGCCGCGTCTGAAGGGAGCCTCGCATTCTTTATTCATTCATTCATGCATGCAACAAGTATGGATGAGCACCGACTGTATGTCACAACACTAGGGTTGCAGCAGTGAACAGAATCCAGCATCAGGCAAGAAGGAAGAGTCCACGGTGTTACACTGTGGCATGTGCAAGCCTGGACAAGCAGGTGGGAGGATAGGCGCTGTTTGTCTTTCTGTGTGTGTTTTTAAAAATATTTTAAGCTAGGGTGGTCAGGAAAGGCCCATTGGGAAGGTGATTTTTGAGTAAAAAGTTTACGGAGTGAGCGATGAAGATGTCTAGGGGGAGCGCATTCCTGGCAAACAGCACAGCCAGTGCAAAGGTCCTGGGGTAGGAGCATGCCTGGCAATCTGCCAGGAGCTGCCAGGTAAGGCAGCTGGAGCAGGGGAGTGGGTGGGGGTGGGGAGGTGAGGAGGGAGGTATTTGGGGCCCCTTGTGACTTTGACTCTCCCTTGGAATAAGGTGGATGCCATTGCAGGGCTGTAAGGGACCATGCCTGAGTTTAGGACAACCAGTGGTAGGTTAGGGGACTAAGGAGAGGGGCATGTGACAGAGGCCCTTAGCCCATGATCTCCCTGTCCTCCCTCCATCCCTCCCTCTCTTTTCTGTTTTTCTTTCTTTCCTTTATTAGTTAATACAGCAAATATTTATGGAGTGCCAGGCATGGTTCTAGGCTTTTGTGAATTCAATCCAAAGGACACTCCAGCCCACCTCCCCTGTACACTTCACAATATCTGCCCCAGGCGCCTGGGGTGGGGGCTGGGCCCACGTGTCAACCCACGTGCCCCCTCACCCAGGTGCAGAACGGCAGCTGTGGAAAACCTACCAAACATTGGTGTTCAGGGCTGGTAAGCCTCACACGCACAGATGAGAGTAGCATGGAACACACACAAAATGTCCTCTCCCCTCCCTGGGCCTCAGTTTCCCCATGTGAGAAACGAGAGGGTGAGAGGGCCTAAGACCCTTTCCTATTTTACATGAAGTCACTTTCTGGTTACCAAGAGTCCTGGGGATCAGACTGCGAGGACGCAGGGCTGTTGCTCTCCCTGTGTGGACAGGGACATCAGTGTGTACAGTAAGCACATGGGAAGTCTGCACAGGGCCACATGAGCTCACATGAGCACAGGGGACAGCATATGAGGACAGGGGGAAGGACTGGGCTTGTGGGAACCCCTCCACCCTGCTCTATTGGGAGCCTGGGTGTGAGCTTTGCGTTCTTTTTGTGGAGTGGTCTCCAAGGCCTTCCTTCTCCTGACATGATGGGACTCTAGGTCTGGGAGGGACAGAAGCAGACCCCCAACTGGGACCGCCCTCACTCAGTAGCCCCAGGGGCCCTGCTGGGAAGGAGCAGTAGCTGAGCAGGAGATCCTAGTGATGACCCAGCTCCAGCCTGGGAAGGGGCCCTGCCTGCTGCTCCCTGCCCCTGGCCCCACATGGCCCCCCAGTTCACCCCGGCCCCCCACAGCTCCTCTAATTACACAGCCATAAAGCACAAATCTCTAACGATCCAATTAGTAACGCCATTACTGCTCTGTCCAGGATTAAAATTACCAATTAAACTGCTGTCGATTTTATCATCACTTAGGCTCGACACGACCAGGGCACTGTGGGCCGCAGAGGCCCATTAGCAGGCCTTTGGGTGGGGGGCTGGCTGGGGGCGGGCAGGAGGCTTAGTTCAGCCTTGGAGGATAGAGACTCAGAAGGAAGTCTTCCATCCACCTGGGACCCTGCCCCAGCCCCACGTCTCCACATCAGGGACTCCAAGGGATCATAGCCTGCTTCCTTATAGAACTAGCAGGGGTCCAGGGCTAAAGGGGCTCAAACAAGGTGTTCATCTGAAAGCCTGGCCCCCACTTCCCTTGCCTCCTCTCTGCCACCATGGAGCCCTCTTCTTGGCCCACAGGCTTGAGGTGCCCTTCTTACTCCATGTCCCCACTGTAGGGGCAGGGGCGCCACTCTGATGAGCTGCTCTGAGGTCAGTACTGTCTCCCACATGACATACAGGGGCACCTCTCCCTCAGAACAGGGGAGATCTTGGAGGACAAAGAGCCCAGGGAATAGGCAAGTGTTGGCTTTGCCTCGGGGGTGAGCTTCCCGTCCCTGGAGGTGAGCTTCCCATCCCTGGAGGTGTGCAAACACAAGCTACCACTTGGCACCTGGCAGCAGGTGGAGATAGCAGCTCACATGTGGGGAAGGTAAGCATAGGGCTAGATCATCGAAACCAGGTAAATAACTTGGTCCTCCTGAGAAAGAACTGGAGATGTCAGGGTCTGAGAATCCCTGAGGGCTCAGTCTTCTGTTCTCTACCTCTGCCCTGGAGGTGCCTCCACAGAATGAGAAGCCCAGGGGCCAGAGGAGGGGGTGGCGGGAGGGGTCCAGGCAACCAGAGAGAGATCTGGCAGGCACAAACCTGAAAACTCAGCCCAGGGGGGCGTACCAAACACTGCCGGTCTGCAGCACCTCGAGGACCCCTCTGCAACACTGACGGAACAGTGATGCTGAGCCCTGGGCCCTGGGCTCAGCACCTCCCGTGCCTTCCTCTGTCCACGCTCATCCTCAGAAACAAATGCACCAAGACCAAGACACTGAGTTCCAATGACTTGCCTGAGGTCACACAGTTCTGGATATGCTCCAGCCCCCTGGAGGGGGCAGGGTATGCCAGGTGAGGTCGCAGACCCCACCCACAGGGTCTGCAAATCGCAGCACCCGTGTAGCTGCTTGTTCAAAGGGAAGTTTACACATAGCTCTTTGTGTCACACAGAGAGATGCAGAGAGGAGGGGGCAGGCCCGTCGGGGGATTGCAGGGTCCCGGCCTCACCCTGCTCCAGAGGTGGCAAGACCCTGCAAGGACAGGCAACTTCCCCCACCCACCCCCACGATGCCAGGGCCAGCCGGAGACGGGGCCTATTCTGGGCCGAGCAGCCACCCTGGGCAGGTCAGTCGAGTGTCTCATCAGAGGCAACAGACTGAGGCAGGGATCTGGGAGCCCAGAGCAATTAGGAGCTGGCTTGCACCTTGTCTCCTGCCAGCTGCCACAGCTGTCACTCAGGAAGTAGGGCTGGAGCAGGGGCTGGGCCAGAGGCACCCATGACCCACTCCCAGCCAGCAGCCTGGCCATACCCTGTGCGTAGGCTCCCACTTCCCAGAAGAGGAGACAAAGGCCCAAAGGGGATGAGGGACAGGAATCTCTGTCATTTCCTGGTTGGGACATCTCCAAGTTCCTCTTACCCCTGCTCACACTCTTTCCCCCTCCAGGCCTTCTTCCCCTGGAGCAGTGGTTCTAACCCTGGCTATACCTTAGAAGCTCCTGAGGAGTATTTTAAAAAGACCCTTGCCCAGGCCCAAGCCCAGCCCAGTGGGAGCTGACTCTCTGGGGTAGGGGGGCCTGGGTGAGTGCCCATGCCTGTCTCTTCTGGGCCAGGTTTTTGCATTTACTTACAGCAAACCCTGCCCTGAGGACTAGAAGATTCTCTACTTGTGAGGCCATGCCTCTCTCTGCCTTCTAGACCACTCCTGGGCTCAGGAGAGTCTGGGGGCCAGAGAAAGAGGCTCTATAGGTCCAGCCTTTCAGCAACAGGTCTCAGCACTGTGTGTGCCGGGGACAGAGGCACCGGGTACTGTCACCTTCTTCACCTCATCAGATCTCAGCAACCCTAGTTGTGTGGTGGCTGCATTAACCCCATTTCACAGGAGAGAAAACTGAGGCAGAACTGACATACTCAGGACATAGAACTGGTAACAGCAGTCAGGATTCATTCCAGCCACACCGGACTGTGAGTCCAGGGCTCTTTTTTCACCAAGTTTCTTCTCAAGGAGCAACAAATTCAAGGACTGTCCCCTTTGCTCTGTGTCCCTCTGATGGGCTCTGTCTCCTGCTCTGTCCTGTCTACCCCTGTCACCTACAGAGGCTGGACATCTGAAGGCTTAGAGGGGGTGCCCATGGCAGGGCAGGATCAGAGCAGACAGGGGCCTCTAGATTCTGGCCCACACACCCTCCCAGCTGGGTCGGCCTCTGCAAGTCTATAAATTCCATTATTCATCAAGTGACTGTGTGAGTTTGCCTAGACGATGAATATTTTATTCACCTCCAGACACTGTCCCCAGAGGGTTCTTGGAACAATATTGCTCCCTAGCCAAGGAGCAGAGGCCAGAGCCTCTGCCCTCCCTGGACACCTCCTTCTCCTCAACAGCTCCCAGCCTCTCCTCAGCAGGCCCCCCAGCTTGGAGAGGGCTGTGGTTAGTGGTCCTGGATTGACCTTGAGCTTGGCACTTGCCCTCCCTCCACTTTGATATCCTCTTCTGGACAGTGGGCTCATTTATTGCCTTGTCAGGCTCTCCATCCCTCCAGAACTGCACCCTACATGGCTGGGCCCAGGGCTTTGCCAGGAGCTCTCCCTGGTGCTGAATGTGGGTGGCAAGAGAATGCTGGCCTCGGAGGAGTGGTTTTCCAGCCAGCGAGCGTGGCAAGCCTGCTAGTTTTGAGAGGCGAGGGCTTCAGTCTCTGGGAGGCAGGCACCCAGCCTCTGGACAGGGTGGTCTCCATTTCTCTCCCCATCCTCCCTGCCACTTGGTGGATTCTCCCAGGATCACGGGTGGCTCACCTCTCCCAGTGTCTCTAGCACCCTGAGGCAAGGAGTAGTGGGCAAAGTCTGTGGAGACCCGTCTCCGGAGGGGCCCACGAGTTGAGTCTCCCGATGGCACCCCCAGGGAGTGTAGTGTGATGGCGGCAGCACCTTCCCCAGATGGGGGAGCGACAGACATAATTCACACCCTGCAATCACGCCATCTGCTCCCCTGTGACGTGTAAAGGAGAGGACGGGGCTGCAATGCCGAAGGGCTGGTGGGTTGGTGGGCAATCATTCATTCATTCATTCATTCATTCTCTCATTCATCCATCCAGCAGAGAGGTTCATCCAGCCCCTGCCAATTTTCCAAGCCCAGCCCAGCCCTGTGCCAGGCAGCAGATCTAAGGGATACAGATTGGGAGCCCGCCCTCCAGAGCTAAGAGTGGTCCTCTCACACTTCTAAGCTTTTGCTTACCCTGGCTTTTCCTCCTGGAGTTCCCTTTACTCATAGTAAGCACTATCATGTCCTGCGCACTGAACGTTTTACATGCAGGATCTAAGCATTCATTCTGGGAGCTAGATCTGTGCCTATTTAACAGGTGAGTAAGCTGAGGCTCAGAGGTGAGTGTAGCCACTCAGAGGCATATGCCCAGCTTTGGGTTCTCCATGCAGAGCTCGTGGCACTGCCTCACCCACCCCATGTCCGAGACTTTTCAAGCTGGTTTCATGACCTTCCTCTACAAACCTGCCCCCCTCCTCCCCGCTCTTCACCAGACAGTGAGCTGCCACCTCAACCGTGCTGCTCAGCATTCTGATGCTTGTTCTGTCATCGCCAGGGACAAGCAGCTCCCTCTCATCCTCTGACTCCTGGCCTGACTTGCTTGTAGGACCTAGCACCCAGGGGCTGCCCCGGGACCTGAGGCGCACAGTGCCGGAGGACTGAGGAGGTCTATGATGGTTCCCAGAGGAGGCGGCATTCCTCTGAGCCTGGAAGGATGAGATCAGAATGGCCCAGAGCCTGGCCCCTGAAGCCCTCACCCCTACCCCAACCCAGCTCCTGCCTTGGGCTCAAACCCCAGCCCTGCCTCACAGTGATACATGACCCAATCTGGTCCCTAAGCAGGGGTGCCCTCAACCATGAATGGAGGCAAGAACAAACTGCTTTCAGAGGTTTAGGGGATGACGTTCAGGTTACACGCACAGCCCAAGTACCCATGGGCAGATCAAGGAGGGGGAGCAGTGAGGCTGGTGACACGTGCAAGTCCCCTAGGCCCACAGTCAGCTCTGTGGGTCATGGGTTGGCATCAGGGGAGAGACAGGGACTGGCCTGAGTCACCAGAGACAGGGATAGCCCAAGCAGTGGGGTGTACCATGACCTTGGGGCTATAAACCACATCAGGTCCTGTCGCTCTGACCTGGTGGGATCCTGCCCCAGGGAGTAGCCTGAGCACAAGATGTAGAATCTGACCCCTTGGCCACAGACTGGAGGGAGGTCTGTGTCTCCACAGACAGTCATGCCCTCCCTCAGCACAAACCCTTAGGGCCTGGCTGTGTTGGGTAGGCCCATTCACTTGAGTTTTGCTTAATTTACTCATGGACTCTTTCTGCCTTTACTTTGAAAATTCTCCACCGCTCAGGCTGGGCGCTACAGAGGACATAGCAGGAGCTGCCCCGCTGTCAGGCGAGCGGCAGCATGCTCTGTAGCAGCCTCTCTAGACGCCACTGGGAGCTGGGTTTCCCATCAGCCCCTTAGCAAGCTCCAGCCCAGCCTCCCTTGGTGCAGGGGTCCTGATTTGGAACTGGTTGGCCTGGCCACTCAGTAAACAGTGAAAGAGGGCTGCTACAGCTCGAGCTCTCAATCAATACACAGCAGCTATAATTATTATTAATTCATATTCCTTGGGGGAATTTTCATGCCAATAGGAAACTCCCAAAAGGTACAGGAAACACTGCCAGGCCCCTCTCCCATGTTACATCACTCCATCATCACCACTGCCCGGGAGGTGGCATTGCCACCCTCACTTCACGAGGGGGAAACCAAGGCCCCGGGAGGCTAAGGGAGATGACTAAGGTCCCATGGCAGCAAGGAGGTGGTAGATGTAGGAGCCTCAGGTCTGCCTGGCTCCGAGTTCTGGGTTCTTTCCTCCCCACTCCTCTGCTGCACCAGAAGACCTGAGGGAGCTCAAAACACTCTTGTCCGATCGTCAGACCAGGAGACAGGTGGATGAGGAGGGCTTCGGGGTAGTGCTTTTTGGGGACCTCTCCCACCCCTGGCCCTTTGTTCTAATGGGCACCCAGGTGATCCGTAGAGGCTGGGGAGACAGACAAACAGCTGGGGTCTTTCCTGGCACCTCTGCAGGTTGTGGACGCTGCTGGGATCCCCTTCCCGAGCCATGCCTGAGAAGCACTGGGGCCCAGGCCTGGCCCAGCCCTGCTCGGCCAGAGCTGGCATCTCTCCCTGAGCCCCCTCTCCCCAGGCCCCAAGATAGGGCTGTGATTAATCAACGACAAAAGCAGAAACAAACAGAAAAATGTAATCAGCTTGGGAAGGGCAGGGCCGGGTAGGGCCGTGGCAATCAGCTTTCCCGCTGGGGCTGTTGGCTGATTGAAGGTGGTTCCGGTAAGGCCTCCGGGGACAGGTCCAGCAGCTGGGGCCATGGAGAGGCCAGGGTGTCAACCCCTCCTCCATATATACGCATGCACATCTGTGCACCCATGCCCATGCCACTCCTAGCCCCTGGGCCTGCACACCGCCCCCCACCCGCCCATGGGCTCCTGCCCAGAAGCTCCTGCCCTCCCCTCCCCTGCCAGCTCACAGCCTTGGCACACGCAGGTTTCCATACACACTCCCAACATGCATCCATCTGCGTGTGGACTCAAAAACACATGAACACACCCTCCTGGGTAACAGATATATGCACACACATGCTGCTCCCACAGACACCTGCCCCCTCACTCTGATGTGCACACATGACTTGGGGCCTGCGTGAGCCTTGCACACTCATTAGGTCTAACCAGCCATGTGAACTGACAGGCTCTCACACCAATCCCTACAGGCACCCAGCCACCTCTCTGTTCTTCAATGCCCTGAGCTGGGGGTGGTGAGAGGCATGAGACAGACCCTTGGCAGCTCCCCAGGCAGAGTGGTGGGGCGTTTGGAAAGGAGCCAGGACTGGGGTTCTACTGTGGGGGGCAAGGTCAGCTGCCAAGTCTCAGCCAGGGATAGGGGAGCCTGCCCCAGATTTGTCCCAAGTTCCTGCCTGCCACCAGCGCCTTATGACCTTGGTCAACGCCCTTCTTTTTCAGCCTCAGTTTCCCCACCTTGGAGCCCCTCCTGGCACCAATACTGTATGATTCTCCTCCAGGACCCAGGAGCCTGGGGCCCATCTCACCTCGCTGCCAGGTCTCTGGTCCTCAGTTCCCTGCTCTGTTCTTGCGGGGTGGGGGCGGGCCAAGGGGCAGGAAGGAAGGGCCCCACCCCCACCTTGGTCCCGGTGGCTGCGGACTTGGGTCAGAGACAAGTGATCCTCCGCTGGGGGAAAGGGGAACCTGGGGCGAAGGGGAGAAGGAGCCCGCAGCGGGCTAGGTGCGACCGCGCAGGGGCCGGCGGCGGGAAGGGGCGGGCGGGGGGGTGGAAGCGCAGAGGGGGCGGGCGGGCGGGCGGGGGAGGCGGGGAGCGCAGCCAGCGCGGCACAGAGCAAGCGAGAGAGCGAGCGAGCGAGCGAGCAGGGGAGGCGGCGAGAGCCGGAGCGGCTGGCCGGGCGGCCGCGCCGGCGAGCGGACTAGCGGGTGGCGAGCAGCGCGGAGCGCGCGGGGCACCGAGGAGCGGGCGCGGCGGGCGCAGCGCTCGGCGGCTGGAGCGGAGAGGCCGGAGCGGCGCCGCCCCCGCCGCCCCTGCGGGGCCCCGGCCGGGAGCCCGACGAGGGAGGGGGGCGGCATGGACCGGCGGCCCCGGGCGCGGGGGGGCTAGGCCCCCGGAGGGGCGCCCCCCGTCTCGCCACCGCTGCTGCCGCCGGGCCGCCCTCCGCAGCCGCGCGCCCCGCCCGCTCCAGCCGCCCCCGGGGCCGCAGCCGGCCTATGAGCCCCGACCTCAAAGTTTGCGGCGGGCGGGCGGGCGCGGATCCTCCAAGATGCCGTTCCACCCGGTGACGGCGGCGTTGATGTACCGGGGCATCTACACCGTGCCCAACCTGCTGTCGGAGCAGCGCCCTGTGGACATCCCTGAGGACGAACTAGAGGGTGAGTGCCCCGCTGGGACCCCTGCCCGCCGGCCCTCCTACCTGTGCGCCCAGGTGAAGCGCGGACTAGGGGCGCAGGGGGCGGGGGGCCGTCCGCAGGTGCCGGCTGCCAGGTGGGCGCTCCAGAGAGCAGCTGCGCGGGGAGTCAAGACCAACTCGCACCTCTGGGTGCCGCGGTGGGGGTAGCCAAGGCGGAGGGGCGGCGCAGCCCCTGCCCGCATGGTCCCCCGCGCTGCGGAAACTTGCCGAGCCCCGCAGCAGGGTCACGGGGCCGCGCAGTCCGCGGTGACGGTGCGGCAACGCGACGGTCTGGGTGGGGGTCCGAGCTGAGCCCCCCGCGCGGGCCCGGCCGGAGCACCCGCATCCTGATCCCCTCCGCGGCGCCTGCCCGTGGCTCTGCGCTTGAATTGACATTCCGCTCGTGTCGCTTTTAAAATCCAATCTGCTTGGGC
The DNA here is from genome assembly GCF_017311325.1 of Ursus maritimus. NCBI lineage: Eukaryota > Metazoa > Chordata > Mammalia > Carnivora > Ursidae > Ursus > Ursus maritimus. The sequence continues at coordinate 9,690,822 of NW_024425897.1, forward strand.
AGCCGGAGCAGGGGAGAGGGCGACTGCCCTGCTCTTGCCGCCTGCGGGTCTGTCCCCAGTCCCTCCTGTGCCCTTAGCCCCTTCAGCACAGCCCTGCGTGGACCCCCAGCCCAGAGCGCTGGGAGAGCGGCCCAGGAGGTGGTGGCGACAACAAGTGGCCAGATTGGGCGGCTTGGTCGCGATAACCAAGCCTGGAAGGGAAAAGCAGAGGCTGGGTCCCAAATCTGTTCCCCCACCGGAGTCCCTCTGCCTCTCAGCATGAATGGGGACGTTAGGCAAGGGGCTAGGCGAGATCAAAGCAGAGGTCAAGGTCCGGGGTCCCTGGACCGAAGATTCTGCAGAGCAGTGAGACCCCTAGGGCCTGCAAGCTCTTTCCCTCCTGGGCTGGGGGCAGGTTCTCGGGCCTTCCATCCCCCAGACCTCCTAGGGCCCCATTTGGAGTGGAGTGGGGGTTCTGGGCTGATAGGAGCCTTGGACCCCTGGGATCCACTTATCTGCTGTTGGGTGAGGGACTGAGATCGCCCAGAAGCTGGGCCTCTCTTCGGTTATCTTGGGTTCGAGGGTCTCTGAGATCTGGGGCGCATCAGGGCTTGGGGGGTGCAGCTGAGACACCAGTGCAGTCAGGGATGATGATGGGAGCACTGGGGGAGGCATGGAGAGAGGTCTTCCCTCATCCCCAACCCTGGAGAGGGTAGACCTTGCGGGAGTCAGACTGGGTGAGGGGAAGTTCAAGAGGGAGAAGGTAGCTAACCGCCCCCCCCCACCCTGCACCATAGACGATGAGCCACCTGCTCCTCTCAAGTCCCCTGAAAGCCCCCAGAGGCTGGCAGAGCCACAGAGATGGGGTCTGGTGTCTGATGCAGGCAGAACAGAGACATGCGTGCTGCTGCTGGATCTCTGGCCTTGAACCCCAAAGCCCAAGTGTCTGCCCTGTCTGTCCAGGGCCTGGGAAAAGGAGGAGGTGCAATGAGGGCCAAGAGGGCAGGAGATGGGGCACAGGCCATCTCTTCCCCACCATTGTCTGTTCCTGCCCTGGGCCACCCCGAACCTCCTGCCAGTGTCTCCCTCCACGGACCCTCCTCTATCCCCTCCTCCTGGCCACTTGGGCAGGGGACAACGTTGTCCCCCCAAAACCCATGCAGCTTCCACCTCATTCCCTACCCTTGCTTCCAGCACCCCACCATGATGCTGGCAGCCCTGCTATGGGCCTGGCTGGGTCTCTCCTCTCTTGATCTCCCAACCCTGGGATGCAGACCCTGAGAATCTGAGAAGAGGCTGGGATGCAGAGGTGAGCGGGCACAGGGAGGGCAGTGCAGGGGTGAGGAGGCCGCAGGCTCCCCTCGGGCCGCCTGGTGGACACACTGGCAGGAACCCAGCAGCGTTAGTCACCAACCACACCAAACGCACTCCCTGCTTCTCTCCTGTCCCCTTCTACCGGGCCCTGAGGAGCAGAGGGACCCTATCGCAGGGGGCATCTGAAGGGCAGGGCCCTCCTTGGGGTGACCAGGTGGGGGTCGTGGAACAAGCAGATGCCTGGGTGGCCCCAGCCTATCTCCTAGCCTGTCCTCCACAGCTGACCCCCTTCTTGCCTATAGGCACCCCAAAAGCACTCCTGGGAACAAGCAGATGCCTGGGTGGCCTCAGCCTATCTCCTAGCCTGTCCTCCACAGCTGACCCCCTTCTTGCCTATAGGCACCCCAAAAGCACTCCTGGGAGCCCACGTCTCTGCAGGCCCCGGTGGTCCTTTAGTGCTGGGGGTGGCTAGAAGAGGTGACACCCCTCCCCCCACCCCACCCAGTGCCCTGCACTTGTGCTCCTGCCCCAGGGCAGTCTGGGTAAGATCCAGGTCCTTTGCTGAGAGGACACCCACCGGGGGGGGGGGGACCCACATGTGCAGAGATGAGGAAGCCCGGCAGTTTGGGATGAAATGCTGCAGACATTACATGCCTGCCGCAGATATCCAGGGGGCGGTTAATCTGAAGGGGGAGTGGGACCAGTAAGGGAGGTGGAGAGCCCAGGGTGCACAGGGTGTCGACGAGGGCTTCCCAGCTGGGCAGCACCGGGCTCAAATCTCTACACCCTCAGCTCACAGAGTGACCTTGGACAATCACTTGTCTTTCTTGCCTCGGTGTCTCCATCTGTAAAAGGGGCTGCTGGCGACAGAGGACACAGCGGAGGCGCTTGTCGAGGGGCCTGGCACGCAGCAGGAGCCTGCGGACCCAGATGCTGCAGCAGGGAGGCCAAGGAGGGGGGTCTTGCAGGAGTAAGAGCGTGGAGTGTGGAGAGATTGGTGAAGCTCTTGAGTTAGGGACCCAGGATGTTCAAGGGGACGGGCCAGGAAGGTGGGCTCCGCGAAAGGCTGAGTAGAAGAGTCCTTGAAGGTCTGGCAAAGGCATCTGGGGACCTGTGGCCCCAGGGAGCCATGGGTGGCAGTTGGCAGGGTGGACGTGGCTAGGCAAAGCTGGCCTGGAGCCTGTCTGACCCTGGAGAAGGAGACACACAGGCTTTCCTCTTCCCCCGTTTCTCACCCCCCCACCCCGGCCACGACACACACACCCAGCGAAGCCCCCCAGGGTCTGCAGGAGCACGGAGGCTAGCCCCTAGTGGCATCAACGGACTTGAGCCCCTGAGGGTAGGGGTGTGGTGGCCACAATCCCTAGCTCAGCCCTTTCTGGCCAGAGAGAAGAGGAGGGAGACAGACAGACAGGCAGACAGCCACCAGGGCAGGGTTCTGGGGTTGGCACTTGGCCTGCTCAGTCAGACAGTGGAGCCTGCATTGAGAGTGGCCAAATAGGGCATTCAGAGTATGGGGGGGGATGGGGGAGTCCCCTATCCTGTCCCTTTCCCTGTAAGCCCAGCAGCCGCCTCTGCGCAGACTGGAAACTCAGGGCCGCCAAAGTGGTGGGGCGTGGGGCCAATGCCGCGGAGCATGGCGGCGGCTGCAGAGGACAGACGCTGCCCCCCCTTCACGAGTGACCTCCAGCGTGTGCACCCTGTCTCTGGACTCCAGCTTCCCGATGGAGTGCAGATCCCCCTTGAGGCCTGTTGGGCTGCCTCAGGGTCTGTCACCTGCCCACATAATCCAAGATTCACCTGCCCTCCACTGTCTCCCGTCCAGCCCTGTGCGTTTCCTTTGGGCTTCCAGAAGAGCATGAGGGGCTCCAGTTGAAGCAGCCACACCCGGCCCCTGCCAGGGTGGGAGGGACAGCCTGGACCCCAGCTCCTTGCAGGGGAGGGGGCCAGCATCCCCTGCAGTCCCACTGTGTGTCGAGGGTTTTGCCATCCCAACTCGAGATTTCCCAGTGAGCCTCTGCAGAGCAGGAAACTGAGGGACCCAGAAAGAAAGAGTGCTTGACCCCGGGTTCCTCCTTCCAAAACCAGCCCCTCACCCAGAAATCTGGGGATGGTACCCTCAACCCAGGCTTCAGGATTCTCCTCTTCTGTGGTGGCCCGTAGGGTGGGTTGGGGTGGGATCCTTGGGGGGCTGGACAGGGGGACAGCATCCTCCACCTCCCCTCATGCTTCTCGCCTGCTTGGGGCGTGGAAAGCAAACGCTTACTCTTACCAGGATTGTTTGTAGACTAGGAGTAAATGGGCTCTGAATGATGGCCTCACACCAAGTAGCCCGTGAACTTCTGCTCAGCTCTTCTCTCTGGGTGCTCCGGAAGGGCAGGCTCTCCGGATCAGCCATTCATTCGTTTAATCACTAGTTCAGCAGATGTTCATGCTTGAAAGACAGGCCCTGTTCCAGGTCTCGGGGGCCCCGCGGTGGCCCCCGGCCTCATGGCACTCGTAGTTCATCCACAGTCCCGTGTGATCAGTGCAAGGGCAGAGTGGGCTCTGTGGGAGCCCAGAAGAAGACCAGAGTCCGCTGGGGCGCAGGGAGGACATCAGGGAGGTGGTGCCGTCTGTGCTGGGAGCCTGAGATGCACCAGCGTTTGCCGCGAGGGGGAGACCTTCCCGGCAAAGGGGGCCCTGTGTTCAAAGGCCTGGACGTGGAGCGATTCTGGTGCTCACCGGGCTGAAAGGGCCCCTCGGGCTGGAGTTCAGGACACCTGAGGTGGCCAGAGCCTGGGGCTGGGTCAGGAGGGCAACACTGCCGGCCAGAAACCGAAGTGTGTGTGGTGGCGAAAGTGGTAGACGGTGTGCCTGTTGCGTAGTCCGAGCCTTAACCCCTACCTAGAGACTTCTAAGCCATAGGAGCCTGTTCCCGCCTCCGTGACTGCCGGTCCCCGTCACGTACCTCTGCTGGTGGGGAGCTCACCACCTTGTCAGTGGCCCAGGAGAACACTGGGTGGGCGTTGGCCTGGAGTTCCAAGTCCAGGGTTTATAGAAACCCCTGGGCCTGGGCCAGATCACCCACTGCGGCTGCTTTCTGTCCTAGGGGCCCCTGGTTAGATCAGATTCTCAGGCCCAGCCGAGGATGGGTGGGGAAGATCCAGAGTCAGAGGGCCTGGGGGCTCAGGCCACTCGGCTGAGGCCACCGTCTCTGTCTTGGCCTGCGTGTCATCTGGTCTAACCTCCGGGCCTTGTGTGCCGACACCAGGTAGGAAGAGCCTGATGAAGTTTGGGGCCTCGACGCACGCTACCCTGCCATGGCCCCTAGTCTGCGTTGGGGCCAGCGGGATGAGGGAATAACCCCATGGCACAGGATTCCACAGTCAGTTTTAGGGGTTCACAGACCTTTAAGGCCAGGCCTGGGCCGGCCAGATTCCTGCTCTCATCAGAAACAGCCTTGACCCCAAACTGACCCTGCACTGGCTGTTTTGCCTCTCCATGCCTCAGTTTCCAGGCCTGCAGTGTGGAGGATTTTCATCTGTCTCTGCTTCCAGATACACCCACACCCATATCCAGGGGCAGGATTCTGCCTGCTGAAGTCCCAGCCAGGGTGAGAGCTCAGGCAAAGGCCAAGAGGCTGGCAGGTGAACCAGGATGCTGGAGCAGAGAGGGTGGGAGTGGGGTGAGGTTCCCTTCTCAGCCAAAGGAAGATGCTCTTTATGGCTCTTCCTGGGCTGAGTGACCACGAAGGGACAGCAGGTAGAGTGAAGGTGAGCAGGGAGAGGTTAGGACCCCAACAGCTCCTGAACATGTCTGGTAAAACCCTTGTCATACTCAGTCACTCCTGGGCATTCTACTGTGGGTGGGACTGAGTCTGGCCCTAAGTCACTCCCTGCTCCCAGCCCAGAGCATTGCTCTCCACCCCTGAGTCACCCAGGTCCTCAGGCCTCCATCTCCCCTTCTGTACAATGCAGGGGACACTCTCCACATCTGAGCAGGCCTGGGCTTTCTGGGGCCCCTCCATCCAGCCTCCGCTTTCCCCCAAACCTTGGGCTGGGGAGGCAGTCTCTGCATGGAGCCGTCGCCCCGTTAGCCCCATTAGCCCAGAGCTGGAGCTGGTGGCTGCCTCACGGGGTGCTGGGGTGCCCTTAAGGAGTGCTGGCTGGAGTTTCCAAGCCGAGTCCAGGGGAGGAAGCATGCGATGGGGAGGAGGGGAAGTGGGGGATAGAAGGAGTAAGGGGTGGACAGGGAAGCCTTTGGCAGCTCGAGGAGGCCACCGCTGCCAGGCCCCGGGAGCCATGCTTACCCGCCACACGGGGTCGTTGTGAGCACACCCTGAGAGGCTGTTGGAGTCCGGTGCTTGGAGAAGACCCCTCCCCCCCAAGGGTGCTCTCGGCAGAGCTGCAGGTCTGGGCATACCTTTGCTGCCCGGCTTAGCTGGCCCTGAACTCCCGGAAGGCAGCGCTGTGGTGGGCACTTGGGCCACCTGCCACTGGTCTCTGTAGTGGATTCTCAATGCTGGGCTCGGGCTGTGGGATTGGGGATCCTGGGGGCCCAGGGAGGGGGGTGTTGGGGACAGAGGTGAGGTCCCAACCCGCTCTGCTCCCCCCACAGAGATCCGTGAGGCCTTCAAAGTCTTTGACCGCGATGGCAATGGCTTCATCTCCAAGCAGGAGCTGGGCACGGCCATGCGCTCCCTGGGCTACATGCCCAACGAGGTGGAGCTGGAAGTTATCATCCAGCGGCTGGACATGGATGGTGAGCGCCAACCCCTGCCTCTGCTTCCTCACCCCTCACCTGGGCCTCTGAGGCTGAGCCCACCCTGAGCCTCTCCCTCCAGGCACCTCCAAGCCCCAGGCAGGAGGCAGCCAGGTCTGGTCCCATTTCTCAGCCTGGAGAACAGACGCTGGAGTGGGATAGCCCCAGCCACACCCACACACGGAGGTTAGGGGCTCTGCCTCTCTCGCTCCGCATTCTGACCAATTTCTTTTTTTTTAAAAGATTTTATTTGTAAGTCATCTCGACCAGCAACTTACAACCTTGAGATCAAGAGTTGCGTGCTTTACTGACTGAGCTGGCCAGGGGCCTCCCGAGCAATTTTTAAAGGTCCCCTCACCCCAAATAAAAAGTCATTTAGTCACATTTGCCACTTGGCATTTTATTAAGGAAAACCTGGTAAAAAAGACCGGTGATGTCCAGTCCTCTCTTCTCAAATCCCCACCCCTGCCACGGGGCTCCAACCCTGTCTCCCCTCCACCCAGAGAGCAAGGAGCGGTCCGTGCGGACTGTGCCCTGAGCTTTAGTTCCTGTCTGTGTGGTGGGAATGTCAGGCCCCACATCTGCTGGGAAGCCACGTTTCTGAGTAAAATGTGAGGCTCTCCCACGTGCTCGGGCCCACCTGCTGCACTCCATCTCCACTTTGCCAGGTGGGGCCTCATCATATTTGGTCGTTTTACTCCCTGAAAATAACTCAAGGCTCAGAGACGGTGGGACCTGCCCAAGGTACCACAGTGACCCAAGGTGGCCCAGACCCAGCCCAGTTTGTAGGCTGGCCCACTGATTGGACCTGTGCCTGCTCTAGGCGATGGCCAAGTGGACTTTGAGGAGTTTGTGACCCTCCTGGGACCCAAGCTTTCCACCTCGGGCATCCCAGAGAAGTTCCACGGCACTGACTTTGACACCGTCTTCTGGAAGGTATGCACTGGCTAGTTGGGACTTAGGGTTGTGCACACTGTGGAGGGCTGTATCGGGCCAGTGAACAGCCAGGGCCATACTGTAAAGGGGGATGACTATTCCAGGCTTTCGTCTCCTGGATGTCTTACCTCCCAGAGTGCCAAGGGCTCCCTGGGGGAGGCTGGTGTGGTCAAGGACTCAAGGAATGGAGTGAGTGGTTTCCAGTCCTCCAGAGGCTGGAGGCCTGTCACTGGGCTCGTGCAGGTGGAGGGTGCTGGGAGGCGGCCGTGGTGGTGGCAGTGGCCAAAGCACTGTGTCTCCTCCCCTTCCCAGTGCGACATGCAGAAGCTGACCGTGGACGAGCTGAAGCGGCTGCTCTACGACACCTTCTGTGAGCACCTGTCCATGAAGGACATCGAGAACATCATCATGACGGAGGAGGAAAGCCACCTGGGCACCGCTGAGGAGTGCCCCGTGGACGTGGAGAGTGAGTGACGGGCCCCCGGTACCCCCATGGGCAGGCCAACTGCTTAGGCGGTGGGGGGGAGCAACCAGGGTTTGCAGGGGCGGCTGGGGCTCCTGGCCCGCCCCACGCCTTGCGTCCCTGCGTGTCCCGTGGGACGAGCCCACGTGCGGAAGTGCAGGCAGCTCCTGATGCCATGCTTCGCTGTCCCCGTCTGTCTCTCTCTGGTGCTCCCTGGCGGGCGGCCACAGCCTGCTCCAACCAGCAGATCCGCCAGACGTGCGTGCGCAAGAGTCTGATCTGCGCCTTCGCCATCGCCTTCATCATCAGCGTCATGCTCATCGCCGCCAACCAGGTGCTGCGCAGCGGCATGAAGTAGACATGCGGGGCACGGGGCCCATCCGCACCCGCCAGCGCCCGCAGTCCTCTCCCGCACTGGGCTCCCGGGGCCACCGCGCATCTATTTCGGGGCCTGGACGTCCGGCAACCCCACCCCACCCCACCCGCCCCCGCGGGCCCTTGCATGGCGCCGTGGCCAGGGCCTGGTGGCGGCTCTGACACCAGTCCCCGGCCCCGCCTGCACCTTGCCCACCCCGGCCTGTATGTAGCACTAGCTCTTCCCTCGCACTGTCCAGGGGCCCCTGGGAAATTCAGGAGGCATTTGTACAGGGTTCAGGAGCTGATGCGGTCACTTAGGCAGGAAGAAGTACCCTGTGCCCAAGGCCACACAGCCAACCTGACCCTGGTCCCTGAGACTTGCCCAGGGCTGTGGGCAGGATGGAGATGGGGGCAGGAGGCTTCCTCCTGGAGAGGGGGTGAGCCTGGGGTCTCTGGGGCCCTATTCCCTGGCCAAGCCTGAGAAGGCCCCTGGCCTTCTGTGGGGTCCCCTTCTCTGACCCTCCTTAGATTCAAACCCAGCCTTCCTCCATGCACCTGCTGCGGCCAGAGAATTTGCCCATTTCACAGATGAAGACCCTAAGGCCCAGAGAGCCCCCAGATTCAGTACCCCCTTCAACAGGGATTTTCAGGAAGGGCAAAAACTCATAGCAGATGGGGCATCTGAGGTGGTCCTGCAGTCTCTGTGCCCTCTGAGCCCCCAGTCTGAGGCCCGACGGCCTGAGGACCACATTGCCCACCACCCAGCAGAGTCTAGAACCGGAGTGCAGTGAGGAGGGAAGCAGACCAGGGCTTGGAGGCTCCATATCACCTGAGCAGCCTGTGCGACCTCCCCATCAGCCCCGGCGGTCCTCCCGGGCAGAAGCCTTGGGAGGGGCCCTGTGTCATGCTGGGCTAAGGGGCTTGGTGTAGCCCAGCACTGTCCGCACCAGGAAGCTCAGCCGGGCCACTCCCCCAAGTCCAGGGCCTGTCCTCCCAGGACCCCAAGTTCTCTACACTGTCAGGCCAGAGACACAGCTCCCACCGTGCCCCAGCAGTGCCGTCTCACGTTCGGGCACCAGCTCCGCGTGGGCAGACTGAGTCCTCGAGCTCCTCTCCCAGATCTGGAGCCCCCTTTCACCTGGGTGACCATCCCCGCCACACTGGCGCACCCTCGGCCGGGCCGTGCGAGCCTCTGCCGGCCCTCCCGGGAGAAGGGCAACGGCACCCCTCACCCAGCAGAGGACCTCATCTCAAGCCCAGTCCTGCTGTCCTCTGACCAGGGGCCGAGGCGCAGAGCCGAGGGCGCCAGGAAGGGAGGAAGCCCCACCACCATGGTGACAGACTATCTTTATAAACATCCAGAAGGAAGTTTTCTCACTCATCTTCTCAAGACGTCCCATGAGGGAGGGAGGGTGGAGATGCGTGGAGCAGAGCTAGGACCAGGGCTGCACCTGGCAGGGAGACTCTGGGGCCTCTGCCCAGCCAGGCTGAGCCGGTGACTTCAGAGGCTCCCTAGGACGCAGCAGATGGGGGCCTCAGAGTCCCCAGTAGGAGCCCTTATCTTTATTGTGACTGACATGAAAGCTGGTTGACCAGATGGGGGTCAGGCGGGGATGAGGGGCTCAGCCCCACTGGACGCTGGGCTGCAGGGGCCATCCCCCGGGTGGGGGTGCCCGCAGGGATGGAGGCAGCTCCTGGACTGGTGGCCAGCCTATGGGGTACTGGAAGATGGTGGTTCTCATGGGTTCGGCCCTAGAAAGAAGGAGAAAGAGAATTAGAATGGGGCCCAGCCCAGGGCACCTCCCCCCAGCGGCCCCTCTCCCCACCACCCCAGCTGCGGGAAAGGTCAGCCGCTCGCATGATCTTTCTGGAAGACAGAGCCTCAAAAACATGCAGACCCTTTGAGCCAGCAACCTCACCTCTAGGAACGAGCCCAAGTGAAACAGCAGGGTTGTGGGCAGAGACTGAGCTACAAGCAGCAGAAAGAACCCGTGTCCACCTGTGGGACCGATTAAATCCACATGCACGGGCACAGCAGACAACGCTATGCGGCCCGCATCAAGCGAAGCAGACTTGTGTGCACTGACAAGGAAAGGTTCGTGATGTACTGTGTGAGTAGAGAGAAAAAGCAGCTTATAAAATAATGTATATAGCATGATACTATTTTTGTTTAAAGATATATAACATATATAAATGCATAAAAAAAACCCTGGAAGACACAGCAAAATGTTAACAGTGGTTCTATCTGCGTGGTGTAGTTATGGGTGATTTTTTTTTACTTCTTTATACTTTTCAAGAAAAGTTTTACAAGCACGCAAGCCTTGGAAATCAGAAAAAAATATTGTCTAAAATGTTTTTAAAAGCCTCATTTCTCATGCTACTCACTCTCCTTCCCCTGGAGGTCTACCCCCCGGAGCTGCCGCCTGGGAATGCAGGGCCCATTTGCGGCATCCAGCCAGGGGCCACCCTGTCCTTAGGGAGCCAACTGAGGGGCAGAGGCAGCTCCCCGCCCCCCCTCATTCCAATGCTTCTGGACTTAATCCCCACTCGGTCCTCTGCTGCAGGGCTGCGCTGCCCTCACAGGCTACAGAGCACTCGGAACTCACCTGAGAGCTCAGGTCTCCCCTATGGGACTGGAGCTCTCACATGGAAGAGACCAGGGGGAGGGGCAGTGTCCATCTGTCCCCCAGGAGCCAGAGCCAGAGCCAGAGCCAGAACCAGGCCTGGCGTGGGGAGGCCACTCAGCGAAGGTCTGCTGATGACAAGTGGCAACACTGAGAGCTCTTACTGACTGGGCACTGCTCTGGGCCTGACACCAAGGTCTAGAGAAACCTCAAGCATCTTCACGTGAACCCCGTTTTATAGATGAGGCAACCGAGGTGCACAGAGTCAGTCATATGTCCAAGTGACAGAGTCTGGGATTGGGGGATTAGGGGCTAACGGGCAACGTACACGTGAGCTCCAGCCATCGCCCCCCAATCCGCAGGCCCAGCTTCCGGTGAAGGTGAGACCCTGGCAGCTTCAGTTAGGCTGGGATCCAGCGGCCAGCCCTCTGCCGAGAGGCAGAGTCCTGAGACCTTCAGAGAGGCGGAGGTGGCGGCTGGGGTCAGGAGGCCCGGGAATCGGCCTTGCTGCCGCCCCCCAGCCCGCCCAGCCCGGGCCCTGACGTGAGGGAGAGAGCCCACTGGAGGACTTCAGGCAGCCTCCTGTTCCGAGAGGCCAGGGAAATGCCCTGCTTAGCCGCTTGCTGCCTGCTGGAGAGTGCAGAAAGCCGCTCCTGGCGTGATTTATGGCAATGGGGGAGACTTTATGCACTCCTCCGGCCGCAGAGAAGGGTGGAAGTGGGGGAGGCTGTGCAGTTGCTGGAAGGGAGCGCCCCAGCTGCCAGCCAACCCCCGGCTTCCCGCAGCGTTAAGGTGACTGCAATTCTCGACAGAGAGAGTGTGATCCTGGAGAGCCCCTTCCCGTGAGCCTCAGACCCTTCTCTAGAAGATGGGGCAGATTCCTTGGCAGCTGGGCCTCCCACCAGGATGAGGGCACCCCCTTCATGTGCTCAGACACGGACACATTCCCTGGGCCCCTGAGCTCTTGGAGCACAGCCCCCCTGCCCTGCACAGAGCACACGGGGACACAGAGGGGCACAAGACCGCTCGTGGCCTCTCTCGTGGCCTCTCTCGTGGCCTGTTTGGCCCCGGTGCAAGGACAGGAGCAGTTCTGTTTTGCTTCTCCCCAGCCATGGTTCTGATCTGAAGAAAAGAGTCCTAGGGAAGCACTGGGGCCGGAACAGTAGCGCCAGCCCAGAGAGGGGTGCAAAAGGGGAGATTACGAGGGATAAAGTCACAATCTGAAGAGCCAACAATGGAAAACGGACAAGCACTGGCCTTGCCGGGGGATTGGTCTGTGTGTCTGAGGCCGGCCTCTCCCTCTCACCACTGTCTGCTCTGGGCAGATCGCTCAGGGTCGGCTGGCTGAGGAGGAAGGTGCAATGTGCCAGCCTGGGGCCTCACAGGGCCTCCACTTCCCCCTTTTACAAGGAGGGCTGGTCTGGTTCACCTAGAAGGCGTGGCTCAGCCCGTCGGGTTAGAGCCCTCGGGTCTGGGTGGCCCCATGTGGACCGGGCAGCCGTCTTCACCCTGCACCTCAGGGGGGGAAACAGACACCCAGAGAAGAGGAGCCACCAGACTGGTCCCCACAAGGGGTCCACAGCACCAACATCTAGGGACTAGTGCTCCAGGCCAGGGACCCTGCTTCCGCAAACGCTCACATGTAGTCAACACGGCCTGAGCCTGCGCCAAGCCCGAATGACAACCATGTGAGCTCAGCGCCGTGGGGGGGCGTCTTAGCTAAAGCTTGAAGAATGAGCCTGCCTTTGCCAGGCAGGGGTGGGGAGGCCATTCCAGGCAGACAGGATAGTGTGTACGTGGTGCACAAAAATCAGAAACGCCCACCACACCCAGGAAGCCGCCAGTGTCCAGTGGGACTGACAGAGGCCAGATGGGAGAGGTGAGGTGACCGCATGGGCTGGGGACATGGCACGGAAACTCCCTGGGGTCCGTCGAGCTGGGTTGCAGAGTCCAGAGTCCCTGAGGTAGAGGAAGCCCGGGAGGGCTGACACAGGGGTCGGGGCCGGGCCAAGGGCAGGGAGCGTTTTAGAAGCTGGCTGGGGCCGTTCTGTGGAGGACGGTCAGGAAGAACAGGGGGAGGTGGGAAGCCAGGAGGGGCTGCTGTGGCCGTGGGGAAAGCCCGTGTGGGAGAAGGGCACAGAGGGAACTGTCTGCAGGGCTGCCTCCAGGGTAAGTGACTCAGGGAACAGGACAAAGTGGCTCTGGGCTTGAATCCACTTCCCCTGACCCTGCAGGGGCGCGGCAAGGGTGGAGGGGCAGAGCCCAAGTCTGTGGGCTGCGGCATAAGGGGGTTATTTTTCATGAGACCGGCCGACAGGAGAGGGCTGAGGAAGACCGAAGCAGTGATGGCGAAAGTAATCAATGGTCACCTCCCTTCCAACAAGCTTTTGCTCAAGGCCGGCCAGGCTTGCTCTGCCCTGAGCAATCCGTTCTGGCTCTGAGTCCTCCGGAGGTGGATGGAAAGGTACACAGGCGCAGAGGACAAGTGGTTGCCAGGAAAAGCAGGTAATCTGGAAGGGGCCAGGCCGGGTGGCCAGGGGGTGAGAGGCACAAAGGACAGGGTTAAGAATCCCTAGATCCTAGGGTGGTCCCCAGTTGCAGGCTCTACCCCAGAAATAGCTACTGCCATCCCAGCAGCTGGCTGCCGCGATGACCACTCCCAACCTCCAGCTGGACGGGGCTCTTGGTGACGGAGGTGTCCCAGGGTCTAGACCAAGCAGGGGCTTAAGCTCTCTCTCAAGTGACAGCTCAGTGCTGCTGAAGATAGCAGGTGTGTGACCAGGACAGTCACGAGCTCCTGGAGGGGTTGAGATTCCTCAGCCACAAACCAGGGGCACCAATGCCCTAAATGCCCAGGCCAAGGGCCAGGCCCACCACGGCACCAAACGCACCTGATTATCAGGCGCTCACCACCTCTACCTGGAGACTCTGGGCCTGTCATCCAGCCTCAGCTTCTCCACCTCATGCCCTAGTCCTCTGAGTCTCACGGTCACAGGCATCCTGCACGGGATAGCACTGGTGGGGACTTCTGGTCACCTGTCTCTACCCGCTCTTGCACTCAAGCCAGCCCAGGCACTGGGTCTCCCTGAGCCCCTGTGGAAAGCTCAGGAGGTGCCCAGGCTTTAGGTGCTCCCTCCCAACAGAGGAAGCACCAAGTCAGAGCAGGGAGGCGAGCTCGGAGCACAGCTGAGACGCACAGGCGGCCAGGTCCGAGCAGTGGGGGAGTGGAGAAGGCCTTAGAATCTCTGGTGCCTCCAACCAGCCCCAGCCCTCTGAAACAGCAGCCGATGGAGCCCGGGGCTCGGGACGGGGATCCCTGGACAAGTCCCAGAGGGGCACTCCCCTGACCAAAATCACAACCACCTTAGACAGGACCAGAAGGGACGGGGACATCACACTCCAACATATATGTCTGTACTGTACTAAGGTGAGGGGACAAAAATGACACAGATCTAAAACAAAGCTAAAAAACAACTAAAAGTTGGGGCGCCTGGGTGGCTCAGTCGGTTAAGTGTCTGTCTGACTCTTGATTTCGGCTCAGGTCATGATCTCAGGGTCCTGACATCGAGACTTGCATCGGGCTCCATGCTGGGCACAGAGGCTGCTTAGGATTCTCTCTCCCTCTCCCCCTGTCCCATCCCACCACACTTGCGACTCACGCTCTCTCTCTCTCTCAAAAGAAAAAAAAAACCAACACAACAAACCCAACAACAGCTAAAAGTTAATTTTAAAATAGTTTAACAAAAAGCTCTCTTCATGGGGGCACAGAGAAGGCAAGAAGCTTAGCTCCCACCTCCTGGCAGAGCTCAGAAGCAAGGCTTTACCCCCCAACTGTCCAACCAGGCTCCCTGGGCCCAGGCCAGGCCGCTGTCACGTGAGACCACACCACAGAGACAGTCGGGTCTGAAGCCCCATTGCAAGACAGGCAAAGTGAGGCAGCCCGGTGCAGGCAGCTTTACGAAGTCGCAGGGAGCTCACAAGCACATCCGGTAGCCCCTTTGCTCCCTCTCGCTCCTTCAACACCCGGCGGAAGAGCCCGGGAGCCCTGGGACCGCACACAGTGCACACCTGAGGGCCCCTGACCCAGGTGCTCTACCCACCAGCGAGCATACCGAGTGCCAGGCCCCCACCCAGCCCCACGGAGGCAGTGAGACAGTGGGAGTCACATCTCTGGGCGATCCCAGCTCTGCCTCTTCACCCTGTGCCCTTGGGCAAGTCCCACCCTCCTGCGAGCCTTCCCTCCCCTTCCGCAGGGCCGGGGAACCATGCCTGTCCGGCAGGGCCCTAGAGGAGACAGCGCAGTGACCGGCACGCTGAGGCCTCAGGAGCCACAATCAGGCCCCTCCCTCTGGCAAGGGACATGGTGCTATCCAGTCAAGCTGGCTTGGCCCCCTGCCTCCCCTTCAGCCAGCATAGGTGCTGATTAAGGGAGGAGCCATGCAGGCAGGAGGATGAGGCTCAGGAACCAGAAGCTTTAAACAAGTGCCCCTCTGCCTCTGGCCGGGGCCTGGGCACCCAAGAATCCCCCTGTGGCTCCTCCCTCCATGTCCGGCCCCTGGGCCGCGGCAGTTCATGCAGACTACTCAGCTTCCGGTGAGGGCAGGCTGGCTCGGGTACTCTCCCAGAGGGCACAGGAGACGGGGATCCGCGGGGCTTGTACCTGCTGCTTGGAGCTGAGCTCAGCCGCTTGGCTCTCTTTTCCAACCAGTCTTCCAGATGGCCCTCAGGGAGCTCGACGACATCTAGTGGCCACTCCCTGGCCCGCCTCTCCTCTGCAGAGATGGAAACAGAGGCAAGTGAGGGGCACATTCACCCCTGCCTGGACCCCACCCTCCCACAAAGCAGCCAGAACCTTCCTGGAGTTGAGGGCACAAGCTGGGAGGCCAGGAGCAGAGCCTCTGGGCAGTCCCTACCACACTGCTACCTTCCTACGCCTGCCCCTCTGAGCCTCACTCTGCTTCCTCATTAAGTGGAGATAAAACACTGGCTGCCTCCCAAGCTTTTTGCAGCTGGACACAGGATAAAGCGTGTAGAGAGCCTGGTCCTTAGGAGGGGCCCAGACCTGGGGGCAGAGAGGCACTGTGCGCTGCAGGTCAGGGCAGAGCGGGGGGTTGCATCTCTGCTCTACCGCTCGCCAGGTCTCTCTGACCCTGGGGAGGGGAAGGCCTCAGCTTTCCTGCTTTTCCTTTTCTTTCTTTCTTTTAAATTTTTATTTATTTATTTGACAGAGAGAGAGGGAGCACAAGCAGGGAAAGCAGCCAGCAGAGGGCAGAGGGAGAAGCAGACTCCCGGCTAAGCAGAGAGCCCCACGCGGGGCTCGATCCCACAACCCTGGGATCACAACCTGAGACGAAGGGAGACGCTTAACTGACTGAGCCACCCAGGCGCCCCATCCTGGTTTTTCTTTTCATAAACTGCCCTGTTAAGAACCTTTGTTCAGTTAAAAGTGAGCCAACATTTCAAACAGTTCAAACAGCCTGCTGGGTGTGAGATAGGTCAGAGTGTCTGGGAGGCCTTGGGATGGGGCCTGGGGCCAGAGGAAAACAATCATACTTGGGGTCCGACAAGGGGGCCAGGGCCTGGGCTAGCACTGCACACACTTCATTCCACTTCACCTTTACAAGCAGTCACGTTCAACACGTCAGGGTACTGCCTCCAAGAGGTTTAGCCACGTGCCAAGGTCACAGGGGATGCGGCAGAGGCTGGACTATCTGAGCTGCCACCGGGGGTGGGGGGGTGGGGGGTGGGCACACCTCTGCTTCCAGCCCCCTCGGGCTTCTCCCATCCCTGTCTCCACCAGGCATCGTCTCCAGCTGCAGGCCCACTGGCCTAGGCTCTCCCTGCCATGGGCCAGTTAACTGTTCCCTGAGAGCCCACGGCCAGTGAAGGGCTGGAGATGCCACCCCTGCCGGGACTCGCTGGCGAGGCCTCTGGGGCCTCACTTCTGCCCTGGGAGAGCTCCTGGAAACCCTGTGTCTGTGCCAGGACTGCGGCTGCATTGCCATCAGCTCCCCGGAGCAGGGCATGGCCCAAGGTTATGACTGGTGAGGCCCCCTGGGGGACGAGGGCAAAGGCCAAGCTGCCCTGGACACTCACTGGCTGCCCTGAGGCTGCCCGGACAGAGGGAGGAGGGAGCAGCAGCACCCTGGGAGGCCAGAAGCCGCCTTTCACCTGCTGGGGCTCATGCGAGGCCCCTCCGCCCTAGGCTAGCTTCAGTTTCTCCATCTGTTCCGTGAGGGGCTTCATGAGAAGACTGATGAAGACCATCTAAGTGGAAATGTCCTTGTTCTCTAACTGGAGAAATGGGAAGTGAATTTCCCAAAAGCAAACATGGTAGTTTCCAGGGGGAGCTAAACTTGTTCTTCCCTGGAATTACCAGGCCTGAGAGTTCTGAGGGCAGAGAGGAAGGTGTCCTCTTCATCCTTTTGTCCCCAGAATGCAGTAGGGGATCTGCCTGGCGCCGAGTAAGGGCTCGAGATAGATGTTGCCTGATGGAGGGAGGGAGGAAGGACATGCACGAATGAGCACCCAGCAGGGCACAGATGAGGCTGAGGCATACCCTTCAGGGCTCCTGGACAGCAAAGCCCCACCTGCCACTTTAAACCCCGCCGAGGACACAGATGGGGGCTCCCCTGTTCCTTCTCCAGTCAAGCCTGCAGCGGTTTGGAGGCATTCCTGACACCCACCCCATCACCTGGGGCAGCCCTCAGCTTATTCCCACGAGGTGACCACAGAAGAGGAGGAGGGGGATGCCTGGGTGGCTCCGTCAGTTAAATGTCTGCCTTTGGCTCAGGTCATGACCCTAGGGTCCTGGGATCGAGTCCTGCATTCCGCGGGGAGCCTGCTTTTCCCTCTGTGTGCTGCTCCCGCTGTTTGTGCTTTCTCTCTCTCTCTCTGGCAAATAAATAAAATCTTTGAGAGAAAAAAAAAAGACTCTATGGGGAAAAAAAAAAGAGGAGGAGGTGGGGAGGCACAGGGCAGCTTCGTGGGTTTCAGATCTGGCACCCCCCTGCAGCCCGCTTCACACCCCAACCCGGGGTCCCCGCCAAACACACCCTCCACCTGGATGCTCAGCTCCTGGAGGTCTCTCTCTGACATGTGGGAAAATCTGCAGTTGGAGCCGAAGTCACACTGGCCTGCAACGGAAGGCAGCGAGGACGGAGTTACTCACCACTTGGAAGAGCTCCCACCACGCGCTGAGGGGCAGCCTGATGCGGGTGCAAAGCTTTGAACTCTACAGAGTAACAACCCCACCCCTCAAAGAAAAACTTGGAGTCTCTGTGGCCCCACCCACACAAGCAGCCAGAGCAACCTGTCTGGTCTACTCTGCCCTGTTCGTGACTCTGGGAAGCAAAGCCTGAAGCCTTCTGTGATCGGGGTGCACAGGGCTCAGTAGGCTTGTCTATTGTCACCACTCCCCTGGCCCCTAGCCCCTGTTCCCCAGCCTCAACAAACCACAGAGGGGGTCCCTGAAAGGGTCATCCTTCCTCTCTCCAATCCAGGCTGTGGTACATGCTGTGCCCTCTGCCTGGTGCCCACCTGCTCGCTTGGCTTGCATGAGCTGCTGGGCTGCTCCCCAGAAAGGGTTCAAGGGTAGCTTCATGAAGGAGGCACCAAAGCCCGGGGTAGCTTTCTGAATCTCAACTGGGGAGGCCAAATTGTGTCTCAAAACAACAGGAGACTGAAGGTATCTTAAGCCAGAGGAACCTACCTACCAGTGGCGTTTTCACCTCCAAGTGAAGTCTGTCGGGGAAGCCCTGACCTGCAGGCCTGGTGACCGTTCTAGGGGCAGCACCATCTGGGGGGAGTGTGGCCATTCACCTGGCTTCCCTAGGCCAACAGCACTCTCCCCAGGGCCGAGCTCTCTTACACACCATGGCAGTCACCATGGTTCTCCTCTTTGCCTCGGCCACTAGGAAGCTCAGGACCAAATCCCTAGAGACTATACAGGAACTCAAAGCAAACATGGAGGAAACGATTCATTCTCCCGGCTTTATTTTTCCTACCCTTATTTTCATCTGTTCTTGGTTCCTTCACTTACTGAGGTTTTTTATCTCTTTGAACTACGTGCACCTTTATTTGGTGGGTGTTAGGAAGTCAAATCAACACTTAGCAATCTTGGTTCTAATTCTAAAGCTTCTCGTCAAACCTGTTACTGTCTCCTCCAGCCCTGCCTGCTAGAGGATGGGCTCCCAGGCTATAACTTAATCAGCCAGTCAGTCACACCCATCAGTGTCTCCTAGATTTCCTTGCGATCTCCCCGTGCTTGCTTGTGCTAGGTGGGCCAATAAAATCACATTCTAGGTCCAAAGAGCTGAGGAACAAGGCCCTGGAAGTCAGTCCCAAGGCACAACCCTTGGGAAGGCCCCAACTGACCACCAAGACCACAAAGCGGTCTTCAGATGGTGGCTGGGGTAGGGAAAAGGTTCTGCAGAGGTCCAAGCAGGCCAGATGGGGCATGCTGGTCCCTGGGGGGACCCGAACTGAGGAGAACACATTACCTGTCAGTAGAAACTTCCTGCAGGGCCTCTTGTTCTGTTCATCTAGCAAGATGGCAGCTGCGTCTGCAAGAAGGACAAGGGTCCGGGCTCACACTTCAGCTGCGTATAGGCACTTCCTATCCCTGAGATCAGGACAGGAAAGCGTTCCCGTCCACAGAGGAGTGTAGGAGGGGATGGCCAGAGGTGGGGATGCTGGGAAGACATCTGAGCCTCTGGTGACCTCAACCCCTCCCTCCCCACCCAGACCTAGCCAAAGGCAAGAACCAGGTTTCAGGTCTAAGGTTCTTGGCTTTGACCACACAATGGAACCATCTGGGCAGTTTTTTGTTTCTGTTTTTTAATCCAGGTACCATAGACTTCTCCATACTGTCTTTGCAACTTCCTGTGAATCTGTAATTATTACAAAATAGAAAGCAAAAAAAAAAAAAAACCAAACCCAAAAAAACCAACCCTCCTGGTGCCCAGGAAGCCCACCAGTAAGTCCCGGGGCTTGGGTGTCGCTCCCCGGCCAAGGTTGCAACCTGCTGCTCTCTGCTCCCCCCTTCCCCCTGCAAGCCACAGGCTCTCGGAGCCAGGCCAGCCGCCGGCCTCCACAGGACTTCCCAGCAATCTTTCCTGACGCGAACCGTAACCTTGGTTTCCTCCGGTTTTTCCGACCTTTATTTTCATCATATATTTATGGTTTAAGTTTTGTGTGTTTCTTGGTAGGTTAGGAATCAATCAGCCAAAATCTGTGAGGAAGACAGGAAGGTGCCCTGACTCAGAGGCCCTGATGTCGCCCTGGGGGCCCGGGCTGGGCACTTTCCCCATTGGTCCACTGCCTTTTCTAGAGGCCACTGGAGTAAAGACCATGGGTTTCGGAGTCCAGGTACACTTGACCCCAGGCGAGCTGCTTCATCTCTTCAAGTCTCTGTTGCACCGTATGTAAAATGGGAGGAAAATTCTCCTGCGGTAGGGCTGCTGTGAATGGACTCAAAGCGCTTAGCAGAGGCGCCCGGAGAATCCCCCCCTGAGGGCACATTAGAATTGCCAGGAAAGTGGGGCTGGGAGCGGCTTCAGCATCACATCCTCAGGTGACACTAACGTGAGGTGACCTGGTGGAGTGTGGGTGGGGCCGGCAGGATAGGGGGTGTCCATGTGTCAGCACTGGGCCTGTCGGACTCAGCCCATCCAGCTGGCGCCACAGACCTTCCCAGGGGAGGTAGGCTGGTGGGGGCATGTGAACGCTGCCCAGCCCTGCCTCCATGTCCCGGAAGGAAGACAGCTGAGCTGGGGCAGGGTCTGAGCCTGAGTCCTAGCCAACGCACCCTGGCTGGGGGACTCAGCGTGGCAGAAAAGTTCTGGGCTGCCCAGCATCTGGCCGGTAGTTCTCAAGCCCAGCCACATGCCAGAATCATCAGGCAGCCTTTAAAATACACGGATCCCCCGGCCCGTCCTTCTCGAGCTCTGCTTTAATTCATCTGAGGGGGAGAACATGAGAATTGTTAAAAGCTCCTCAGTGACTCTGAAGGGCACCCGGGACTGAGAGCCCAAGCCCAGGGCCTGCACAAAGAAGGCATGCTCCTACACCCGGCATTCAAGGCTCCCCGTGATCTGACCCCATTGGTCCTTCTTGCTTCATCTCGCAAAATTAACAGCTGCCCTGGTGCCTGGTGTTTGCTTGCTCACTCAGATATCCATCTAACAAACATTTACTGAGCACGTCCTGTGGGCCAGGCACCACGCCAGGATGAGGATTTAGCGCAGAATAAGTCAGACCTGCTTCTCGCCTCCAGTCCAACAGTCACACTAAGCCATGTGGACATAAACAGGGGAACAGCCAGCATGCAGTCAAGAGACCTGACCTCACCCGGGGATTGGGGAGGGCAACCCTGAGGACGCTTTGCCTGAGTTGAGTTCTGAGATGGAAGGGCTAGGCTGAGGGCAGGGAGGACAGCAGAAAAGGCATGCCCACACAGGGGACAGTACCTGTAATGGCCAGAGTGGCTGGAGCTTGGAGGGCAAGGTGGGCAGGGCACGGACGCCTGCACGAGACAGGGGTTCTGCCAAGAACATACTGTTATAACTGGGAGTGAGGTTGCCTATGAGAGGGACCCTGTTTTATTCACCTGTAAGTCTTCAGAGCCTGTCCAGGAGCCGAGGACATGCCAAGTGCTCACTGAGATAAAGGGCCTGAGGCCAATCCTTTTGTGGACCCACGCTGTTCCTACTGAGTGAACCCTTACGTGCCACACGGTCATCATGAAAATACTGAGCCCGTCACATCCCTGGGAGGTGGATACTGTTGTTACGGCTGTTTTACACATGGCAGAATGAGGGTCACACTGTTCGTGAGTGACACCTTGGGACGGATAGCGAGTCAGTCTAGCTCCAGACCTCATACTTGTCCGGGCCATGGCAGATGCAAGGTCAGCCCCTCTAGGGGTAGGGGACTTGTCTAAGGCCACGAAGCCGGGAGCAAGGTGGGTGTTGAGTCCGAGCCCAGGCTGGGTACCATGCGCCTCCCCAGCGTCTGTGCTGTGCAGTTGGCTCACGTAAGCTGGAGCCCTGGGGAAGCCTCCGAGAGTGGAAGGAGCTCCTCTGCCAGCTGTGGACCCCCGGTGAGTATCATCTACCACTCTGGATTTTGAAGTCATCATCTTTGAGTAGGGTCGTCCACCCCGCCAGACTCCCTTGCAGAGCTGTTCTAAGGACTGAATGTGCCTGGGGATGTGAAAGGACGCTAGGAATGCAGGGCCCCCAAGAAGGGGCTTATGGAACCCACTCTTTTATCTTTAAGTAATACAAGAGCCTCTGCCAATCAGCCCTAGACCCAAAGACCCACCTGTTCTCAGCCGAGAATCTGGGGCTGGGAGCAAACACCAAGGTAATCTTGAGGCCTGGCTCCCGCCAGATCACAGTTCCCACTGGATTTGGGGGACAGGGAGCCATTGCCTGACACCCTAGTCAGAGGCCTCCCAGGCACCTAGGAGAGCCCTCTGCCCCTGAATTCCCCACTGTCCCCACTCCCAGCCCCTTGCGGCCTCAGCCATGCCTGGCCTGATGAGTGGCCTGGCCACCCTCCCTCGCCCACACCTCTGAGCCTCAGCTTCCTCCTCAAAAAAGTCTGTAAGAGTCTGGGAGAGCTTTGAAAATACCGTATCCAGGCCCCAGCCCAAACCTGCCTCTGGGGATGGGGTCAGGTGACCAGCGTTTTTTATTTCAAGGTCTCTAGGTGATTGTAACTTGAAGGGTGGAGCTCTGCCTTAGACGATTGCTGCTGAGGCAAATGACAAACCGCCACAGGCCCCTGGCAGGCAGCAGGCACTCTGTCAATGCCCACTCCCTTCTGGTGTGTTCTGAGTCTCAGACCAGGGAACCCTGTCTCCCCTTCTCCTCCCTTCTCGGCTGCTGAGACTCAGCCCCTTCCTTTTGCTCTGGGAATCCCGCTCCCCAACTCATGAAGCATTGGCCCTGCCCCAGCTCATTCTAGAAGCTCCGGGCCCACCCCTACCCCACCACCAGCTCCCTGTCTGTTTCATTGGCTCCTGGCTGTGGCCACCCCAACACCTGCCTCGGCGTTCCTCAGTGTCCAGTCTGCTCACAGCCCGGCAGCAGCAGCAGCCCCCCTGTAGCGAGCCGCTGGAAGGTGCCAGGCTCTGTGCTAGGTGCTCATGGCCTGAGCTCAGCTGCTGTGGTAGCGCCTGCTCTGAGCAGCCCTTCCCGGAAAAGCCCTCCCTCTGGCAGCTCGATGATGCATCTGGCCAGCCATTCCACAGCCATTTACTGCACCCCACACTCACGCAGCATCACCGTCAAACATATTCTTGGCCACTGCCTAAAGTCCTTCAAAGGCTGCCCTCGGCCCTCACCCTGGGGACAAACTACCCTCTTTGTGCATATGGCCTCCGCAGACTTCCACAATCTGGCCCCAGCCCAGCCCCCACCTTCAGCCCCTATCACCCTCCTTTGCTACTGGGTCCAGCCGCACCTCTCCTCTGCTTGGAGGCCCCTGATGCTTTGTTCACGGCCACCTGCTTCTGCATACCCTCTGCCCCGAAGTGCTGTGGCTGGCTTTTCCCTATCTCTCCAACTGTTGGCTCAAACACCATGGACAGTCCTTGGACAAGCCAGGGCCTGGCCGAATGGAGCCCTCCTTTTGGTCAGGATTACTGGGGGAAGGAGCTCACATTCCAGCCTGCCCACTGGCCAACCCATCTGCCCCTAGGGCCTGGTGGCCCCAGCCTCCTCTCCTTGGCTCCTCCAAGAGCCCAGACCAAGACTGTCGCTGGCCCATGGTACTTCCTTGTCTGCCAGTTAGAAAGATCGGCAAGCTGGCCTCCACTGGCCCAGCCGTAGCCAGCCAGCACTCACCTCGAAACATGTCATACCAGACCTTCTTGGCCTTGAGATGCTGCAGCCCGTTCAGGTGCTTCTTGCGGTTGTGGAGGTTGTCTTGGAAGGAGCGGTTGCAGTAGTCACAGAAGTAGTGCTTCCCCATGGCCCTCGCGCCAGCTGCCACCGCCGCCTGGGAAACCACAAGCACTCAGTCAAGAGTAGGGAGGAAAGGCCACACACCAAAGCCCGCGGCGATGAGGGAGCGGAAGGCAAGCTGAGGACAAAGCATAAGCTGACACCCCCCACCCCTGGGTGGGATCTGTGTGACATTCCCCGGGTACTCCTGGCTGCCCTAAAACTCAGGGAAGGGAGAAACAAACGGCTGACAGAGGTCGCTGTCCTGCAGGACAGGAGTCTCCCTCAGTGTACAAATGTCTTAGTGACTCACAAGGAAAAAGCACTCTTATCAGCGGCCTAAATTTCAGAGACCCATAGACTCAATTTCCTGGAGCCCTAACATCACCCTCCCCTCCATCGGGATGTGGGAACCAAGGCAGAAGGGAATGTACATAAAATTACATTTCTTTATAACCTGCAGCCCATTGACAAATACTTGGGATAGGCAGAGTATAACATTCCTTCTGGAAACTCCCAACTTTCTTGACCCAACCATGTTGACATTAATGTCTTACTAGAGGGCAAAACAACCTTAGCTTGACAATAGCCAGGCCTTCAGGATTTCAAGGGTCTTCTTTAGCATACGAAAGTCCTTTTGGACACCTCCCTTTTTCCTTACACCCCCCAGCTCCCAAGTATATAATCAGCCACCCTCACAGCCCCGGGGCAGCAGCTCTTTCTGCCCACCGGTCCTGTCCCCGTGCTTTCATGAGATCACCTCTTTGCACCAAAGACGTGTCAAGCATTCTTTCTTGGCTGTGGGCTCTGGACCTCACCTGCATTCCGAAACTACATCACTCGGCACAGCACCCCAACTGAGCACTCCCCGAAGGCCGGTGTAAGGAAGGCTCTGGTTACACACGCCTCGTTTAACCCCCAGAACAGCCCGGGAGGAACTACACGGGCCGACTTGAGAGGCCTCATTCTGGGATGATCTTTTAAGAATTCTGATGCCCAGCCTCCACCTGGGGGCCAGTGACTACAGAACTTCCGTGGGTGAGACCCAGGCGTCAGCATTTTTGTAAAGCTGCCCAGGGAGTTCTCCTATGCAGCCAGGCTGGAGAACCACCGCCTTGCACCCTCCAGCCACTTCCCCACCTCTCCCAGCCCTCGCTCCACCTCTGACCTCCTCTCCCCGCTTCTCCCCAACCCTGCCACATCAGCCTCATCCCTGCTCCTCACAGGGCCGGGGCCCGCCGGGCACCTGCCACCTCCTGCATTTGCCCCTGCTGGTCCCTCTGCCTGGATGCTCTTCCTCGCCACCCCTGCTCACTTGATTCTTCAATCTTCACTCAAATACTATCTTCTCAGTAATCTCCTGTGACAGCTTTATTTAAAATTGCAGAACGCTCTACTTAGCTTTCCCCATTCCCTGCTTCATTTTTATTACCTTTGAAATAATAAGCCACTTGTTATGCTTATTATCTTTTTCTCCCAACAGGAATATAAATCCACGCGGGCAGGGATATTTTTGTTTTGTTTACTCTGAAGCCCCAGTACCCAAAGTGGTGCACAGTACAGAGCAGACAACCAATATTTGTTGAGTAAATGGATTAATTCCCATTTTCCTTATGGGACAAGCGAGGTTCAGAGAAAGGAAGTGATCTGCCCAAGGTCACACAGCTGGTGAGCAGAAGGCAAACCCAGATGCCCTAAAAATCCAACTGCTGGGTGTCCTCTCTTCCAGAGCCAGCGCAAAGCTTACAGAAGCCAGAGGGCTCAAGGCAGAAATGCAAACAATTTCCCCAGGAGATTAGCTAAACTCTTAGGTGCCAGGTCCCTGCCAGTCAGAGAGGGAAATGAGAATGTTTCAAGGTCTTAAGACCTTTAAGACCCCTTAGCCATGGTGACCACAGCTGCCACACCTGACCCAGGCGATCTCTAGCCATAGGCAGGGAACAATTCTGAGTCTCGGGGCCAGCCCTTGGGTCCCCCAGTTTGCTGACACAAGACCAGAGGATGAGTGGGTCCACTCTGGGCTATCAAGCGGGATCCGCAATGAGCCCAGACTAGCCCCTCACCCTTCAGGTCCTATAGTCTGATCCCTCTTCCCAGAGCAGGTTCCAGAAGAGGAAAGAAAGTGACTTCCCTAAGCGACCCAGGCTAACAGCAAAAGTGCGACTCCCAGGACTTGGCAAATTAAAAATATGGCCGGGACCACAGGGCAGACGGATGGGGGAATGCATCTTGGGAAGAAGAGAAGGGGGAGAGAGACAGAGACAAACAAGCCCCCTGGACAGTCCAGGCAGCCAGGTGGGTCGATGAAGAAGGCTGTATCTGCGGCAGGCAGGGACAGCGGCCATTAAGTCAAGGGCTGTAATGGGATCAGGAACAGACAGTCATTCAAAATGAAAACGTATAAAACCTCTCTCCTCCTATTACTGCTGAGAAACCGCATCCCAGACACACGGACTTGATATATTAAATTTGGCAGCTCTAATACACCCCGTCTTGCCAATAAACTTATAGGAATTGGATTGAAATTGTAAGAGATGCACGTTTAACGGCCAAGTGCTTAACCAAGCCATTCACGAAGCCTGAAGCTCTGAGGAGCTGGGGCTCTGGAGTCCCGGGGAGGGGAGGGCGTCCCTCTGGGAGACAGAGATGCAGCGGTGTCTCCGCGGCAGGCTTAGCCGGACAAAACCACAGCGGGCACTGCGAAGCCAGCCGCGTGACCTTGGACCTCTCTAGGCCTCTCCTTTCACCGCGGGAAGGTGAGACAGTGGGTCTGACAGGTTAGCTGACTGCCTGCGGAGCAGTAAACAGAAGTTTGCTAATCCAATGAATTGTTACTGAAAGAGTAATGGAAATACAAATGACACTAATAATGTCCAGCGTTTAGCAAGTGCTCAATGTTACCTCCTATTTGATTTACTGAGCACCTACTATGTGCTGGCACTAGGCTAAAAGCTTCATAATGAATGCATCATCTCATGTAATCCTCAGGACAAC
The DNA here is from genome assembly GCF_017311325.1 of Ursus maritimus. Classification (NCBI taxonomy): domain Eukaryota; kingdom Metazoa; phylum Chordata; class Mammalia; order Carnivora; family Ursidae; genus Ursus; species Ursus maritimus. The sequence continues at coordinate 9,717,185 of NW_024425897.1, forward strand.
CTGTGAGGTAGGACCTACTCCACCTTTTCAGTTGAGGGCACTGAGGCTCCAAGAAGCCAAGTGACTTAGCCAAGGTCACGAGGCTGGAAAGCAGCCAAGCTGGGTTCAGAATCCAGGCAGGATGGCTCTAGAGCCCACAGTCCTAATCCCTGAGAAAAGCCTCCTCCCAACAAATCATACTCCTGACAGCTCTCCTTTCACATCACTCACTACAGCCCGGGGACCACGTGGCCCCTTCAAAACCCAAGAGGTAGGTATTATAATCCCGTTTGCGAAGGAGAAGACTGAGGCTCAGAGAGGTGCTGTGGGGTGCCCCGGGTCACACTTCCAGGAAAGGCAGGGGAAGTCTCCTCGTGCCTACACTCGCACCTGCTGGGAAAGCCTCCATGATGTCACATGACGAGCCTTCGGCAGTGGACTCTGTGTGTGTGTGTGTGTGTGTGTGTGTGTGTGTGTGTGTGTTCGCGTTTCCTCTTCTCTCTCACATGCACAAACCGGCCTCGGCAGAGAGGCACCACAGCAGAGCCGCCCACCCACGTCTTCCTTCTTCTGCCCACCCTGCATCTGGCCGGGGGCGGTGCTCAGCTGTCCAGGGCGGGTGGCTGCACCCCGCGCTCTAGTCCCAGCTCTGCTAGGTGAGCCTGTGGCTCCGTCGCTTGCCCGCTCTAGGCCTCAGTCTCCCCATGTGTGAAGGGGGAGGCAGGCAGCTAGACCAGGCGATCTCTAAGGGCCTCTCCAGACAGCCAGGTTTAAATCCGGGTGCCACTGCTTTCTAATTCTATGATCGTGGGCCATTAATTAACCTCTGGCCTCAGTTTCCTCCTATGAAAACTGGGATGGTCACAGTGCCCACCTCAGAGATTGTTCTGGGAATCAGATCATCCACACACACACTTGACTTGGCAGAGCCCAGCCCCCAGGAGCCCCTCAAGAAACAACAGCCAGCATCACCGTCATTATTACTGGTCTCCAAAAGGCCCATATTTCAGAAAACTGATGCTCAGAGCAAGCAACAGGATGTCAGTGTCCAAGTGACAACTGGGGGCAGCTGGTCCATAAGAGAGATGAGGAAAGGTGAGGCCAGGAGGGGGGAAGTGAGTTGCCCAGAGTACACAGCACGAGGCAGAAGTGGGACTGGAACTTGAGCCTTCACGGTGGGCCCAGATGCCTGCCCTGAACAGCTGCTCTGCAGAGCGGCCTGGGGATGGTGTCAGGGCAGCAGACGAGCTCCAGGGCAGCCTGTGTGTCCCACCTCCCAGCAGGCCTGTCTCCAGGGAAGCAGAGGTCCTGGGCAGGAGCTGGGCTTCAGCAAGGTGACCTCCCCCAGGCAGCAGCCAGCTGTGAACTGCCAGCGCTCCTGACCCAACCGCCTCCCTCGCCGGTGCCTTGGCGCACATTAGGAAAAAGTGCGAGGGCAGAATCCTCCAGACAGACACAGTGCCCTGCCAGAGCGTCTCTGGCAATCTGGCAAGCAGAGCGTATTTCACTCCGACTCACCCCTCAGCCAGGTGTCCTTGCACAAGGCACAGCCTGCACCACCGCACTTGGCAGCCCTGAGCGGGAGGTCAGGGAAGGGGGGTGGAGACAGCTGGACATCTCCGATGGCGCCCGGACACCAGCACGGGGTGCTGACTAAGCTGGCCCTCTCGGCCGTGATTCATCCTCATCGTCTGGGGCTGGTGCGCTCAGCAGCACGTGAACAGGGCCCCGTCCGCAATACGAAACCACCCGGCCGCACTCCCTCGCTGGGAACGCAGACAGTGCCACCCGCCCACTCTCAGGGACCAGGTCCATGTTTGCAACAGCAGCTGCTGGCTCCCTGGAACTTCACCAGGTGACAAGGAGGCTCCTTGTGGCCTAAGGGCAGCAAGCGAGGCTAGTGGGACAACTGTCTGGGGTCACACAGGTGTGGGTTTGAATCCCAGCTCTGCCACTTACCAGCTAGGTGACCTCTAGAAAGTTATTTCATCTCCCTGCCTATGTCCTTAGCTATAAAATAGGGACCCCCACTACTACTGTGGATTGACCAAGGCAGTAGCATGTTAGGGTGCCTACCATATAGCTAGTGGTCTGAGAACGGGGGGCTGTAACTGCTGGTACTATGACCACCCAGGCGGCTCCCTCCCCCACCCTCCCGGTGGGCCTCCCTGACCGCTGGATTTAAGAGCGGCAGCTGCAGGGCCTCGCCTGCTGTTTTCCCCAGCTCGTGTCACCTCACCTGCTGCTTCCCTGTCATGTGTGTCTGCCTCCCCATGGAGGCGGAGAGTTCTGTCCGTCCTGCTGCACCCCAGCACCAGGAACAGGGCCTCGCACACACAACTGCTCCTGGAAGGAGCCACCCACAGAACCCGAGGCCTCTTGCCCTCTGCTCACCTACAGCTCCCAGGCCCTCTTCTCAAGTGTGGGTCTACGGAGCAGGACAAGGATGGACAGAGAAGAAAGATACACAGACCCTAAGACAGGTCTCTGGCTGCCACCACCGCCCTCCCCGCACTCCTGTCTCCAGCAGAGCGCTGCTCCAGACTTAACCCACGCCTGGCCATCCCGTGGCACCTGACCTCGGTCCCTGGGTCCACGGAAAAGATCACCTACTAGATGAGACACTGTGGGGTGGAAGTGGGAAGAAAAGAGAATGGGGGTGGGATGGGGTGAGGAAGATAGCATCGGATTCTTGCGTGCTAGGCACCTGGCTTTCATTCTCTTATTGAATCCTCACAGAGCTCCTCAGAGTAGATGTCAAGGTGTCCATTTCACAGACAAGCACAGGGGTTCAGAAATACTCTTAATGTGCTCAAAGCCAAGACTGAGACACTGATGGTAGTAATTTCTCATCAGCCTGAGTGCGGCCGGTGGGCCAGTGGCACGGAGGACCGACCCCCACGTGCCCTCGTGGAGAGCCCTCCCCAGGACGCTGTGAAGCCATGTGCCAACGCCCTACAGCCAAGGCGTGGAGAGCCGGCACTGCCCCTGGGGTCCGGGTGAGCCCTGACCCCTCTCTCTCTCCATCCCACCGCTCTGCTGTGACGCTGCCGTGGGGCAGACATTTGGGCTTCATTGATATTCTTGGTTCCTTTCACCGTGTGTGTCTCAGGCACAGCGCTGTCTTTGGCACAAGGCTAAAACAAGCCAACAGCTCGGCCGTGGCCAGGGGCTGGGATGCGCACCGTAATGATCACCCAGCCTTGTGCTCACCACATGCTGCCCTCGAGCTCACCTGTCATCTCTTCTAATTATGGCCCCGCCAGACCCCAGGTAAACAGTAAACGGCAGCCAGAGGACGGCCTTACTGCACACCCGCTAGGAGCACAGCAATGTCCCAGTGCCGCGTATGCCTGCCGTCTGGAGTGGATGGCATCGGAACTGCCTGGGGGGTGGCCTGCGGACTACCCGCTCAGAGCCCAACTCCAACAGAAGTGCCAGGAAGATCCAGATGTCTTCCCCGATAGGAGCCCCATTATGTGAGGGGTCTCCCTCAGACGCCTCAGTGCTTAGCAGCGACCTCGCACCGCTGTCACCTGACCTTGTTTATGTGTTCCACCCCCTGGGGTGAGGCACATCTATCGTCACACCCCCGGCACCGTAAGGCAGTGGGGGCCCCACCCACGGCAATTCCTAACTCGGCAGGCCTGGGCCAGGGCCAGGATCTAAGGAAACTGAGGCACAGGCCACAGACCACACTCAGAGAAATGCTGGTCTGAGAGAGATGAGGGACTGAAGAACAGAGAGGGTGAGAGCTTACCCACAGTCACACAGACCACCCACGCCAATCCTTACTCGAATCATTCAACCCAGGTCTGAATCTCATCCCTGCCACTTCTAGGTGGTGAAACTCTCGCAACTATTCACCCTCTGGGCCTCACCTCATCTGGGAGACAGGAGTAATAGTTCTTATGTAATTATGGAATAAAACTATTCCAAAGGATTACTATGAGGATTGAATCACGGCTACTAGGAGCTTAGCAGAGCACCTGGCAGGCCGATCGCGCTCAACACGCATCTGTGGAGGTGGCAGCCAGCCTCTGCGGCCCCCACCTTCTGGGGTTTGCACTTTGTGTTGTCTGCTGCCAAACCGTATCAGCACTGGTCTGTGTGACTAAGAGAATAGAGTAGACAGGATGGCACATCCCTCCCAAAATCAAGTGATAAGACAATATGCCTTCCATCCTGGTGCCTCTTTCTCTGATCACTTACTCTGGGGGAAGGCAGCTGCCAGACCGCGAGCAACCCTGTGGGAAGGCCCATGCGGCAAGGAACTAAGACCTCCTGCTGACAGCCGTGTGAGCAAGCTTAGAAGTGGACCCTCCAGCCCAGTCAAGCCTTCAGATGAATGCAGCCCCAGCAGATAGCCTGACTGCCACTTTGTGGGAGCTCTGAGTCAGAACCACCCAGCTAAGCTACTCCCAAATTCTTGACCCTCAGAAACTGTATGAGATATTTGTTGTGTTAAGTCGCGAAGTTTTGGGGGTAATCTGTTACGTAGCAATAGCTGATTGATACACTGAAATAAACAAATGAGAAAACGAAATCACTTTAAAATATGTGATGGCCACTGGTACAAAGTGCCCCATATCCCAAAATACTCCTGAGTTGAGTCACAGGAGCCAGTTCCCCGACACAGGCATAACCTTCCAGCTCTACGGTTCCCTTCAGCCATTTACTTACTAGCCAAACATTTGCTGACACGTCCACTCTGCCAGGATGGGGTTCACACCTCATGACACAAAGGCCCTGCTCTCACAAGAAGGTGCACTGAATATATGCTGGGATGGCTGGCTGATGTGCCCCCAGTAACAATGCTCGGTGATAAGCTGTGTGCCAGGGAGCACCAGGGAGGGGCAGCTACATCCAATAGGAATTCCTCCAAGGAAATGATCAGACAGGATCTCAAAGATCTATGTATCAAGATGGTCACTGCAACATAACTTGTCCGAAAACTGAAATCTAAATGTCTGACAGTAAGAACGGCTGACAGTTATACAGTGCTCACTACATGCAGGTGGGGAGCTCAGTTTCCCCAACAGGGTAGGAGTGGGGGGTTCAATGACACGACTCATATGACTCACATAAAAATAACTGGACAGAGGGAGCCCACAGCTGGGAAGGATCAAGAGTAGGGCCTACCAGACAGACATTAAAAATCAAGTCAAAGGAGGGGCGCCTGGTAGTTTAACTCTTGGTTTTGGCTCAGGTCATGATCTCAGGGTCATAGGATCGACCCTGTGTCAGGCTCCACGCTCAGCGGGGAGTTTGCTTGAGACTCTCTCTCTCTCTCTCCCTCTGCTCCTCCCCCCCCCCAATAATTAAATCTTTGGGAAAAAAAAGAAAAAAATCAAGTCAAAGGAGACTATTCCCTTTTTGCTAAATAAAAAACGGCTCCTTATCACAACAGTTTGTACAACATGATACCACTGTTTAAAGGAGAAAGAACGTCCTGCCCCAACACACCCACACACCTACACCCACATAAGCAGACAAAATATTTATTGTGACTGTCTGGATAATAGGATTATGTGAAGAATTTTTTTTCTCCTTTTTATTTTTCTAAGTTTCTACATTTAGTGTGTATTGTTTTAAATTTTCTCAAAAAATTCCCTTCAAAAAAGTGGGAAATTTGTCAAGCAAGGATAAATACGATCCCATCTCCCTTAGGAGGCTGCTGTGTCTGGTTCCAATGACCTGGTTCACCTGGATGGACCAGTCAGGGCTGGAGTGGAAAGAGCTCTACAGTAGACATTACCCCAGTCCCTGGCTGAAGGCGGACAGGGAGCACCATGATTCCAAGCAGACCTGGCTCAGCACAGGTTGGCGAAACCGGAATCTGGGCTCCAGGGAGCTGCAGGCTGGAGACACAGTTTCTCATCGGATAGTTACAGGTCCCAGGAGGCCAGAGCTTCCAAATAGGAAGGGTAAAAATAGTCTGATGGAGGCTTCTGAACCAGAAACCTAGACTCAGAACTGCCTCTGCTTCCCCGCTTTTCTGTCCCCAGGCTGGTCCTGTCACCGCCCTCACTTCTGCCCAAGTCAGGTCTCACCTTCTAGCACCTGAGCCAACCTCTTCAGTTCACCCCACCCTGGGCAACATCAGATCAACCCTCTCAGAACGACTCTTGCTCAAGATTTTCCCTGGCTCCTGGTGGGGAGCTTAATACAAATGAAGTCTCCTGGGTCAGATCTCCAGGAATTCAGACTCAGAGGGTCTGGAGCAGGGCCCGGAAATCTGCATTTTAATCAGTGAGTCTAGTACCCTCGAGTAGGTACCCCTTAAAATACAAAGGCTGGAGAACAAGCTTCTCCTGCTCATTGACCTCTCTATTCCCTGCATCCCAAAGGCAGCCACTGCTGGGGACAGTCACACTAGGTAGACACAACCCCTGGGTTCTTGTCTCTGTCAGAAATCCGTCTGATTATAAATAACCTCAGCTCACTGAAATGGTAAACCCAACTTGATTGGAATGCTAAACACAATTCATTAGAATGGATAAAGCTGTTTCTTTAGTAGCTAAGTGTCCCGTCACACTCCAGGTAAGTTCGGAATTGAAAATAGAGGTAGTAAAATAAATCAAACTTATTGATGTTCCTGACCTAAGTTTAGTAATAATCAGCGTATACTTGGTATTTAAAAGTATCTATAACATTGAAAAGAATGTGACATGCTGAGTATGACAGATAAGCATTGTATTCCAATTTAAAATACAGAAGTTAGGAATTGAGAAACACATGGGGGCACCTGGTTAGCTCAGCTGGTAGAGCGTGCAACTCTTGATCTTGGGGTTGTAAGTTCGAGCCCCATGTTGACTGTAGAGATTACTTAATACAGAAGTTAGGGGCGCCTGGCTGGCTCTGTCTGTAGAACATGAGACTCTTGATCTGGAGGTCGTGAGTTCACTTATTTAAAAAAGAAATATAGGGGTGCCTGGGTGGCGCAGACGTTGAGCGTCTGCCTTCGGCTCAGGGCGTGATCCCAGCGTTACGGGATCGAGCCCCACATCAGGCTCCTCCGCTATGAGCCTGCTTCTTCCTCTCCCACTCCCCCTGCTTGTGTTCCCTCTCTCGCTGGCTGGCTATCTCTGTTAGATAAATAAATTTTAAAAAATCTAAAAAAAAAAAATACAGAAGTTCTAATATATAGTTGGGGGCACCTGGGTGGCTCAGACAGTTAAGTGTCTGACTTCTGCTCAGGTCATGGTATCAGGGTCCTGGGATTGAGCCCCGCAGGCTCAGTACTCCATGGGCAGTCGGCTTGTCCCTTTCCCTCCTCCTTTGCCCCTCCCCCTGCTTCTGCTCTCCCTGTCTCCCTTTCAAATAAATATATAAAATCTTTAAGAAAAAAAAAGATGCTTAATACATATACATATATATAGTTAGGTAATTGATAAAACATGTCAGTAACTGATATTAGATTTATCATTTCAAGTTGAAAGGTCAGCAATGATTAGAAACACTGGCTGCATGTTAGAATCATCTGGAGTGCTGTTACAGCTACTAATGGTGCCCCCCATATCCTAGTTTCTTGTCAGAGAAGGCACCTGTATTTTTGTTTGTTTGTTTGTTTGTTTTTTAGCTTTCCAGACTGCGAACCAGTGACATAAAAGAATTTAACTAAGTCGGTTAAACGTATTGGACTGTTTACAAGAACTTGAAATTCATTATGTTTGTAAGTTTATTAGATTTTCTAGTGACGTTTAAATATTCTTGGGAAATTATACTTGTTAGGTTATGTATCTGAAGTACTTAAAAAGAAAATCAAATATATTAAATTTATAAGTGAAATAAATGTGTAAGGGAATGTAATTAAGCTGTAAATGGGATTGATTGTTTAAAGGAATTTAAGGTTAGTTCAGCTTGAGTTCAAACATCAAGGGAAAAGTGAAGGTCACTTTTCTTATTTTTCTAGATGTATATGGATCGAGTAATTTCTAAGTTGAAGTAAGCGGCTTAAAGAAAATTCGGTATTTCCCAATTGCTGCTCCAAAATGAAAATTAACTAAAAAAACAATAAAATAAAATGAGCGACACCTTAACTCCCCGTGGTCTTTCCTAACCCATCTTCCTTAAACCAATTCCTCCCTCCTCTGAACTTCCAAAAGTATTCTATCCTAGAAGCTTCTCACAATTTTCTGTCCCAAGGAGCTACCAGGATGCTCTGCAAATGGAAAATAACCCCAGTCATGGTTAACTCATCCTGGTTTTAGAGCTTCGAGCTTTTCACATTTTTCTTCCCAGTACCCAGTCAGGCGCTCCTGTTGCTTTTCCAAGTCAGATCCAGACCTCGAATCCCAGGCCTCTAATCCCCGGTTTTTAGTACCTATGCTGATGACTTATCTCCGGCTCAGACATCTCCTCTGAACTCCAGATCCAAATCCCCACTGGCCTCCAGGCATCTCCACTTGATGTCTAAGGGGCAGCTCAAACCTAACATGACCGAACAGAGCTTAAGGTCATCCCCATGGATTTCAAGTTGTTAATGTCAAAATTTGAGAGATGTCATCCTCCATTCTTCTTTCCGGCACCCTCTACACACATCTGTCAGCTTGTTCCGTCTCTCCACCTCCCAAAATACACTGCAAATCTGATCACTACTCTAATCCATATCCTAATCTAAATTATCATCCTGTCTCAACTGACCCAACACAATAACTTCCCCTCTTCGATCTGTTCTCCAGGGAGCAGCCAGAATGATGACATTAAAATGTAAATTGGATCATGTCACATCCCAACTTAAAACCCTTCAGTGGCTTCCTAGAGCAACTGAAAAGAAATAAGACTCCCTACTCTGGGTTACGAGGCCTCATATGAGCTGACCTAAACCCACCTCTTCACAGTCTGCCCTACCGCTTCCCCTCAAGCACTCCAGGACTGCTGCAGCCACTGCCGCAGCCTCGAGTCCTTCGCACCAACCTTTTCCTGTTTGACCGACTTCCATTCATTCGGGTCTCTGACTAAAGTGTCACCCTAGGCACCGCCAGACTCTCCTCAATCAACCTGTCTTTTGCTTTTTAGAGTATGATCTGCCCACACACTGATTGAGTGCTCCGCGACAACGGTGACTTGTTCACCGCTAGGTCCCCAGGCTATGGCCCAGAGGCAGCACTCAGAAAATACCAGTGGAACCACACTAGTACACCAAAGCTCCTATTTCTATCCCCAAGAAGGAATGAGTGGTCCCCAGATCTCCCCCTTCTAGGTCAGGGTTCTAGGGGGCGAAGCCCAGGGATGAGGGGAACAGGAGGCACGTGCAGAACCGCTCCTTCCCTAGACGCCCGGAAAAGGGGTTCAAGACCCAGGGCCCCACTTTGCCACAGGCTCCAACTCTAGGCTTGGACTTGGGGTTAACAGAGGAGACAGGCAGAGATGAGCTGGGGACCTGGACGCCCAGGCCCTCTCGCCCTTTTATTCAATCCCCGTTCGGTTAAGTGGTGCGGCCCACAGAGGGGGGAGGGACTTAAAAAGAAGAGCCCACGTCTTCCCCTTGGGGGAAGACGGCTAACACTCGCCCCTGCCAAAGAGGGTACCTGGTTCCGCAGGGCCCGACGGCTCCGAGCTCCTCCTCCTTCTGCGCCCTCGTGTCGCGAACTGCTTGCTGGGATTCGTAGTCCTTCCTTGAGTATCAGTCTGCTCTTCCCAGAAACCTTTGGGAATCATAGCTGAGACCGCGCGGGGAAGGGGGAAGTAAAGGAAGCGCGAGGGCTTCTGGGTGTTGTAGTTCGGGATATTCACTCAGCAAGAAATGATTGAGGAGAAACATTGGGTAACAAATCTTACCATACTATTTGGGCGTCCTGATCTAAATCCTATGAGACTTTTCCTCCCCGCGAAGCCATCACTTACCTCTGTAGTTCAAAAAGATTAGCACTGAGCTTCAGAAAAACTACAAATCCCATAAAGCGTTGCACGCCGAGGGCTTTTGGAGCGCACGATCGGCTGCGGCGCAGGCGCGTGCTTGACAGCGGAGAAACATGGCGGCCCCGACGCTTACTGCGAGGTTGTACTCACTGCTGTTCCGCAGGACCTCCACATTCGCCCTCACCATCGCCGTAGGCGCTTTGTTCTTCGAGCGCGCATTCGATCAAGGCGCGGACGCGATCTACGAGCACATCAACCAGGGGGTGAGGGACTGGGCCATCCCTGACCTTGAGCTTGCCTGAGGGGTGACAGTGGGAGTGGAGATGGGGTGGGACTCAGCCTGCCTTTACTAAGAGGGGGGAAAACCCTGGGCATCTTCTGTCGGTCAGCTGCCCTATGTCCTCTCCGCCGGACGTGAATCCCAAAACATTAAATGATCCCACTTTGTGGGGGTTGTAAGTATTGATATCCACACCCCACATACCTTCTTGTCCATTTGCAGGAGCAAAAACTAAAGCCTAGTGAGAGCAAAGGACTTTGCTGCACCATCAGGAAGTCAGTGGCGAGTCTGGAACCCGGACCCACAGTCTCCTCTGAGAGTTTCAAGGGCAGATTTGAACGGGCAAGGGTCGTGACAAGGGCATCTCCTTAGATACTGTGGTTGGTCTGTTCAGATAGCACTCTTCACTTTCCCAGGCTTCCCACGCAGGCGTTGTGGTAGTAATAATGGTTAGGAGACGGGAATATAAAATCAGGGAGCCCTGGATGGGGATTCTGGGCCTTGTCACTTGATAACTGTGGCATTCAGTTGGGCAAGCTTCTTAACCTCTCTGAGCTTCACTTTTATCTGTGATGTCGAGATGATAGTAACTACAGTAGGCAGTTAGCGTGAGGATTTATAATGAGATACAGGCAAGGTGCCACAGTACCTGGTAGGTGGTGCCCTCAAAAGATAACATTTGTTACATTCCTTAGGAGAAAGTGAAAGCGGAAGATAGGGGATAACCACACCTTTTAGACTCGCTGTGTGCCAACATGGTGCTAGCTGCACACCATGTAATGTCCATCATTACATCGTGGCTCATACTAGAGGAGGTCTCCTGCAGATCGCCCTGTTTACACCATTCACTTGTGTTTTTACTTTGAAGTTGTCTGTCCCTACAGCCCAGGCAGACCCTGTGCACTAATGCTGTACTGCCTGTGGCCAGGACCTCTTTCTGTCCCAATGTTCGGGAAAGCCATTTAAGTACGTTGTCAATTTACCAGTCTGTGCTTTTAGGGATGAGAATCAAGGGCACCTGTCTGGCTGAGTTGGTAGCGCGCACAAGCACCCGGTCTCGGGGTTTAATTTCAAGCCCCATGTTGGGTGTAGAGATTACTTAAAAATCTTAAAAAAAAAAAAAAAAAAAAAAAGGAATGAGAATCCAACTAGTTCCTGACCCAAGGATCATAGGTTTAAGGAAATTAAAAAATGATTCAGTGTGAAGTATTTGGGGCTGTGCATTTAGGACCTCTTGAGTAATACCTGGAAGTTGAAGAGTAAGACCTCTTCGAGGCTCTGTTCCTTAATGACTGTGTACTTTTGAGTAATTACCTCAGTCTCTCTACCTCAGTTTCCTGTAAAAGAAAGATCATCCTTTCCCACTTATCTTTACATGGCGATCGATAACATCAAAGCAGTTTACAAGTGTTAGGAATGCGCATCAAGCCTAGTGTTGCTTCCAGTTCGCCCACCCCAGCTCTCCAGACATGGTACATGTTTTAGAGACCAGGGCGGTGGGAGTAGCTGCAAAATGCGGGAGACAGAGCTAAAAGTTTGTGGTTCTTGTCTTGAAAATGCAGAAGCTGTGGAAACACATCAAGCACAAGTATGAGAATAAGGAATAGTTCCTCGGAGAGCCCTACCCGTGCCGAAAGGACCAGGCCCACCTGCCAGCTGTTTGCCCAGAACCAGGGCCTTAGCCTGAAGGTGATGCTCAGATGACTCTTCATCGACCACCTTTAGCTGTTGGCAAGAAGCGGCTTCACCTGACAGACTCTCTAACTTCGGCTGTGTTTGACGTATGTTTAGTCAGAGTCATCAGCAAATAAATGTAAATTATCCTTGAGACATGGCTTCTGCATCCAGTACTTTGTTAATGCTGCCTGATCCACACTTGTCGGGTGAGACCACTTCAGAGCCCTCTTCTTAAATCTGAAGGGCGGATTCCATTATTTTGGGTTCCCCATTAACTTTCAGAGAACTGTGGTTTACAAAGCATGAGCTGTAATTGGAGGTGTTACTTTCAACTTTTGCTTCTAAATCAATAATTCCAGTCTTGTTTTTCCCCCCAACGTAAGCTCTGCCTCCAACGTGGGGCGCAAACTCACGACCCCGAGCTATCGAGAGTTGCATGCATAGGGTGCCTGGCTGGCTCAGTTAGTAGAACATGTGATTCTTGGTCTCAGGGTTGAGTCTGAGCCCCACAAATAAAAAAAAAACTTAAAAAAAAAAGATTAAAAAGAAAGTCGCATGCTTTACAGACTGAGTCAGCCAGGAGCCCCAATAATTCCATTTTTTTTTTTAAAGATTTTATTTATTTACGTGACAGAGAGACAGCCAGCGAGAGAGGGAACACAAGCAGGGGGAGTGGGAGAGGAAGAAGCAGGCTCCCAGCGGAGGAGCCCGATGTGGGGCTCGATCCCGGAACGCTGGGATCACGCCCTGAGCCAAAGGCAGACGCTTAACGACTGCGCCACCCAGGCGCCCCAATAATTCCATTTTTAAATCATACAGAAGAGAGCTGACTGGCTTAACCATAGGGAAGCCCTCAATTCAGCTGGGGGAAAGAACGCTGCCCCAGAGTCCCATCTCCATTCTGCCCTTAATTTGCTGAGTGTCTTTGGACAAGTTGGCATACGTCTCTGGGCCACAGCCCATGTTCTGATGATGAAGTTGGACCAGAACTCTGAGCATCCTGCCAGAGTTTAGTTTATTGTTGTGCTTGCTTGGTGGGTTTGAATCCTCTCTACCAGTTCTAGCTGTGTGAACCAAGGGCAAGGCACTTGACCTCTCTGAGCTTCAATTTCCTGGTCTTTTATATGGGGATAATGGGAGCGCCTTCTGTGTGGGTTCTTTGTATTAAAGGAGTTGTTAAATGCAGTTAACACAGTCACAGACCCTGGCACATGGACATAACTGCTGGCAGAGACACATGGGGGGATGTTTAAGGACCTGGAGAACCAGAAGATTATGCCAGAGTCTATGGAGCAGCGGGAATGTGAGGAAGAGGGGTTCAAGGAAAATGGTCCAGTCATTCATTCAACAAACGTTAGGCTGACCACTGTGAGGCACTGTGCTAGGTGCTGCTAGGCTTGTGGTGGCAAACATGAGGCTAGAGCTCCCACAGGAGATACTGTAAATGCCATTCTATATCAAAGATACATGGACATTAAGCAGGGCATGTGATATAATGAGCAGTGGGTATTCTATACGACTGAGGAATCACAGACCTGTACCTCTGAAACCAATAATACATTATATGTTAATTAACTGAATTAAAATAATTTAAATTAGAAAAAAGATCTTATGGGACCATGTACTATAGGAAAGCATGTGTGCACCATTTTCCTGAAGGATATTTAGTACCTATGTATTAAAATCTTTAATGTGCATACCTTTGACCCAAGAAATCCCACTTCTGGCAAATTTTCCTTAAAAATGTCCACAAGAGGGGCGCCTGGGTGGCACAGCGGTTGGGCGTCTGCCTTCGGCTCAGGGCATGATCCCGGCGTTCTGGGATCGAACCCCACATCAGGCTCCTCTGCTATGAGCCTGCTTCTTCCTCTCCCACTCCCCCTGCTTGTGTTCCCTCCCTCTCTGGCTGTCTCTATCTCTGTCAAAGAAATAAATAAAATCTTTAAAGAAAAAAAAATGTCCACAAGAGATGTCCGCCATGTGTTTTTTATAATGGCAAAAATAAAAATAGGATATCCAAAATAGGAATTACTACTGGGGTGAAAATGCAGTCATTTAAAACCTCGTTTTAACTAGAAGACAATACCCAAGAAATATGGCAAAGTACCAACCTCACTAATACATGAAGCAGTCTTCCAAATTAACAGGAAAAAGGTGAGTAACTGGGAAGCAGGGAAGTCCACACATGGCCACTGCAGCAATGGTTTTACAGAATATGTTAGTATGATCTATTTTAAATGTTTATTCCTTCCAAAAATACTTTGTGTGCATGTATTAAAATACACATCACAGGGGTGCCTGGGTGGCTCGCTCAGTTAAGCGTCCGACACTTGATGTTGGCCTGGGTCGTGATCTCAGGGTTGTGGGATTGAGCCCCAGAACTGGCTCTGTGCTCAGCATGGAACCTGCTTGGGATTCTCTCTCTCTCTCACTCTGCTCCTCCTCTGCCCCTCCTCGTGCCTGTGCGCGCTCTCTCTCTCTCTCTCTCTCTCTCGGTCTCAAAAAAAAAAAAAATACACAACAAAACGTGTACACTTCAGTGGTATTAAATATACTCATATTGGGTGCAGCCATCACCGCTATCCATCCCCATCTTGTAAAACAAACCGTACCATTAAATAGCTCTCCAATCTCGCCTTCCCCAGCCCCTGGCAACCACCATTATACTTTCAGCGTCCTGGGATCAAGCCCCCACAGCGGGCTCCCTGCTCACTGGACAGTCTGATTCTCCCTCTGCCCCCTCCCCCCTGCTCATGCTCTCTCTCTCTCAAATAAAAAATAAAAAGAAGAAAATGACCTTCAATAAGGAAGTGGCGAACTAAAGAGGTAGATTATACTAGCACAGACATCTATGTGGACATTAAGAAGACTGAGGTGACTCTGTGTAGGGAGGGGTAAAGAAAGATGAAATGGAAAAAAACCAAGCTGCAAAATTTGTGTTTAATTTGATCCCGTGTATGTAAATTGATAGACATCGATTTGTGTGCACACAGAATACTGAAGGATGGGCACTGAACTTTTCATGGCCATTATCTCTGAGGGGTGGGATTCCAAAGAACTTCCACTTTGTGCCACAGATATTGTCTTTTTCTCTTACAACAAGCAGATATTGATATTCTAATAAAAGATATTTTATGAAAAAGCAAGTAAGGGGCACCTGGGTGGCTCAGTCAGTGAAGCAGCCAACTCCGGATTTCTGCTCAGGTCATGAACTCAGGGTGGTAAGATCGAGCCCTGCATCAGGCTCCGCACTCAGCGGGGAGTCGGAGGCTGCTTGAGATTCTCTTCCTCTCCTTCTGCCCCTCCCCCTGCTTGTGTGCACACTCATTCTCTCTCTAAAATAAATAAATCTTTTATTTTGTTAAAGATTTTATTTATGTATTTGACAGAGAGAGAGTGTGTGCACAGGCAGGGGGAGTGGGAGAGGGAGAAGCAGGCTCCCTGCCGAGCTGGGAGCCTGATGTGGGGCTCAATCCCAGGACCGTGGGATCACGCCCTGAGCTGATTGAAGGCAGACACTCAACCGACTGAGCCACCCAGGCGCTTCATAAATAAATTTAAAAAAGAGAAAGAAAGAAAGAAAGAAAGAAAGAAAGAAAGAAAGAAAGAAAGAAAGAAAGAAAAGAAAGAAGGAAGGAAGGAAAGAAAAAGAGAAGAAAGAAAGAAAATGGTTAAGAATGCTTACATAAAACAGTCAAAATATAAAGCTAAGTGAAAAAAACAAGCCACAAATTCATACACGATGCAATTTTTTGGAAAACGTGTGAGGAAAAAATTGGAAATGCTCACAGCAAATTGTTAATAGTGGTTAACTCTAGGCGAGTCATTTTCTGTTGTTATTTCTCTCTGATGTCTAAGTTTTCTGCATCGAGCATGTATTATTCTTATATTCGGGGAGGAATAAATTAAAAGGGAGCCGCCCAGAGAGAGTGTGAACACAGAGAAATCTAAAACGTGAGCCCCCAGCTCTGGCTCCAGGCCTAGAACCCAGCTGCTCGGAGGCCCAGGGTTCCCCTTCCTGAGCTCCCAATGAGGATTCGTCCTTGCCTGGCACTGCCAACTGGGGGCTGGGCCTCCCCAGAGCTCCCTGGGGGGGTGTGCCTCGCAGGTGGGGGAAATGAGGATTAGCACCCTCCTCAGACTGGCACCAAGAAGCTGTCCATTACTGGAAAAAGTTTCCTTCCCAAGCTCAGCCTGAGATATTTCCTGGAGTCAAGAGCTGGGACAGCCTTTGCAGTTAGAAAGCCCCAAGGACTCCGCACCTGCCCCCCTCACACAGGTGTCAGGAAAAGTAAATGCTTGGGTACCTCAAAAAGCAAGTTACGGGAGGCCTCTGAAATCCTTTTCTGGGAAGTTGGCATCCAGTATAGCTCTGCTCTGAGCAAGCAGGACCACGCTGTTGGCTAAGTGTATTTGACCTAATGTCCTATTCTCCTCGCTTCTCTCTTGTTTTCAAAAATCTCTCCAAACTGATAAAATATTTGTTCAGTCAGTCAGTCTGTCAGTCAACCAATACATCTTTACCAAGTGCCTACTTTGCCTGCTCCTGGTCTAGACCCTGGGTACATAGCAGAGAATAAGGAAGATCCCTACCCTCTTGCAGCTTGCATTCTAGTAGGGGAGACAGATGGTAGACGAGAAATTAAATAAGAACTTCGGCTCATGTTCAGGGCTATGAATAAAGTAAAACTGGGTAACATATAGGGGGTGACTCAGGTTTAGAGAGCAGCGTGCGATACTCAGGTGGGTAGTCAGGGAATATTTCTCTGTGGAGATGGCATTTGAGTAGAGATTCGAATGGAAATCTCAGCTAGGTAAAGATCAAGAGTATTTCAGGAAACAAGAACAGCCAAGTGCAAAGGCCCTGAGGTGGGTGTGAGTTTGGTTTAGTCGCAGAACTGAAGGAAGTGAGGCAGTAATAGATAGGGTCAGATACTGTGTGGTCTTGTAGGTCATGCTAAAAGAGTTTGGATTCCATTCTAGAAAGAAAGGTAAGCCTCTGGAGGGTTTCTGATGAACAGCTTACATTTATCAAGCAGTTACCATGAGCCAGGCATTGTACTAAGTGCTTTGCAGTTTATATGTCGCTTTATTTGAACAATGATCCCAGAGGTCGTTTTATTATTCCCACTGCATAACTCTAGTGAGGTGTAAAGAGCACTGATTTTAGAATGGACAGTCCTGGATTAGAATTCAAGCCCCACCACTCACCGGCTCTGTAAATTTAGGCAAGTTACTTACTGTCCCTGAGCCACTTCCCTCATCTGTGAAATAGCCACCATGATATTGCGCAATGGCAGCTATGATTCTTGTTATTTCTGGAGATGTTGTCATCTTGGAGGGGTGTCAAGGGGAGTAAGGATTACTGTGTGGTAAATCCTCACCCAGCTGACTGCTTAATTAACCCAGCCAGGGGCTATCCAGGCTGGCACTCTAGGGCTGCCTGCCAAGGTTCAAAACTTTTCAGCTCTGGGTGGAGTCCAAGTTGTCCTGGCAGCTCAAAGAAGAACGGTCCAGCCCTTGGAACATTCTAGGCTTTTCCCCAGTAGACACAAGGATGCTGCCTATCACAGGCTGGGTTCCCCAGGAAGCAGACTCTGGGTTGGGGGTTAGTGGGCAGGAGGTTTATTTCTCAAGTCCATTTAATTTTTTTAAAAGATTTTATTTATTTATTCGACAGAGAGAGAGAGAGAGAGAGCACAAGCAGGGGGAGCAGGAGAGGGAGAAGCAGGCTCCCCGCCGAGCAGGGAGCCCAATGAGGGGCTCGATCCCAGAGCCCTAGGATCATGACCCGAGCGGAAGGCAGACGCTTAACCGACTGAGTCACCCAGGGGTCCCCATTTAATTTTTTTTAATTACTTTTGTTGTTTGACTGTAGCTGACACGCAGTGTTATATTAGTTTCAGGTGTACAACACCGTGATTCGACAAGCTTATACATGATGCTGTGCTCACCACGAGTGTGGCTACCATCTGTCACCATACAATGCTATTATAATACCATTGACTATATTCCTTATGCTGCACCTTTTATTCCCATGATTTACTCATTCCAGACCTGGAAGCCGGTGTCTCCCCCTCCTCTTCACCCATTTTGCCCATCCCCCCACCCTCTCAGATCCATTTTATACCTGCATCTACTCCTCGAGGCTCTGCAAGAAGAGATTTGCAAAATAAAAATAGCTAGATAGCCTTTTCCTTATTAAACTGGTGAAGATTGTAAAAACTTCTAATACCCAGCGTGAGCAAAGATGCAGGAAATGATCCCTCTCAAATCCAGCTGGCGGAAGGGCCCATTCGACAGTCAGAAAACTTGACTCAGCCATTCTAAGAATTTACCCTGAGAAAATAATCATGGACGTGGACAAATATTTAGCCAGGAGGTTGTTCACCGCAGTTTAATAGCAAATAAGGAGAAACAAACAACACGCGCGGGTTGACCGAAGCACAGTATCACAAGAGAATTCCGCTAAGCCACGGAAGAGGGTGCGGATGCGAAAGGGAGACATGTTCGCAGTGTCCAACTAGCCGAGAAAACGGGGAGAACAGCATGTGCCGTGTGATCCCATTTTCGTGGAAAACACGTATGTAAAAAAAGAAAAGAAAAAAAGAACATGCTTATGTATAGTCCTTTTTTCTAAAACAACGTCGGAAGGATAAGAGCTAAAATCCTAACGGCAGTTCTTTCCGGATGGTGGAAGTGTTCTTTCTCTTTGCTTACTGATGTGAACCCCACTGAGAAGTGTGTTACCGCTTTTGTCGTAAGAGGGGGGAGGCAATGTGAGTTATTAAAAAGAAATAGATTCCATCCCGTAACTCAGCCGGCTCTTCCAATAACAAGGAGCAAGGACTGTCCTACAAATGAATTTGAAGCCTTGCAAGGAAAGGACAGAAATCAATGAATTTAAAATGTCTGAGCAATGTGCAAAGTTGGAGGGAATACAAATTCCGCAGGCAGAGTGGAGGTTATGGCAGTCGCTTCAGTGTGAGCGAAGGATGAACACTGTAACAGGGGCAGACACTAGCCCACGCAGAGGATCTCTCTCTCTCTCTCTCTCTCTCTCTCTCTCTCACACACACACACGCACACACCTGCCTTCTCTAGGCACTCGCGCAGGGCCAGGCTTGGGCCTGGTACCATTAACATAACTTGTGTCACTAGATCCTTAACCCCAGGTGGACACTGCTCTCTACCCCATTTTACAGGTGGAAAATGAGATTCAGAGAGGTTAAGTATCTTGCCCAGGGTAACACAGCTAGAGAAAGTAGAGTGGAGGTTCAAACACAGGACAGTTGGCCCCAGAGGCTATGCTCATATCCACAGCTCCGCGCTGTGTAAAAATCATTTCTCTCTCTTCACTGGGGCCTTGGCCTGATATGCTTGGATTTATACATAGACTGAATGCCAAGGGCAGACTCCAGCCGGCATCAAGGACAAGGCAATGATGGAATGTAGAGAAAGCATCAGCTGGGAGCCACTTAGGCGACAGTCTGTGAGTACAGGGGTACTGACTGCCTTCCTGCTGCTCCCGGCCTATCCTCCCTTCAAAACTCCCGCACAGAAAACTTCCTCGGCTGCTCTGGACACTTCTTCTCCATTGCACCTTCATAAGACTGCCAGGTCAACTCCCTTGCTCAAATACCTTCAATGGCTCCCCACTACTAAGATCAAGTTCAAATTCCATCAAGATCCACGCTACCTCAAATCTCACTTTACAAACATCCCAAATATGGTCCTTGCCGTGGGTCTCTCTGCTCTCCCGTCTGGTGTCTAGGCATGGGTCATGGAAAGAGCACATGCCTGGTTTTGAATTCTAGCTCTGCTACTCTCTGGCCAGGTGACCTTGGGTAGGTTGCTTTCCCTCCATGAGCCTCAGTTTCCTCCTGTGGAAAATGGGAGAATGACAGGAATACCTCACAGGGTGAAGTAATGCTTATAACGTTCTTAGCACATGCCTACCAGTGGTGGTTTCGTTACGTTGCTACTGTGAGTACATTAAGGGGGGGCCCCCTGCACAGTCTTCAGGGAACACTGCCTAATTAGCATATTTGATCCACAAAATGTGGGCCGAGAGCTTTGGGGATGACTGTTCAGCTGAAACATCTGCCCCACCCCTTGTCCCAGCTGTTTTGAAACCGTGTTCCTGAGAGCCTTTCTTTTTTTTTTTTTTAAAGATTTATTTATTTCTTTATTAGACAGAGACAGCCAGCGAGAGAGGGAACACAAGCAGGGGGAGTGGGAGAGGAAGAAGCAGGCTCCCAGTGGAGGAGCCCGATGTGGGGCTCGATCCCAGAACGCCGGGATCACGCCCTGAGCCAAAGGCAGACGCTTAACGACTGCGCTACCCAGGCGCCCCACCTGACAGCCTTTCTATCCGTCTAAGGCCTGATCACTTTCTCGTGCTCCCCTGTGTGTCCTGTGATAATCTCGTTTTCAGTGTCTCTGACACTGTTTTTAAACTCCAGCCGACTTGTGCCTTCTTCTGGCGGTCCTTATCTCTTCCCCACGCCTTTAACCATGTAACGGACTCCTCTCTGCTTTCGTCTATCTTCCTCCTTTCCAGATGTCTGAGCACACTTCTGTCTCGCTCCTGTACAGGCCTCCAACAGAGAGGCTGCTTCCTGCCCTGGGGCTGCAAGTCTGTGTGATGTCTTATCTCCTTGGCTCACTAATCTTTCCTAATGAAACACCTCCTTCAAATTGGACCCTCTAAGGAGCAGCCCTTCCTTCCACTAGCAGGCAGGGAAAACTATGGCAAAGGGGAGATTTGGAAAATACATCCTGCCCAACTTCCTGGTCTCATCTCTGTCGATGGAATGACTTGATTATACGTTGTATTAATAGAAGTAGGGTGTTTAGAACAAAGGAGGTGATAGGTCCTCTTTTCCATGCTGAGCCAACCATGTATGGAGTAAGTGTCAAGCTGTAGGGAGGCAGGAAAGCCAGGAGGCTGAAAGTATGGACTTTGGAGGCTGGCGAACCTGGGTTCGAGTCTTGAGTCAGCCAGTGCTCAGCCATGAGCAAGAGGCCGAACCTCTAAATGAGGCTTATGTAATCACACTTATCACCTGGCTTTGTTTCAAGGCTTCAGTGATTTCCTGTCCCACAAAGCTGAGCAGGGTACCCCCCCTTGCTCCCAGGGTACCCGCCACACACTTACCCGGCTGGATCATGCCCATCCTTTTCTCTTGCCAGCTCTTGTTTGCCCAGCTCATCCTGAGCCCAGAGGTTTCTGGGAGGACTGCTGTACAGGAGTCACGGCAGCCATGCTGAGAGGCTGAGAGGTGGGGTGCACGGAAATCTGACTGCGGCCCTGGTGGGAGGCACCTGCCACCCTTCTTCCTGAGCGGGGCCCTGGGAGTTCACTAGCCTGCCAGCACTCCCCACCTTACCCCAGCCATCCTGCCACCATCTCAATGTAGAGACAACTGCGGCTCAGAGAAATGAGGCCACCTCGCTCAGAGTCACAGAGCTTGCCAGCTTGGTTCCAGCCCCAGAGCTCAGCCCCTGCTCTAAATGGCGAAAGCCAAATAGGCCGCTGGCCATTCAGAGGACCCCGATCCCCAAGGAAAAGGTCTGGCATGGCCATTGCATGTTACTCTGAGTTAATACTCTGGGGGAGGAGCCCATGCCTTCCTGTGTAGCCCTCTCCTGAGTGGGGGAGACTGATTTTCCGGCTGTGACAGGCCGCGCACACCCCTGAGGCGGGTCACAGAGCGGGGCTGTTGCCCCTTTGCTGTGATACAGGCCAGCTGGACCTGGGGCTGCGTTCTGCCCATTGGGTCTGTCATGTGGCATCTGGTAGGTCTGTCAGAGGAAAGGGGCAACCGTCTCACCAGCCAGAGGGGTCCCAGTGTGACAGCTCCCGGGCTCCCCTAGAGGCAGGGGTCTAGAGGGGAGGCTGTTTCACGACAGAACTTGCTCATGGAGCCAAATAGCTTTGGATTCAGGCCATTCCCTGATTCTGTCCTTCCGGGGAGAACTGTCAGCAAAAATCCAGACAGAGGCAGCTCTCAAACTTTTCCTGGCCCTGCGACCCCGGCATTCCATTGGAAATGTGCCCGTTGAGAATGGGTGATTTGTGCAAAGAAGTTTCTGGCAGGGTGATAAAAAGAGAGACGTGGAAACTGCCCTAAATGCAGAGTAGCCAGAAAACTCCCATCAGTTTTCTTCTCTCCCCTTTGAACACGATTCACCCGTTTCAGAGTGCCCTTTGCCCCCACCCAGCATGATCTCAGCTGAGCCTCACAATTACCCATGAGGCAAGAGAGGTGAGACGATGATCACCCCCATTTCCTATAAGAAGAAACTGAGGCCCAGAGAGGCCAAGGAACCGACCCAACGTTACATAGCTTGTTGAAATCTAAGGGCCTAGACCCTAGCCTCCTGACCCCCCAGACCACTGCTCTTTTCACCACCCTTTATGAACAAAACGACAATAAAAAGGATGGGCTCTTGAGGCCTGCAAATGTGCACATGAAAGAACGGAGTAAGCAGGTTCGACCACAGGATGGGAGATGGGGGCGGGAGCCTGCGTGTAAGCTCTGCACGTAAAATTCCTAAATGGGCAGGCAACCCACTGAAGGGCCCCCTTTCTGCCTGGCTCTTCTGTGAAAACCACTTTAAGAAGAAGAAAACCATAATTACCCCCTTGGGATGGCAGAGCACTTATGGGACCCGTCAGAGTGCTGAGGGTGGGTTCGTGCAGCCAGAGAGAGTATATTCAATGTCATAATTTCATACTTGGGAAACTAGAATTAAGTGCCTGTTGTTTTTGTAATTCAGACCACAGCAAGTAAAGCTCGATGATATAACCTCCATGGCTGGGAGAGCGCCACGGAAGCCCAGCGAATTCTTAAGCAGGGCGAAACTCCCCCCCCCCCGCCCCAGGGGACGTGGGGGTAGCTGGACTCCCAGCGTCTGAGATTGGGGGGAGGGTTGGGGGGCTAAATAGGTTGAGAAACTCTGGACAAAATGCCCTTTAAGGCTCTCTGAGGTCTGCCAGCTGTGTAAAATTCTCTTGATGATTATCGATTGTTGGGAGAGAATTTCCAGTGTGATGTGAAGTCAGAATTTGATTCTCATTTTCAGACAGACATACCGCCCCCCGGGGGGGGGGGCTGGAGATACTAACCTTTAGATTGCATTGGTTACCTCGCTTCGGGCTGTAGAATTGCAACACCAGCCTAGGACCGGCCGGCCGTAGTCAAGGTCCCTTCCTCCTGCCCCAGCACTCAGAGATCTAGCTAAGACCAGACACCAGGCTGACCTGGGAAGCTCCTGCTGGGGACTAGCCTTCCCCCAAGCGGAACTTCTAGAGCCCTGGTGCCTCCCCGGCTCCTTCTAGGCATCCCATCAACATGGTCTGGGTTCCAATTCTCCCTCCTCACCTCTGAGCTCCCTCTACCTCCTGATGCCAAGTTCCTTCAAAGAGGGGCCCACTCTCCTGCCGTCTCTTCCTCACCTTCCATTCTTTCCATGTGTCCCCATCACTTCCTGGCAAAGTGGGGCAGAGCCCCAGTGAGCCTCACTGACTTAGCCTGGTTGACCTCCCAGCTGCTGCCTGACACTGTGACCACTATCCTTTGCTGCTGCTTCTTTTTTTTTAAAGATTTTATTTATTTGAGAGAGTGCGAGCGAGCTAGTGGGGGAGAGGGAAGGGCAGAGGGAGAGGAAGAAGCAGGCTCCCACCGAGCAGAGAGCCTTACTCACTTGGGGCTCAATCCCAGGACCCTGACCCGAGCCAAAGGCAGACGCATAACCAACTGAGCCACCCAAGCACCCTCACTACCCTCTGCTTCTGCAAAGTCTCTTTGCTCTTGGTTTCCTTCTGTTCACCGTGTCTGTTCATTTCTTCATTCTTTATTATTAGGGCTTAGTACAGCTGTGACTAAATCACTTTCCCAAAATGTCTTAACATCCAGTTCCCACCTTGGAATGTGAACACCGTGAGGGCGGGGGTCCAGTCTTTCTCACGCTGCGATCTTGGTAAACGTTTGCTGAGTGGATGCATTTAGCCTCTCCTCCCTTGGTCCTCCCAACCAGGCTGACCGTCCATGCCCCAAGTCCTGAGGGCAGGCAGTAAATCCTGGGAGCTGCTGCTCTCGACAAAGGTCTGGGCCATGGCCTGGCCTGTGGTCCTAATTCTGGGGCTCCCATCTTCCTTCCCAGCCTTCTTCCATACCCACCCTGGACCCTTTGGCCCCCTCCCAGGCCTCCGCGCTCCTTAGGCTCTGCTGTGCCCATCTCGGCTGAGAGCTCTACCCCTGGCTTTTTCTCTGCTTTCCCTAGACAGAGACTGGACATAAAAATGAAGAATCATTCAGTGGGCTTCACGGCAGACTGGACACAGAGAGGAAAGGACAAACGAATCTGGAAACAAAGTGAAACAAAAAACAGGGCATCTGAGATCTGTGGGACAGTATCCACGGGTATGTGATACATACAAGTGGGGGTCCATCAACCTGTCTGATGAGCGGGGATTTCCCATCCTCCTCTTCTATAGCGATTTGACTTCCATTTTCTCCTTTCTTTGTTAAGAACAGTAGTGACAAGGATGCGAATGTGGGGGAAAGAAAGGAATGGCACGTGGTGTAGGGGTTAAGAGCGTGGGCTCTAGGAGGCAATCCTGCCACCGAAGCCCTCCTTGGTCACGTGGTAAATGTGTAACCTCAGACAGGTCCCCTACCCTCTCCGACCTTGGTTTTCTCATCTGTATCTACCTGGTGAGAGTTAGACAAGATAACACAAGGAAAGAGCCCAGCAGAAACTATGGCCACGGTAAGTACTCGGTAAGCACTTTTATTCTCATTACAAATATCAAGGTCTTACTGTCATTTTCGTTTTGCACATTCCTTTCCAGACTTGGTCTGTATGCAAATTTTTCATAAGTATTTTCACAATCATGGAGCATTACCATCCAGTTTATTCTCTTAAAAAGACAACACAACAACAAACTGACTCTTCAATATTTAGTTTCTCACGTTGCTACCAAGTGTTCATTGACATCATTTTAGAGATGGGGGCTCCACAAGCACCCCCTGCATTTTTGGTGGGTTTACTTTTGTTTGTGGTTTTGGTGGTCTCCCTCCCTGCATTATTTAGCCCAAGTTCCCGGTGTGAGAGGGACAGGCAGTTTCCTGCTAATCGCCTACGTTTCCAGACTGCACCTGGAGCTAAGAAAGGACCTGCATCCAGGCTCTGCTGCTAACTTGCCGCCCTGGGCTCCCGGGTCCCTTTTTATCAATGACAGGCTCTGCCCCTCCCCTCCTCACAGAGGCGCAGAAACACTGTTCAGACTAACACATCTGCCATCATTGCCACCCGTGAGCTAGAAACCATGGCACTCAAAGTCCTAGGTTCTCTTGGAGGCACTGGGTCGTAAGAGCTTCCTGGGAAATGCCTGTGATAGTCGTGTTCTCTAACAGGGTGCAGAGAAGGCACTTAGAGATTCCTGTTAGGAGCAGTGGTGGGGTGGTAGGCCCAGTGATCAAGGGAGCAGGGTTTGGGGCTTCCACCCCACTTCACTTGTAACACTTCTGCCATTGGCCATCTTAAACCTTGGGGCCTCCTCGGAGGATTTAATTGGCACCAAGTGAAAACAACTCACCTGGCCCAACATACCCACTTTGCAGATGGGAAAACTGAGGCCCTGAGCGGTGAAGGGATGTGCCTACCAGCACTGCTCTGGATGACTCCTGAGTGAGGTGTTTGCAAAGCATCCCTGAAGGGATGCCCTCAAGATCTGAAACGAGGAAGAATAGAGTTCTTCAAGGGAGATCAAGTTTGACCTGGCAGTACATTCTGGAAAGTTTGAAAAATCGCTTGTCTTCTCTAATTCTTAAAACCGGGATGCCTAGGGGAGGCCTGAACACCCCTCCCAGCGGTCAGGAGGTATGTACGACAAAAGGAAGGCGAGAGGGGCTGTGTGAACAGTAACAGGTAAGGTAGGTAAAGCCCAGAGCGCCCCCAACTCACCTCGTCTTGCTCCAGGGCCAAGAGCTGGGTCTGAGGAGCTCAGGGAGAGAGAAAAGAAATGACCCTCGCCTGTACGGTCCCTGGCAAATGCGTCTAGGAGGAAACACAGGCTTCCCGCTGCCTGTCAGAGTGGCTGACCCCGAGCCTGATCTCCGCTAATTCAGCAGCTCGAGGGGAAGGCACCGCTCCCTTATCTGCTCGGCATCTCAAATGCGCCAAGGGAATGGCGCGACTCAGAGGAATCGCTATTGATTTTCACTTGTGCGGCTGACCTAACAAAACCAATTCGTCAAGGGCCTGTCTGCCTCGCTGCTCCAGACACTCATCCTAACCATGTGCAAAGAAATTACACAAGCATCCAGGGTGATTTGTCAAGGTCCGGCTGGGCAGGGGCCAGGCCGGGGAGGATAGGGCAGCAAAGACCCCACGGTCGATCCTCTGATGATCGGCAACATTCAGGGGGGCCCAGGCATCGGGCTGCCTGGCAGCTGCTGCCACACCGTGAACTGACCGGCCGCGCCCGGGGAGGGGTGGTTTGAGGAACTGGGCCCAAGTCCTTCAACAGGGCTTGGCAGGGACACCCTCACTGGTGTCTTCTGGTCTCCGACCCCTTGACTCTGGAGGAACTGATGGACTGTGCACACCACCAGGAGGCACCAAGCTCTGGTATTGGCTCTGCTATTAGACAGATGTCCTTGGGTCAGCTATGAGATGGTGATGACACCACCTACGGGGGTCTATGACACTATCAAGGCCAGGGGTCAGACCGAGGGTCTAATCCTTGTTCTCCCACTCCCTGCCTGTTGTCTGGGCAGGCAGCTTCAGCTCTCAGTGTCTCATCTACACCGTGGGGCTGGAAATTCTCCCCACCTCCGACGGTGGAGGTTGTAGGGACTGATCGAGCACATGGAAAGGACCAGAGGGTCTCACACCCTCATCTCTTCCTTCCATAAGCAGGGACTACAGGTTCAGAGGAGGGAGTAATGTGCTCAGGGCCACACAGCAAAGCCGGGCAACATCAAGAGGCGTTAAAATGAGAGGCAAGCAGGAAAGGCTGAGGAGTAGAGCAGGTGACCATTCTGCTCTCTTGCTCTCCTGATGGTGGCCGTCACTGGATAAGGGGATATAGGGGGAGCAGGCCAGGGGCACATCATGGATCATTGCTTGAAAGGGTAAAAAACTTTTATTTGCAGGCCTTTTCTGTTTTAGTTTTTGAATTTACAGGTTTCCTGCCATCTAGGCAGGAAACCACCAAGAGAAGTGGCGTCTTACTGCATGAGGTTTTGGGGCTTGCCTTGGGGCTCTCTGTCCCCATCCCTGTCGCCTGCTCGCTGGCCCCAGGGGTTCCTCCCCTGTGGGCTAAGGCACTGTGTGTCTGCAAGAAGGCGCTCACGGCTGGCTGGTGGACGACGAGGCGGCCTTCTCAGGGGCTGCGAAGCTGAGGCTGTTGAGGGGTGGAGTTGAACTTGGCCCTGGCAGGAGGCCAACTGGTGAGGGGACCCAAGGCTATGGTAACTCGGCCTGGCAGGTCTGGTGCTGCTGCCTCCCGGCTGGCCCTGACATGGTGGCCTCAGGATGGAATCATGCCCTTGCTTCTTTTGCGGTCAGCCATGGTTCTCCGGTTGTGGTTGGCTCGTGTTGCCTTGCTGGCTTCCTTCTTCCTGCGTTCCTGGGTTGTCTCACGGCTCTGCCCATGGCCCCGGGGGCTGCCGGCCACTGCCGTCGAGCTGTCATGCCGGTACCTGAGGGAAGAACAACCCAGCCCAGGGGATGGGAAGAGCCCACTGCATTTCTCAGAGGTCCCTGGGAGAGGACACACAGCTTGGGCCAGGACACCCCAGTCCCCACTTCCAGTGGGAGAAGAAATGCAGCCCAGCAAGGGCAGGGCTCTGGCCGGTCCTGTGTCTGGTGAATTCTCTTCTCTGAGCTCTGCCTCCACATAGGTCCCTGGCTTCGCTGCGGGAAGGACCAGCTGACCACAGCCCACAGCAAGGAGAGGAGGGCTTGGGGATGGGGATGGGGATGGCCCTATTTCTTCCTCTATAAAATGAGAATGATGATATAGTGGCTTCATAGGGCTGTCGTGAGGGTTAAATTAACACACATGACGCATTTGGGGTATATGTGTGGGCTTCCCAGGTGCTTGGCTGAGCCTTCCCCAGATGGGTCCCCCCCCACCAGAAACAGCTCGTTAAAATGCTCACCCCTTTCTGGCGAGGAAGGCCATCCGCCTGGCTTCTGCCTTCTCCCGCAGCACCGCAGGGTCCTGCACAAAATGGTCGGGCTGTGGAGGGGAGGGGAGAAAAAAAAAATCTAGAGTCATGAGCTGCCCCATTTGCCCAAGCTGTGCTGGGGCTGCACTGGACTGAGTCTTGTTGACGCCTCCAGGCCCGAACTGGGGGAAAGCCACAGTGTGGCAGGGTGATGCCCTAGAATGGAGCCGCCCTTGCTTGGGTCCAAGCTTCCCATTAGAAGCCTCTCTTCTCCTTTAGAAGCAGCCAAAGGGACTAAGGCTTCCTGCACAGGTATGGTGAGGCAGGTGGACCAGAGCCGGAGCATGGATGACAAATGGGGCACAGGCCAGATGGCCACCATGAGAGGCCACACAGAGCCTTGAGGGCCAAGAGAGCTGCCCCTCGGAGCTGCCTCATCCTCACTCTAGGACGCCACCAATGTGCTCTGGGAGTAGCCACTCTTGAAGACCATTTTTTGGCCAATAAGCAAAGGAGCCTGGACTAGCAGCGGGGAGAACTGTGACTTAAGGATCACACACAGGCTTTAGTGGCCTGTACTGTTTAAAGAAACACAAACAAAACAAGTGCAACTGGTAACATTTGTAAACTGGAAGATTTTACAGAAAAATCTGGGCTGACCCCTTGCCTGGCAAGAAGAGAAAGCCCTGGAAGCTCCGAGGCACACGTTTCTGCTGAGAAGCCCCTCGGACAGGGTGTGTGTGTGCTTTTACCCCACTAGCCTCGGGCTCCATCAGTCTGCGCCACTTGTTTACCTCGGGAGCCCGGCCTGGATACATCGGGATTTGTCACCCTGGTGGGAGGGCACGAGGGGATCCAGGGGTCCCAGGGGTCACTCCATTCAACCTGAGCAAGACTGCCCTAATCTGTTTTATATGCTGAGGTTCTAGTTGAGGCTTCATTTGAAGAGAAAGTTCAGCTGCCGAAAAATAGAATTTTCAAACCCACCAGCCCAGATGACCTCCAAGGGCCCTGGGGTTCCAACATCTCTGCAACATCTCTGTGAGTTCCAGAATTGCCATCCTGAGCACGGTGGCCGAGAGCTGCCCTTCTCTCAGCCCCTAGGCTCCTGGGTCTAATGAACCCAGCAACTCAAAGGCTTGGCCTCTAATCCGTCCCCAAAGCCCTCGCTGGGCAGTGAAGGTGAGTTTGAAGGCAGCAACTCTCCAAGCAGGCATCCTAGGTTCAAAGGAACTCCTCTTCTCCCGGGCAGTGACGCTAGGGCCGCCTCAAAGCCAGCGGCAGGCAAGCAGGGGTGCAGTGGTCCCGCTCTGCCTTTCAGAACTGCGCCCTCCCCTTCATCGGCCACCTGCCAAGGAGGCACCTTGGGAGCCTCGTCCTCAGCCTCCTCCTCTTCCTCCTCTTCCTCCTCTTCCTGCCCTTCTCCGGGCACTTTGGTTCTCAGCACCTGAGGGATGGTGAAGGGCCTGAGGGTTTAGAGAGAAAGTGAGATCAAAGACTGGATTAAACCTGGAGAGGGAGCCTCAGGGAGGAGGGGATCAGGCTGGGTGAGAGCGGGGTGTCAGCATGTGGATGGGCTCAGGCAGCTGGAAAACACCAAAGTGCTTTTCAAGCCAGCTTTGCTCCAGCGCCCAGACTCTCTGAAGGTACCAGAGTCTGATGTGGGGCCTTACGGGAGGCTGAGCTGGGGCAGCTGTCCTTTTATCTGCACTGGGAAATCTACCATTGCATGGTGGAGAGTTTTCTGCCGTTAAGAAGAACAATCTGAAAGGACTGCATGAAACCAAATAAATGCTGCCCCACTCAGGACGGGTTGGACCAACTGGCCGAGGGGGTGTCTGGGGGTGGAGGGAGCGCTGCACTAGGAATCAGGAGGGCTCAGTTTGGGCCCTGGCTCCACCACAGACTTGCTCACGTGATCAGGGCCTCGGCCTCCCCATCTGTATAAACAAGAGGCTTCAGGAACGCCACTGTGGCCCCCCCCCCGAACTCTGCCCTCTCAGCGCCCTGCAGCCTCACCTGCGGCTGATGAGCTCATCATCCGAGTCGGCATCGTTAGCGCCCACCTGGTTGCCATCGTATGTGTCATCATACTCGTCCTCGTAGTCGTCACCACGGTAGGGCAGGCCCTCGCCAGGCTGTAGGGGCACCTGCAATGGCAGGAGTGTGGGCCCGAGGGGCCCGGGGTGGCCGGCTCCCCCCTGCCCGGCGGCCCGGGGCCCCCTACCTCCTCCACCACCACGCTGTACTGCTCATAGCGCTGCCGCTGCTCCGCCACCTCCCGCTTGTCGTTCACGAGGCTCCGCGTGTTCTCCTCCTTCCTGGAGGCGGGGGGGACAGCGGGTAGACAGGAAGGAAAGCCATCAGGCTTTGAAGGCTGCAAGAGCGAGGGTCCAAGGCACCACGGGCTCGGGCTGGTGCAAAGTGCCACAAAGGGTGTCGAGCACCGGGGAGGAGGGGGCAGCGGTGCGGGCAGGTGGCATGTGTGGGCACCGGGGAGGAGGGGGCAGCGGTGCGGGCTCCGGAAGGCATCCCAAACCGGCTGCTGCCATGTAAAACGTGCCCACCCTTCGGCTGCGAATTTCCTCTCGGAGGCGCCCACCCTAGGGAAACGCTGGCCAGGGACATACAGAGGTCTGATGGGGAATTTTCTTTTCAACGTCGTTTGTGACAGTGAAGAATGGAAAACAACTAGTGTCCATCACAGGTGACATGGCCAAATGAAGTGCCACATCTATATTAGAACGCTGGGCGGCTGCTATCAAGAATGACATTCATCTATTTTGCTGATGCAGAAAGAATTCTAAGACTTACCCCTGAGGGAAAAAGCAAGCTACAGAAAAATGTATACAGTATGATCCCAACTGTATAAAAAGCAGAAAGCAAACCAGACAAACTACCTGTTCCTTTGAGCACACAGATTATAATTTACATATGTTACTGCACAGAGAGAGCTAGTAAGTCCCCCACCAAATGACAACGGTTACTCCTAGGTAGGGCCTGGGATTATTTGAACCTTTTAAAAAAACAAAAATTTGGGGGTGCCTGGCTGGCACAGTTGGTTAAGCCTCCGACTCTTGGTTTCGGCTCAGGTCATGGTCTCAGGGTCCTGGGATGGAGCCCCTCATCGGGCTCTATGCTCAGCATGGAGTCTGCTGGAGATTCTCTCTCTTCCTCTGCCCCTCCCGCTCATGCTGTCTCTCTCTAAAATAAATAAAATCTTTAAAAAATAAAAACCAAAAATATAAGAAAGAACAAGGTCACATCTGGCCCTCTTACTGAGCTCAGGGGAGCCACAGGAGAGAGCCCTCAGGGGGGTGAAGAGCGAGCAGGGGTGGCCGCCTTCTTCCTCCCACCCGTTTCATCACGGTGGCTTTCGATCTGTTCTACAGTTCAATCTTCCATGTCAGATTGCACTGGAAGAAAAAGTCCAAAGGCTCAACTCCTGCTATATATCACAGGTGAGGAAATTCGGGTGCGGTGGAGGGAAGGAGAGGCACGTGCTTGGGAGCAGTGAACTGTAGCCCAGCCTCAGTGGGGACTCAGGCCTCTTGACTGTGGCTTTGCAAATCTGTAGAGAAATCTGGCTTGTCAGACACACAGGCCTGTGGAATGTAGTTTCGAGCCCTGCAGGGGAAAATCAATACAAGATGCCGGGCAAGAAAATCCAGCTTAGCTGTGAAATCAGTTTTCTGGAATGTATCAAGGGTGTGGGGGGGGGAGAGAAAAGAAGAAGAAAAAGAGATACAAAGTCATACACAGCTTTCACAGAAATCTATTAACTGGCTTTTGATGCAGGGAAGGACAGGGGCCTGAGTCTCTCAGGCTGTCTGCCTGGGAGCCTGGGGCAGGTCAGGATTTGGCTTCCTCCAACAGTTTTTACTAAGGGCCTACTATGTGCCAGGCAGGGTACTAAGGCTGAGCTGCGGGAGAGATTAAAAAAAGAGTAAGATCTGGATCTGTCCCTGGGGAACTCACAGTCTAGCGAGGGTCACGGGTGAATGGCAGCTAACATGAAATGTGCCGAATGGAGGTAAGCATGCCCTGGGAACAGACAGAAAGGAAACATGACCTGGCTTAGGGGGTCTAGTGGGGTGGGGTGGGAGGAGAGGAAATGGAGGCTCTGTGGGGTGGGGGGCATTGGGTCTAGACCAGGGAAAATTCTTGGTCCAGAGGAAAATTTTATATCATGCCGGAAAAGGGGGCCTGTGACTGTGGCCCTGGCCCTTATCTGGCTCTCTTCACCAGGCCGGGGGCTGATGAGGAGAGAGGCAGGGAGCAAGGGAAACGGGCCCGAGCTCATTCAGGCAGTTGGTGCCACTGGAAGGAGCACATCCCCTCTTTCCACGCACATTTCCTGAGGGCCTGCTAGGTGCTAGGACCTGTGCCGAGCCAGGCATCCAAGGATGAATGAGAGGTGTCACTGTCCTTTCTGCCACCCCCACAGCTCCTGGTCCATCCGGTCCCCAGTTCTTGTGCGTAAGGTCCCGCTGTGGGCCTCTGGTTATGTTGTTCCCTCGCAGGGCTGGAGAAGCCTTGCCAACTCTACCCACGCAGGGTCCTGGAGACGGCACAGGCAGGGACAGTGGAGCCTGGTGCCCTGGGCATCCCATCCAGGGAGGTGCGGCTTTGGCCCCATGACCCCATTCAGAGCCAAGAAGGAAAAGAAAGGTCAGAGGCAAAGCCAGCTAGGAAAAGATCCATCAGAGGGCCAGAACTCCAGAAAAGTCTGGAAACACAGGCAACAATGGCTTCAGAGACTTTGGAGCAGGTGCTTCCTCGGCCTCCTACAAGATGACAGGAAGCTCAGGGAACATGTGGGCTCCCCTGAAGCCCAGACACTTTTCCCCTCCTTTCTTCCAGCGTATCCTTCAAGGCCCAACTCAAACTGACCCTTGGGGGGTGACTCCCACCTCTGAATTCCTAAAGGACCTGTACAGGGAGGAAACGGAGATCCCAAGAGGCAGAGCGCCTTTCCCAAGGTCACCCAGCTTCTACCAGCCAAGCCAGGGCCAGAACACGGGTCTACCACCAACTCAAGTCAGCTCAGATATTACCTGAGCTGTGCGATCCATCACAAGCAAACCTCTTATCCTTGCCAGGTCTTAATTCCGCATCCCAGGGATGAAATAAGATGATGACTAAAAGTGAACCTGGCACCTGCTGAGCTCAACAAAGTGAATCCTGGTTTTTCTTTTTTTACTGCAGGACTTGTCAGAGCCTTTAATGTGCTAATGTGCTCTGTACCTCTCCAAGAAGCCGAGTGCGCAGACATTTTTTTGGCCACACACCCGTTTCTGAGGGAGAACACTCATAATCTTCCAGGGCGCCTCTGCTCAGTCCAAAGGAGTTTTGGGACCCCACCTTATCCACACGGCCTCCTTCACTTGGCTATCATATACCTGCAGCACATGTGCCTGGCATATCCAACAGCCACCATCCACCTCACCTCAGTCCTAACAGACCCTCATTTGGTTCGGGTCTTTCCACTTTTCCCCCTTCTCCTGGAGCCCTGGACCTCGGCCCTGTGACCCAGCTCCTTGATGAGATGTGAGTGGAGTCTGGAGACTTCTGGGAAAGTCCTCCTAGTCTCTAAGAGAAATGTAGGAAGATCTGGTCCAGACTTCCTCTTGGCACTGTCACTTCTGGAGGTCACGGCTGAAACAGTTGCAGCCAGCCGCCCCGTGGCTTTGAAGGAACTAGCTCTGAGAGATGGCAAGGATGTATCCTTGATGATGAGGCTACACCATTGGTTAACCAAGCCTAGATTGCCCTACCTTGCAACTCCCTGTCATGCAAGGAACAGATTTCCCTATTGCTTGAGCCACTAGTGCAACCTATTTGATTTAATCACACACATACCTTTTAACTCAAGTGTGACCTGCCTTGTGCTACTTTTCTCCTGTGCCTGCTGACTGCCCTGCCCAGATTAGGACAGGTGTCCCCACTGAGGTCCCTGTGTGCCCCACCCCAGCACTTCTCCCACTCTGTTGCTATTTGTTTAATGGTCTGAGTCTTTCCCACGGTCTCTGTGCCATTTGAGAGTGCAGCCCGGGTGCCCTGCTCACCTTGTCTCCCTGGGGTCTAGCACAGGATCTGGAGCTAGTAAATCACTCAATAAATATTTGCTGAATGAATAAATAAATAATGAACACATAAATGGAGGCTTTGCCTCTTTGCAATCCCCAGGCCCCAGGCTACCCAGCACGACAAGTTCAGTAAACATTTGCCGCCCGGTCTCTCCTCCTGGCGGTTTGGAATGCCCTAGGAGCAGGGCGCAGCCCTCCTCATCTGCCCCAGGAGCTGCAGAGGGTCATTCTGGTCTGGAACAGCGGCCACTGATGCAGGATAACATCTCTAGCTCAGGATCTGGGGATGTCGCAATGTGCGTGACTAAGCAGTTTACAATTGCTTCCTGTCCAGCCAGCCAGATGGCTTTACAGCTGCCCTGAGCCCACTCCCCCAAGCCCTCAGCCAGCCAAGCTTCCAGCAGCGATGACCCTGGGGACAGCGAGCAGCACGGGGCCATCGCTGAAGCAGCAGCTTGCAATTCTGCCACGGGGGCTCCTATCACAAGAAGGGGGCAGGTCTCCCACCGCCTCTCTCTGAACCTCACTGTCTCCATATGCATGATGGGGGAGAGAGGGGGGCCACTGCACTTGTCCAGCAGTTCCTAGATTTGCAGATTTCATGAACCAATACCATTTATGGGGAGCCTGGGGGCTAGCAGTGTTGTCAACGTCTTACTTTGCCTTTTATATCGAACCCACTTTCATCGCTACTGACTCATGGTGCCCTCCCATGGGCCTCTACTCCAAAGCCAGGTCCTCTTTCCAAAGCATAAAATGTGTCAGCTCATGGGACCCCTACCATGCTCCCCACGACCTCGGGCTCACTGCCCTGTTGTTTGCTCTGCCTGGAAAGTTTCTCCTTCCCCCCTCTTGGCAGAATTGGCCCTTTGACCCTTCCTCATCCTTCCACTCTTGGTCCCATTGGCATCTCCTCAGAGGAACCCTCCTGTCCAGGTCGAACGCCCTACCGGAGGCTCAGAGGTCTGCACACCTTCACCTTACAGAGCCTTTTAGATCTGCAATGTTACTTTGCTTGTTTGACCAACTGATTAGTGCAGACTCCACAGGGCCAGGGGCCGTGTCTGTTTCACTGCCCACTACGTCTCCAGCACCAAATAAACCCAGGACCTTGTACGCTGTAAGCACCAAGCAAATATTTGTTGAATGAATGAATAAATCATAAATGGACTTTTCAATGCCAAAAAAGTAGAAAGGACATAAGCTAAAAATAAGCAGAAAGACCTTAAAATAGAATATGTTCACCCTCTAAAAAGCTCACTTAGTACAGGTCCTTAATTTTCTCATTTTGTCACAGAATGGAGAAAATCACGTGGAGCGGCGGCACCTGGGAAGTACCGCTCAGCTCTATCGCCCAGAGATTTGGTGGTTGACATATCTGAAGATATAAGAACGGAAGAGGGGGACAGCTTAGGTCCCTCTGGCCTTTTGCTATCAACAAGGGGATTCATTAAAAAACCACCCTGTGCCGTCAGAGCCTAACGTATAACCATTAGAGAACCCGGTCCTGCCTGCTGGGAGTATGCAGGTCCTGGACTGCTTGGGGGGACCCTAAGCCAAAACTCAGGCTAGTTCTGTAAAGCGCCCTGACTTTCTATTTTCTCACTGCACTTACAGAGTTGGGGTGCCTGGCACCCCACAGCCCACTGCACTCACCTCTTGCCCTTGTGCACCCGGCTCAGGTCCACTGAATCTCTGCTAAACACGTCAAACTCGTCATTCTGGAAGATGTTGTGACGAGATGTCAGCAGGGGTGTCGGGTCTGGCTTCACCTGCCTGGGGGGTGACACGGAAATCAGTTTAAGGGGGACTGGTCAGCTGATGCCTGCCTGCGCCCGACTGACCCCGTACCATGTTACATCCATCAGATTCTCCCCTCCCTTCGGCAGCCACATGAGACACGATCTAAAACCCTGCACTGTCTGGCCCCTCCCTGGGTACGCAGCCGTCCCTCACACGAAACTCCCCCTTGGTCCCACGTGCCATTCACACAGATTTTCTTAAAAGTTCCCTCCCTCACCGAACACTCACAACAGTCTGATGAGATGGCTAGCTAAGATCACTCAACTTTTCTGTGCCTCTGCGCCCTCCTCTGTAAAATGGGCACAAAGTGGCTAAGGAACTTGTCCAAAGACAGAGCTAACTTCACTCGACCAGTAAACATAATTTGTTCGTGGAAGAAACACCCATGTGTGCACCCATTTCTGCGGCCCTTCAGAGAAGCAGTGGGCCAACCTCCGAAAGGTAGGTGTGAGGAAAGTGAGAAGCGTTGGCCGTCCTCCCTCAGGAATCTACTGGAAAGGTGACAGGGACAGGCCAGAAACTTCAGAGCTCTGAAAGGCTCAGCAACCCCTCTGTCACATCCCACGTTTCTAATCCGTCCTCCAGCCAAGGTGCAGCAGAGCCGTGGGACTGTGCACACTCTCCGCCCTGCAGGGGGCATGTGAGGACCTCCCGGGGGCCTGAAGTTTTGATGTTTTGCCAAGGAGGCCATTCATTTGTATGGCGAATGCTACCGTGGGGAAGAGACGGAGGGCTGAGTTCTGGCACCGGAGTGGGAAGCAGAGGAGCTAAGAAGGGGCCGGGACAGGGGCCCCAGAGCGCCTCCGCCAGGGCCTGACACAGCCTGGGCGCCATGAGCCACCTCTACCTATGTGTCCCACCTGTCTAGGCTGCGGTCCAGCTGGCTGAGGGCCGGGGCCAGGCGCTCCTCCAGGATGTTGTTGATCACCTGCTCCGGGTTATAGTCGCAGTGCTCCAGGCAGGCCAGGATGAAGCCCTCGCCGAGGTCCGGCAGCAGGTCCTTCACTTGGGAGATGAGCGAGTCCAGCTCCACGCCACACACGGGGGGGCCCAGCGCAGCCGCCGCCCCCATGCACTGCGGAGAGAGCGGGAGTGAAGGTGGGGAAGGCCAGGCCAGCTGGGTGATAGGGCCACAGGCCCCGAGGCGCACAGGACCGGGAATCAGGGGACCCGGTATGAGTCCTGGCCCTGTCGCTCCTGGGCCGAGGATCTCGGCCCCGTGACTCAGGTCTCTTGAGTCTTCCTTTCCTCCCCTGGGAAAAGGGGGGTTTCTATGATTTACTGGTACAGCTACTTCTGGCTGTGTGACTTTGGGCACAGTGCTTAAACACTCTGAACCCCAGCTTCTTCCACACAAAATAGGCATACCACCATCCACCCCATGGGGTGGTTTCAGATGATTCAGAGAATCATGCTCCCGAAGCGCCGAGCACAGTGCCTGGAGAAGACCATAAATGGCCACGGCTTTTACTCATCCTTATCCAGCTCTAACAAGTTGACGGCTGACATTGGAGAGGAACGGCAATCACCAGCCCTGGACTGTGGGGAGCTGCTCCCCTTTAATTATATTCTTTTTAAGAGGGGGGATTCAGGGGCGCCTGGGTGGCTCAGTCGTTAAGCGTCTGCCTTCGGCTCAGGGCGTGATCCCGGCGTTCCGGGATCGAGTCCCACATCGGGCTCCTCCGCTGGGAGCCTGCTTCTTCCTCTCCCACTCCCCCTGCCTGTGTTCCCTCTCTCGCTGGCTGTCTCTCTGTCAAATGAATAAATAAAATCTTAAAAAAAAAAAAAAAAAAAAGAGGGGGGATTCAGTCCGTATCCTGCTTGATGTGAGTGGATGCTGTTAGGTTTTTCATTTCAGGAAATTCGCAAATCTTGTAAACAAACGATAAAAATCATCCATGTCTCAGCTAAGAAACCAAATTGGGGAAGGGGGTGGGAAAGGTGGAGAGGACTGTCACTTTCCAAGGCCCAGTGACAGTCATGGGCCTGAGTCTAACAGGAAGGAGAGTAGCGTCTGTTAACAGAGCACAGAGGGCCAGCTGGGCTTGGGGCTCTCCACACAACCGCTCTGGGAATCCCAACAAACTTGTGGAGGCAGGGATGGTGACTGGCCCCACTTGTAGATGGGGAACGGAGGCTAGAGGTGAAGGCCACACAGCTGGTGAGTGGCAGAAGCCGGTACACCCCAGAGCTGTCTGACCCCAGAGGCCAGGTGGCCTTAGTCCCTACGTCATGCTGCCTCCCACATGCAGGGAAGAGTCCTGGGCTCAAGGGCCAATCTGTACAGCTGTAGACTGGGCGAGTTCTGGAGAGGCCTGGAGAGAAAGTACTAGATCAGGGGCTTCCAAACCGGCTCAGTGGAGCCCTACAGTCCCATGGCGGGGCATCCAGGCTGGCCCAGCAGGGGGACCGGAGCAGCACCACCGTGATCCGCTGAGAGGAGAGCTCCGGGGAGGACCTCACCGGGAGAAAGCTCCATCGCTTCCCTTTATAGGGGGAAACTCGCGTTTTGGCAGCTGAAGCGACTCGCAGGGCTCTCTAAAGGCAGCTCGAGGCTGTCAATTCCAAAAGAAACCTTTTTCTCTGAGAGCAGAAACCAAGAAGGGAGAGGTTTCCGGGAAGGGGCAGGGGAAGCAGGGGAAAACGGCGCTCCAGACACACACCTCCTCTTCCTCTGAGTTTTCCAGACGTGAGGACGGTCCACCGACTGGCCCCGCTGGCGCAATGACCCCGTTAGGATCCTCGGCCGCCGGTGGGTCTTTCGCATCTGTGGCTTTCCGTCGGTCCACCCCTTCCCACGCACTCTCGACCGCATGGAGGATGTAGGCAGTCCGGGTCTCGTCCCTGTGACACGTGTTAAGGCGGCTCTCTCTTGGGTGCCAGCGTCTCTTCTGCCTCCCTCGCTCTAAGGCAGCGTAATTTCTCATTCCCTCGCCAGCATCTGACGCTATGACTTGTGTTAGGGGCTGGCTGGGCTGTACCCAGTGGACATGACGGGCACCCGGGATGCGTGGGGAAACAGGCCAGACCATGACCACACTGGTCTTGAAACCTAGTACCTGCCACACAGCAGGAAGCAGCTCGGGATGAAGACAGGGCCAGGGGCATCCTGGGACGTGATATTTGGGTGAACCAGCAGCTCCACTTCTGCACTGACCCCCAGGAGCAGGGCCTGAGGGGGGTACTGCCACCCGGCTTCCTGTCCAACTAGCTGAGGGCTTCCTGAAAAGGCTGGGGGCCCAGAGGGTATCCCTGAGGCGAGACTGAGCAACCTCACCCAGCCTCCAAAATGGCCCACGGGCCCTCCTCCCTGTCATTCCTTCCTCTCTCTCTACCAGTCTGGACACTGCCAAGCCAGACATCTGAGAGTTGTCCTAGACTCCCTCCTTCCCCTTTGAATCCACACCCCCACTGGCCATGCCTGGATGCCAGCAACAGCACTCTTACCAGCCACTGGGCCTCACAGAGGTCCCAGGCCAGTCTGTTCTCCTCCCTGTGCCAGACAGAGCTTTCCCAAAGTATAAAACTGACCCTGTTCCTCCCTGTTTCACACCCTTCCATGACACTCCAGTGCTTATAGGACAGAGTCCAAGCTCAGTGACGGTCACCCCAGAGCTGTGCAGGTCTGCTGAGCCCCAGCTCATCTGCGATGCCATAGGCTCCTCCCACTAGATCCCAGCCCCACCCTGCGATCTACACAAAATGTCTGTGGGCTCCCCAGTTGGGCCTCTCTGTCCTCCATCCACTGGGAACACTTCGCTCTGGGCTTGGCCTCCTCTACTTTCTTCTGCGGTTCTCAGCTCGGCTATCACTTCTGTCTCATAGCCTAACCCTGAGCTTGCTTGTTTACTTGTCTGTCTCCCCTCCTGCAATGAGGTCTGTGAGAGCAGGGCCGAGTCCACGTTGGTCACACAGGCCCAGACACTCAGTAAACACCTACAGAACACAGGACTCCAACCCCACCCAGCTCTGAGGATCAGAGTAGTCACCTCCTCCAGAAACAGGGACTGGGGCTTTGGCAGGCACTCTGGGGACAGCTGGCTGACCGGTGGGTTCTGGGGCTAAACCTCCCTCTGCTCCTCTGGGTCCTAGCAGCCCATCTCCAACCTGGTCAGGCCAGGTCCTGTCCCAGGGGCTGTGGAAGAAGGATACAAGACGGCGGAGGCCTGCTGTAGCAAGCTGACATCATCGGCCACAGGGAAGAGGGTGTCGTAGTCCCGGAGGAACCTGCTGGGCAGAGAGCAGACAGAAGGGACAAGGCTGGGGCAACAGGCGCGCTGGTCTGCTGCCCAACCACAAATCTCAGAACCTTAGACCATGGTGAGCTTATGGCAGAGCCTTTAGTATGTAAGGCCTTGTGCAGACTGGTCCTGGCTCAGCCACACTCACCTCTTCTCCTGCAGCAAGGAGCTGAAGATCTGAAGGAACTCTTCAATGAAGCCCTGAATGTTGTCACAGCTGGAACAGGACACCAGGGAAGATGAGCTCACTCGATGCAAATGATCTGTAGCTCCCCTCCCTGCCGCCCGCCCCGCTCCTCTGCGAGGCCTCAGGCCAGTTAGAGGAAAAGAGGCCTGTGTCTCTTTTCCCCATCTCCGCTGAGCAGGGGAGGGGGCAGATGAAGTGAGGGGGCCACCTCTGCTAGGCTTGGGAAGGGGGCTCTTCCGCCCAGGCAGCTGCTCCCAAGGACTCACCTGCTTTCCAGGACAGGGAGAAGGCAGATCTGGTTTATGAGGATGTGAAAAATCTCCAGCAGCTTCTTCCTGGAATGGGACAGCCTCTGCCACAGGTCACCTAGCAGCCTTTGAAGGCCAGAGAGAGAAAGGGAAAAAAAATAGAGATTTAGGAGATAAAAAGGCCCAGAGGGAGCTTATTCTCAACAGTTGCAGGTGTCCCTCCCCAGGGCTAAGACAGCTTCACAATTCAGTGTGGACAGCAGTTGGCAAAAGGTTACAGGCCCTGAGAGGCCAGCTGATTCCAGGGCCGCCTCTTGTTTAAACAGTGGGTGGGAAACCAGCGCGCTAACAAGAGCTCGCAGCAACATCTGAGGGGGAAAGGCGAGGACGCAGTGGCCGGGGGGGCTGCTCGGCAGGGACACTGAAGCTGGAGCTCCGTGGGCCACCCCATCGTTCTTCGAGATGGGGACGCTCTCTCCACCACGACGAGGCACTCAGTTTTGTCCCCTGCTCACTTGCTGTCTTCCAGCCTCCTCTTCTTCATCGCGGACTCCAGCTCAGGAATGGCGATTTCATAAAAGGAAGCCAGTCTGTGGAGGCGCACATGGGGAGAAGGTGGGCTTAGTTCATAAACACCACACTTCATCAGAAAATCACAGCAACCCGTGGGAAGGGGGAAGGCCCATCTCTTGCTCCCAAGTTGTCACCACAGCAGTTTGCTCCCAGCACCACCCCGGCTCTTCCCCAAGTTCACCCCAGATTGGGCCCACTGTGGCTGGTCCAGGGAGAGCCTCGTGAGAAGCGATCTGTAGCTACAGCCCCCTTTCACTCGGGACACCGAGGCCCAGACAGGCTCCCTCTCACAAAGCAATGAGAGGGCTAGTCGGAACTCACCGAGGCTTGAGAAACAAACGAGATCACTCTTTTTGTTTGCTCAAGCCTGGCAGCAGCTCCCTACCTCCCATGACATCAGACTGTAACTCCTTTCTCTGGTATACCCATAGCTGGCACAGAGTAGCCAACCTTGCTTCTCACCTCGGCAACCTCACACCCACCCCCCTTCCCAACCCAGATCCTAACTCTCTGCCCCAGGCACACGCTTCCTGGTGACGCTCACCCACGTGATGACTCCTTCCCCAAACTAGGTGTGCAGAACTCCGAATATGTTACCCTTGCAACTGAAAATGCAGCTGCCTCTCTTCTGTGGCCCGGCTCTTCCTCTGAATAGCGTAGGCTTCCCAAAGCCGGACCTGTAGCCTCAGGGCCTAGGACCGCTCCTGAATGCGTAGCAGGTGCTCTGTAAACACTTCACTATCGACTCGCTGGATTCTGGCAACTTCTATGCTAGAGTAGTCCCGTACGCAGGAGAGGGTACCTAGGCCCAAAGAGGCAGGCTTTCTAGGCCCACAGCATGGCACCCAGAAAAAGGCAGAGTGGGCAGTTTGGCCCAAAGAGACTCAGGTGTTGCCAGGATACACTGCTGGTGGGAGGGGTAAACTGGAACAACCCCTGTGGAGGGCGATTTGGCGAGATCTATGAAAACTTTAAATGCACAAACCATCTGTTCTTGTGAGTCTACTTCTAGGAATATATTCCTCAGATGTACTTGCAAAGGTGCAAAATGATGTACGTACAAATATTCTTTGTGACATTTTTCTGTAAGAGCAAACAACTGAAAAAAATCTCCAGGTCGATCTCTGGGGTCCGGTATTCCATACGGTACAATGGAATTCTATCTAGCCATACCAAAGATTGAGGTTGCTTTGTGTACTGATACATATTAAATTTAAAAATAAAAGCACCCAGCCTGTAGAACTGTGAGAAATAAATTTGTTGTTTAACAAATAATTTAATTAAATAAAATGCAAACAGTACATATAGTACTCATAATACGTCGGCAGTTAATTTAAAAGGCAGGGGGTGGGGGTGGGTACCTGGGTGGCTCAGTCGATTAAGCATCTGACTCTAGGTTTCAGCTCAGGTCATGATCGCAGGTTCATGGGGTCGAGCCCCACATCAGGCTCTGTGCCCAGCAGGGAA
The DNA here is from genome assembly GCF_017311325.1 of Ursus maritimus. Classification (NCBI taxonomy): domain Eukaryota; kingdom Metazoa; phylum Chordata; class Mammalia; order Carnivora; family Ursidae; genus Ursus; species Ursus maritimus. Next base: position 9,759,783 of record NW_024425897.1, read on the forward strand.
TCTCCTTGAGATTCTTGCTCTCCCTCTGCCCCTCTCCCTGCTCGCCCTCTCCCTTTCTAAAAATAAATAAAATCTTAAAAGAAATAATAAAAATAAAAGGCAGAGGGGGTGATATGTAATGTGCACATTTGCTTATATTTATATGCATATCTCTGGAAAACTCCACGAAAAACCCCTAACAACAATGGTGGTGTGTGAGAATGGGACCTGGGGAAGGGGAAGAGGTAGACTGTATTTTATATATACATATATATTTTATTATTATTATTATTATTATTAGTTTTATTTAAGTAAGCTCTACACCAAATATAGGGCTTGAACTCATGACCCAGAGATCAAGAGTTGCATGCTCTACTGACTGAGCCAGCCAGGTGCCCCTCATTATATATTTCATATCTTTTGAGTTTTGAACCATGTGAACATATTATTCATTCATAAAATTAAGTAACAGACAGAGATAGTCCGATATACCTGAGGATGTCTGGGAGGAAGGAGATTGTTCTGAGAGGATTAACCACAGAGCTGCTTGGTGACTGTAGCCCGTTCCAGAAAGTTGCGGGCACTGAGGTGGAGGCATTTGCTCAGCGGGCGTTCCTGGCCTCCAGCACAGTGTGAACAGGCTGGGCCAGCCCGGGGCTGTTTGTGGGTCAAAGGCTTGTAGTCAACCCTGTTTTCCTTTCTTCCTCCTCACCCTGAGATGGGTGGAGCCGCTCGCCTGCCTTCACTGTCCCTTGCAGGAAAGTTAGTTTTTCCAAAAATTGCCCTGTTTCCAAAGACCCTTTCAAAAGCAATCTGTGCCACGTCTGGGAAGATGCTTTAACAAAATGGGAAAATGCCTACAGGGGCGCCTGGCGGGCTCAGTCAGCAGAGCATGTGACTCTTGATCACGGGGTTGAGAGTTTGAACCTCACATCGGGGGCAGTTTACTTTAAAAAAAAGAAAAGAAAAGAAAATGCCTATGGTAAGTGAAGAGAAGCAGGATACAAAACCCTAAGAACAGCATGATCTCTCAAGGTGATTTTAATTTTCTACCTTTGGGGATTTTCCAAATTTCCTATGAGCGCCTGCCACTTTAACCATGAGAAAAGATACCTTTTCCAAAAGGGGACAGCTACAGGCCCAGCCTAACCCCTTTCTTCCGGGCAGAGCGCCGACTGGCGCTTTATTCTAACATCCTCACGGGCCGATCAGTCCTCGCATGTGATGTTCTCGAGCTCAGGAGACCCAGGAGGGGTCAGAGTGCCAGCTGCCGCCTCTGACACAGGTCAGTGCTATATACATGTTTTGTTGAATGGGCAAGAAATGACTGAATGGACTGACGGCTCAGCGCACAGAGCTGGGCAGCTCCCAGGAGCTCCTGCAAACGGTGGGGAGAGATGTCTGGCAAGAGCAACAGCCAGAGGCCACTAAGAACAGGCCAGCATCCCCCCACACACTGTTGCCAGGCAACGTGCAGGTTACCAGCCCAGGCCCGGGCACCCCTTTCTCACTGCACAAGGAATGGGCAGATGCTCGTGATGCTAAGTGGGGAAGGAGGGTCTCCCTCCCTACATCTTCCCTCATCCTGGCAGGATCTTTCTGTAACTCCGTTGGATAAAAGCTCCCAGCTTCTCCCTCTGCTCCTACAGAATAAAGACCCCACTCCCTGCCAGCAAGGTCAGGGCTCCTCACAATCTGGCTTCTACCAACCTCTCCAGAGCGTCTCTTGCTGTTAGCTGCTCCTTTTCCTGCTGATTTGGGCCCTGCCTCACCCCACTCCACTCCCTGGCTCTCCCCTGGACACCCTCTGGGTCTTCCCACCTTCACACCGCCTGCCTGGAATGCCCGTCCTGCCACTGTAATCCTTCTGTCTGGAAGGTTCCTGTCCATTCTCACTCAAGGGCCTTCATGAAACTTCTTACTTCCCCAGGCAGAATTCTGCCTCCCTCCTCTGTGTTCCCAGAGTGCTTCATACTATGGCCACAGCAGCCGGCCCCACATGTGAGCATATCTGCTTGTTTCTTTGCATGTGCTCCACTCTAGACCAGATGCTGAACTCCTCAGACCACTTCTTACGATCTGTTACTGCTTTGTGCCTGCCCATGAGAGGGGCTTTGAAACAACGGAACTGAACTAAAATTGCCCTATTCTTGGTTGGTGGTTTTTTTTTCCCCCTTCCCTACTTAGTTGTTAGCCAAAAATGGGAATGCTTCTAAAATGCAGGTTCCAGGGAGCCTGGGTGGCTCAGTCATTAAGTATCTGCCTTTGGCTCAGGTCATGATCCCAGGGTCCTGGGATTGAGTCCCACATCGGGCACCTTGCTCAGCAGGGAGTCTGCTTCTTCCTCTCCCTCTGCCCCTCCTCCCTGCTCGTGCGTGCTCTCCCTCTCTCTCACATAAATTTAAAAAAAAAAATCTTAAAAAAAAAAAAGATAAAATGCAGGTTCCACACAAGCAGGAGCCTCACCTGTCCTCTTCACTACTGTATCCCCAGGTTGGAAGAGCGCCCGACACATTCTAAGTACCCAGTAAATATCTGCTGCATGTGGACGGCAACTAGACCCTCTACTTCGGCAGTCGGACTACTGCAGTACCTGTAACAGAAGTCGTGTTTCTGGAAGGTCTGGCAAGCCAAGGGGAAGATATCCAGAAAGGCCCAGAGCGTAGTGCAGGTATCACAAAGGTAGAGAACAATGTCTTTTAATTCCTGTTGCCAAAAGAAAACACTGCATTATTCTCCTCCGCCCCCATACACAGCTCTGTGGTGGCTATGAGACAAAGTTGACATGGAAACCAGTGGGAGGCAACAGGCAGATGCCGTGTGGAGGGGAAGGGATCACTGGAGGTCTGCATGAAGCCTGGCCGGTCCATCTCCAGGAGCACGATCTGGACCAGTTACTCAATCGCCCTGCCTTAGGTCTCCCTACCGTAGCCCCAATGGGCACCCGCCCGAGGATCTCTGGGGTTACTTCTAGTTCTAAGATAATACAGTTCTCTCTTCTAAGCTGAAGGAGCACCAACCCCTGAACCTCAAGACAATGCCTGTGGTCCTACGTAGAAGGTATATCCCACCGAGGACAAGAACATCCAGCCCACGCTTTCTGTACATTTTAAAGAGGGTACACAGAACATGGAGCGCTTTCTTATACATGTTCCAGAGTCTCTTGACAACTCTAAAAAGTAGGCTGAGCAGCTGTACGGGTCTCTAGTTTACAGATTAGGAAACAGGTTCAGGCAGGTAAAATGACTTGCGCCCCCAGAACTCAGTGTGTCTCTTTCTGAAACACCTGATTAATGTCCATTTTCCCATGAGATTGCAAGTTCCAAGAAGACAGCTCACGGTGCCTCTTTCCCGTTCTATCTCCAGTACTTATGAGCATAAGGCCTGACGCATGTCTGTGCTCCTTATTCACCTGTCTTAGACTGCAAGTCCCATGAGAGCAGGTGCCCCGTCTGCCTTTGCCTGCTGCTTTCTCCCGAAGGCTCGGCACACACGGGAGCCTCATCAGTACAAATATGTGGACTGAACACAGGGCTCAATGAGTAACATGAATGAGCTCATTGTGCTGAGCTATGTGAAGACTGAACCTCCATCCTCTGAACTCTAGTTCCCTGTTCTTTCCACTACCCCATAAAGGAAGCTCCCAGAGAACAATAAAAAGCCTGCTGAAATGCTCTAAGCCTGTGTGATGGGAATAGCTGTTTCCGGAGTTGGGGAAGAGGGCCACGAGCAGGGGAAGAAGCTGTCGGGTCCTGTGCTAGACAGAAAGAGGCTGGGCTGAAGGGCAACCTCACCAGGAGAGGCATGTCGCTGGGGGTCAACCGGCCCCTCTCCTCGAGTTTCTGGGGTGTGGCGCTGGCCCCGTCCCCTTGCAAACCACAGTGCTGAAGGATATTGCTGAAAACCTGTGAAACACAAGAAGGGTTTCTCCCACATCCTGTCGAACCAGCAGCTAGGACCCCTGACCTGCAGTCGGGGACGGGTGATCTGAAAGCTGCCTTGGAATCTTTCAAATACGTGCCAGTGTTCCCAAGAAACCAGCTGAGATAACGACAGGGCACGGGGTCAGAGTGGAAACTGTAAGATGCGGATGATGGGGGTTATTCTTACAGCATTGTGGTGAGGATTAAACAGACAAAAAAGGGGCACCTGGCTGGCTCAGTCGCAAGAGCTTGCGGCTCTTGATCTCGGGGTCGTGAGTTCGAGCCCCACGATGGGCGCAGAGGTTACTTAAATAAAACTTAAAAAAAAAAACCAAAAAAAAGACAAAATGTATGAAAAGTCCCCAGATTCCTATAGAAATTATCTGAATGGATATGCTGGGCAAGTGTATGGTAATGAAATTGAAGATACATATTCAACAATATATGTTTTGGATCCTCTGGAGATGGTGATTTACGGAAATATACTGAAATCAAAGACAAATCAACAGTGAGGAGGAAACAGAGCCCAATGTAAAATCATGTAAGTCTCGCACTCGTTGCGCCATCTTTAAGTACGCCAGCACGTAAGCACCCTAAATGTTATCGTGAATAGAACTGCTTGGTGGTGGTGGGATGATGGGTTAATCTTCCTCTTTCTGTTTTTTATTTTTTATTTTCCAAATTTTCTACAATGAACATTATTATATTCTAAAACAGTTTTATAGAACTTTAAAGCTCTTATTTGAGAAACATAGGTCTCTTAGAGGGGTGTCCTTAGAGGCTTATGGCTGTTGGCAAGCAGCACACAATTTAAGCTCTTTTTGTATGAGTGCTAGACAGCCCTTAGATTTCAGTTCTGTTCAAGTGCGGAAAAGGGCTAATTTGAAAGGGTGTGCTGAGGGGCAGGACACAGAGACTGTCTGGAGATGGGGCTGGAGAGGGGTGGGGAGTAAACATTTCTACGGCTCTTCCAGGAAAGTCCAGGGACATACCATCAGGTTGGGGAGGGGATCTGGGCAGGGCTGAGAGCTGGTACCTGAAGGATGGTGGGCATGGTTTCATCCAGGTCATTATAGTAACTTGGCTGCTGGGTAAAGATGTTTCCTGAAAAGAGAAAAAAAAAGGTAGGAATTGGGAAAAGAGGGTGGGGGAGGGGAGGACACATTACAAATGGTTGCCAGCATGTTCTGTGACCTTTCTCCCCTTTCCTAAGCCTGTCTGCACCAGAGCAGTCCTGGCCCCAGGCCCTGCTGGCACAGAGCTTTGGCCCAGCCTAGAAACTTCCCCAGCATGAGGGAGGACTTTACTCAGTACAATTTAACCTTTTAAGCACCTCTGCCTAGAGAATTACATAAAAGGCCTGCCCTGGGAGTGCCTGGGTGGCTCAGTCAGTTAAGTGTCTGCCTTCAGCTCAGGTCATAATCCCAGGGCCCTCAGATCGAGCCCCACGTTGGGCTCTCTGCTCAATGGGGAGTCTGCTTCTCCCTCTACTCCTGCTTCTGCCCCTACTTGTGTTCTCTCTCTCTCAAATTAAAAAAAAAAAAAAAAATCTTAAAAAAAAAAATAAAAGGCCTGCCCTGGTCAAACCAGCTCACCCTGATGTCCCCAGGGAGTGATCATACTTGGGCACTGTGCCTTGTATGACAGCATTGGCTTTGGAAGTGGGAGTTAGTCATCCAGGAAAATCAGGAGATATGATCTCTTTGCTCAAGAAACCTGGATGCTACAATCCAGGATTCTTGCCAGGCCACGCCTCTAATAATGTTAGGAGACTCTAGGGAGAAATTTGTCTGGAAATTCTCTTACCCTCTGTTTTTGAATATGTTAGCCATATTAATCCATCCTCCTCCAAGTGGAGAGACCTGAGAGGGACCTAGAGACAGGTTTACCACACATTTGCAGTGGTTCCTATAAAACAAAGCTCCTTTCCGAATGTTTACGACCTCCAAGCGCTGCTGCTGCTCTGAGTGCGTAGGTTAGAGCATATGGTAACTGGAACAGAAACCAAGTGTTCCGGCTGCCCAAATGGCGAGGGAGGAAGGGAAAATCATAGCTAGCCAGGAGACATGCTGATGCAAAATACCAACACCCTTAAGAAGAGGCCAGGGTTCTTCAGCCCGCTATGATCCCAACGTCTAAGGCTGTCTGTCAGGCTGTGCTGAATTCTAGGTGTCCTTCGTCTTTGTGCAGGTCTGTCCTTGGTTTCCTTAATGAAAACCAAGGGGAGCCCTTGCCCCATCCCAGAGGATTTGAAAATCAATGAGCTCAAAGGCCAGGTGGGACTGGATGAGGAAGAAAGTCACTATGTAGCTGGACTTTCTGTAAATACTTTCTTGGATGCCACTTTGTTCCTTGACTCCAGAAGCCAGAGTTTTACCAGCATGAGCTTGGTCAGTGCATCCCACCTCCAGATGGGTCCTGATCCCTCAACCTGTGAAGGTACTCCCTGACCATCTGTGCCCGCCTCCTATCGTTGACAGCAAGGAGGGACTGAGCTGTCTCCCCATCAACCTCTGTTCTTTCTCCCAAACTCTCCCATCCGATGGTATCCTCAAGGTCAAGTCTGAACTCCTGACCAGAGCACAGAGGGCCATGTGAGATCCGGCCCAGAGAGCATCTCCAGCCACCCTCTCCCCATTTCCTGGGCTGCATTCCTCTCTCGTACCTCTTCAACCTCAGAGAACAAGCCCTGTCCCCTCTGCCTGGAGTGATCTCCCAGAATTAAGTCCACCATAAGGCAGGTGTCACCTTCTCCAGGCAGTGCTCCTGACTCAGGCGTCAGGAGCCAGTCTCCCCCCAGTACCGTACGGTAGACCCCACTGCGCCCTAACCACCTGGCCCAGGGTAGGGCACTCTTTCATAATCCTTCTAGTGCTTATGCCTGAGTAACAGGGATGTTTTACAAGCATCGAAACAGATAACATTTCACAACTGACCCTTTCCTCTCCTTTATCTGATCGAGTGATGCAAAGATCTGACTTTCGATCTCTTAAAGAAACAATTAAGAAGTAAGGGACAACAGCAGCATCCTTCTCAGACTAAAGCAGTTCAGAAACCCAGGGTGAAGGGAAGGTATTGCCAAAGAGATCAGTGCAGTCCTCGATGGGGCCAAGGCCTGACGTACTCCTGCTTTCACAAAGCGGCTCCAAGAGTCTAACTGAAAGGCCCTGCTTTCAGAATTACACTTACTGACTCAGAATACCAATCTTGAGGTTAAAAAAAAGTAAGGTGTGTTTGTGCAGAAAGGTTGAGGCGGGTGGGAGAGTGCCAGGTAAGGACTGGGCTTCCGCCCAAAGGACGATTGGCCAATCCGCTTGTTCCCTCCTTCTCTCCCTTGTCAACATTGTTACTATAGCTGATCTGCTTTGCTCAAGAGCTTCTGTGGTAGAGACAGTGGAGGCTGCCCCTTGTTGTGCCTTCTGCTCAAGGGTTGGAAAGAGAGCTGCTGTGTGTGTGTATGTGTGTGTGTGTGTGTGCGCGCATGTGCGCATGTGTGTCCACAGGCCCCTCCTCCACACCCCCTCAACACCTCCCCCCCCAATACACACACGATGAAGGGGCTCCCAATGCCTGGCCTGCCTTCTTTTTCATGAACCACCCTCTAGGAGCCAAAGAAAGGGCTCTCCTAAATAAGCCATTCAGGGGTTCTCCATCTGGGGGATAAAAACATCCTAAAACACCTCAAAATCTATAAGGGGGTATGTTTTTCTGGGGACGAGCTTTCATCCGATTCTCAAAGAAGTCAGTGACTCAAAGGTTTAGGAGCTTTCTCACTCCACCCTTGCCCACCTGGAACTGGGGCCAGAAATCCTCTCCCCCTGAATCTGCACGGCATCTCGCACCCCGCAGATCTAACACTGACTGTGCCTCCACTTGCAACATCCCCACCCCCGCCCCGCCCAAAAGGCCCTTTTCCTGCGCCCGACACCAGTTTTCTCTAGAATTGTTGACTTTTCCCTCTAGCTGACCTCCCTAAAGCCTGCTTTATTCTACCTCCAGGATGTCCTCTTCAGCCCAACCAGGCTCTCACCTTCGAACCCACGCTAAAGCACTGGCCTCCTCCTAGGTTTCTGGCCACCACCCTTCCCACCAGCATGCTACCAAATTAACCTTGACACCAGGCAGCTCCTCCTCGCAGCTCCCATGGCCTCATCACAGTAAGAGCTACAGTCACCAGGCGCTTATAATGAGCCAGGCACCGTGCTAATCCTCACAACCATCCTATAAGGTAGATATAACATCAGTCTTCCCATTCTTCAGATGTGACAACTGAGGCTAGAGTGGGTAACTGACTTGGACAAAGTAACACAGCCAGGAATAGGGCTGGGGTGTGAACTGGGCAGGGCCTGCCTTCTGAGTGCACCAAGCGATGCTCTCCCCAAGTGTTGCTAATGGTTGGCACAGAGCCCTCCCCGATCTGGCCCCAGCTTCCTCTTCCCCATCTCCTGCTGCTGCCCTCCTAGAATGCTCCACTTTAACCAAACTGGCCTAATAATGGTTTCTCTAACCGGGCCTGGTTTTGCTCACTCACCCTGTGCCCTCGGCCTACAGTAACATCATGAAGAGTCTTTCTCTGGGAAAGTAAAAGAAATGAACTGATGATCAGGGAATAATTAGATTTGAACGAGAAACCAGACGCTGTTCTAATGAAAAGGCTGGATGTGAAATTTCGTATACGTTATGCTCTGACATGTTTTTGAAAAACATGCAGAGAAAAGACTGGAAGGAAATAATCACCAAATGATTGTCTCTGGGTGCAGGAATTTGGTAACTGCTTTCCTGCTTCTTTATGCTTTATATTCTCCCCAAACTTTTTTTCCTTTTTTTTTTTTTTAACAATTTTATTTATTTATTTGACAGAGAGAGAGAGACAGCCAGTGAGAGAGGGAACACAAGCAGGGGAAGTGGGAGAGGAAGAAGCAGGCTCCCACCGGAGGAGCCCGATGCGGGGCTCGATCCCAGGACTCTGGGATCATGTCCTGAGCCAAAGGCAGACGCTTAACGACTGAGCCATCCAGGCGCCCCTCTCCCCAAACTTTCTAAATTAACCTATACTACCTTTATTATTACCTTTTTTATTAGGAGGAAGGAAGGAAACCATTTCAAGGGACAACTTAGCTTTGAAATCGGGCATTTGGGAAGACTGTGTCCTATAATCCCAGGATGAGGAGGGCTGACAGTGGTGTCCGGTCTCCGTGTCTGGCCCAACACTGGGGTGCGGCTCCCTCTGCAGCATCCCAACCAAACTTCAGTCTCTGATCGAACCCTCCAGCCCACTGCCTCCTGACGGGATTCAACTGCTGAAGCCATTCCTTTCTCAACCCAGAAGAGTCCTCTCTGAAAGCGGTCTCTGACTGTTCTCAGCAACACTGCAAATCATGAGACTTTTGAGGCAGCCCCATTATCCCCGAGGCAGGGAGTGACAAAGAGGAAGAGCTCGAGAGTCAGCCCTACGCGACACAAACCCCAACTTGGCCACTTGTTAGTTATGGGCTCTTAGGCAAGTTCCTTACATTTTAACCTGTTTCCTTGCCTGTAAATAGGGATGATTACAGAGTCCTATCACAGGGCTGCCGTGAGGATCAATTAAGATCACATACAAGGAGCTCAGCAGAGTGCCGGGCCCCCAGTGAGCACTCACCTAAAGGTTAGCAATCACTGCTGTTCCTACTTTCACCGCCAAAGCGGTTCCCCACTCCTTCAACTGTTTGACATTTGGCCTAATACTAAGATCCTTGAGGGACCGTGGGGTACAGTGTTGTCTCCACTCCCCCATGGCCACCTAGGTGTGTCTTTCGGAGTTGACACGCATATATCTGCAGAGTCACGTCCAAGCCACTGTAGTTCTGAATCCCCCTCCGCTCATCTAGGTGCTCTAGTCTGGCCTGTGGGGACCATCGCTGTGCAGCCCGCCAGGCCCTGTGCCCTACGTACCTATCATCTTCTGGAGCAAAGGCGAGTTGCCTTTTCCAAAGAGCACGCAGAGGTCCAGGATCTTTGGGATGTCAAACAGGAAGTTATTGTAGAGGATTTCTCCAAATGCCGAAGGGGAAATGAAGTGTTCCTAGGGAACAGTGCAGAGAGAGAGGATGAGAGACTTTCCAAAAGCATGCTCTTCGTAAAGTAATAGCAAACTCACAAGGAACAACGGGGGACTGGCTAACAACTGAAGGTCTATCCATACTGCAGACACATCTGAGCTTCACATATTGACCCGGAGCAATAGCTATTCTTCATTTTAATGTACAAAGAAGCAAAAATATGCTATTAAATAGTTGGTTGGTGGGGCGCCTGGGTGGCACAGCGGCTGGGCGTCTGCCTTCGGCTCAGGGCGTGATCCCGGCGTTATGGGATCAAGCCCCACATCGGGCTCCTCCACTAGGAGCCTGCTTCTTCCTCTCCCACTCCCCCTGCTTGTGTTCCCTCTCTCGCTGGCTGTCTCTATCTCTGTCGAATAAATAAATAAAATCTTTAAAAATAAATAAATAAATGGTTGGTTGGGCATTCATTCTAAAATACTCATGGGTTGGGGCGCCTGGCTGGCTCAGGCGGTACAGCATGCAACTTTTGATCTTGGGGGTCTTGAGTTCAAACCCCACACTGGGTGTAGAGCTTACTTAAAAAAAATAAAATAAAAATAAAATATTTATGGAATGTTTGGAATTGCTTTATGGATGTTTGGAACTGCTTTAAAATACTCCAGGAAAGGGGCGCCTGGGTGGCTCAGTCAGTTAAGTGTCCAGCTCTTGATCTTGGCTCAGGTCATGATCTCGGGATCATGAGACTGAACCCTGTGCTGGGCTCTGTGCTGGGTATGGAGCCTGCTTAAGATTCTCTCTCTCCCTCTGCCCACACCCCCTAGCCCCTGCACTCGAACTCTCTCTCTCTCCCTCAAAAAAACCCCAAAGCCCCCCCAAAATGAAAAACCTCCAGGAAAAATAAAATAAAATACTCTAGGAAGAAAAAACTCAGGGGAAGAAAGAAAATAAGATTGGCAAAATATTGATAATTGTTGAAGCTGGGTGATAGGTACATGGGGTTCATTATGCTTTGGCATATATTTGAAAATTTCCATATTACAAAAGTTAAAAAAAAAAAAGGCAAGATCCTATTGTAAAAATAAATATGCACTCAAACACACACAAATAGATTAAAAGGAAAAAAGTTCCCTGAAGGAACATGCACCATAATGGTGGTTATTTTTGGGAAAAGGGATTTTGTGGTGACTTTCACTATCTACAAAATATTTCTGTAATGTTTGAGTTGTTTAGAGACGGTGTTATTTTTAAAACCGGGGGGAGAAAAATAAAGTTATTTAAAAAGCACATAAAAGTTCCTTTAACAAATCAGAATCAATGTTTTCACCCTCTGACGCATGAAAAAAGGCACAGTCACCCGTCAACTGGCAAAGGGCCCTCAGCTCCCACTGATGAAATTACTGGATGTAACGCAGACCCAGTGAATTCACAGATAAGGGGGGTGGCCACAGATTTCTTCCCCAAAGGTGGGAATGAAGGCAGAGCAGAGACAAAGAGGAAACACGATACTTCCAGAGCCTTCCTTCCCAGGGCGGGAGAGTCTGGCACAGAGGTGCTGGGTGTCGGGTGGCATCCTGTCGCGGGATCAGGGGCTTACTTTGGATTCCTTGTGAGTGGACATGCGGAGGAAAGTGAGGAAAACACTTCGATGGAGGCGCTTCTGCATGTCAACAACCTCAGGGGCCGGGGCCACCCACTCATCGAACTTTCGGGGGACATAGCGCAGATAGGAGTCCAGGCACTTCTGCAGGGTTTCATCGAAGATAACCTATGCCAGACAACAGATCAGAGCGAGGATTTGTCACTGAGGCCCGAGGGCTTGTGGGTGGACTGCGCAGGGGCTCACGGCCTACCAGCCCTGGCCTAAGGCAAACACTCCAACCCCAAGGGACTAAGGAGGTATGAATGAGCAGAGGGCTAAACACAAGTTTCTAAAAATGACACGTTGGAAGGCGCTGTGTAAACATCATTAAGATTGTGATACAAGACAGAGCAATCCAAACCACAATTTGCTGTTAAGGATCCAGTGTAAGAAGTAGGGAAAAAAGCACCTCCTAGGGGGAGAAAAACAACAACAGCAACCAACCAAGGGCATGTCATGTGCTTTGTCTTAGTGTTAATTTTGATAGAATGTTACCTGGCACCAGAATTTATCGTGAGGCAAGGCCAGGAGCCAGTCGAGGTCATTGGCTACGAAGGTGGCGCGTTCCAGGTACTCCTCCACTAGGGCGGGAATGTTGTCTTTAGGGGGCGGTTTGTATAACACAAAATACCGGTCTGCCTTCTGCTCGGGGTGCTACGGATCCAAAAACCACGTGTTAACGTGGCAGAGGTTAGTCAGCGAGGGCCCATTTGCCAACCCACAGCAATGACAACACTTGGCTGTTCCAACCGGTGACCCTCCAAGGAGTTTTTAAGCATAAAGAACCAAGTGTCTCTAACAAAGGGGGCTTGGTTGCATCCAGGGAATGCTAGGCAGGCATTAAAAACCTGTTTTGGAGGATATTTAATGACATGGGGAAAGGTCAAGGGAAGAGAAAGCAGGATATAAACCTATTTAATATAACCAGTTTGGGGATTTTTAAAGAAGTATATATTTTTAACACAGGTTAAAAAAAAAAAAACGGCTGGGGGCGGGGGGGTCAACATACCAAAGCTAATAATGGTGGTCTTGGGTGGGGGGGAATCAGGATTCAAATATATTTTCCAATTTAAAAAACATATGCATGTATTACTTTTTAAGTTATTTCATAATTGTACAAGGGAGACATGCACATCTTTTCTTTCAAAACTTACAACACTGCAGAGAAGGTGAGTGTCCTTGGGACCACACTCCCACTCCCCACATCCTCCCAGGAGTGACCACTCACCATCAGGTGAGTGTCCTTGCAGACCTTTTCTAGGCTTTTACATGAAAATATATCCATAGAAGGTATTTTAATCTGTTTTCATCTTTCTTACATAAATAGTACCATACTGTATATATCATGCTATATCCTTCTTAGAATCAGAAGAAAAAAAAAAAAAACCTCGGTAACTTTTTTCTTTTAAAGAAAAGATGCTGATCAAGTAATTGCAGGTCTCTGCTTGGAATCACAAGTTCTCTCTCCCAACCCTTACCTTGCCATGAACAAACCTTACTTTGTTCACCATAAAGAAGAGATGATGAGCTCAGTTTTCTCCTCTGCCTACGTAAGGGCTGCTTTCTCCGGGGCAAGTGGTAATAGGAGGAAGGCTGGGCAACGTCTCAGCAGTTATCAACCACAATCCACCCACTTCCAGGTCTGTCAGTCCAGGGGGACAGGAAAATCATGACTGATTGGTCGGTTTCCTCAAGAACCCCCTATGACTCCCTATTGCCTGATACAAGTTTTCAAACTGTGAAGTCTTTGGGTCCCATAAGGATTCCTCGGGGGCCCCTATTAGGTGGGTCTTCAGGACCCCTCCCATTGAAATCAGAATTTATACAGTGGGCTTCCAGGGACAAACTTTTTGAAAAAGGGAATCCTGCTGACTGAAACAAGATCAATACGACTCTGTAGGCCCTAAATTCATCTCCTCGGTTTCTGAGCTCCTCCCCTCGTCTTTCTGTTGACACCTCATCTCTTAGGTCACTTCTCAGGCACGGCCACTCATCGCTCCCTACTCCTCTGACCGGCCGACAGACAGACAGACAGACAGACACACGCACACGCATCCTGAGATTCTACCGTCCTTACATTCCTACATTTACTGGCACACCATTGTGCCAGGTATGGTGAGGCACATGGAGAAAACGTCTGCTGGGCCTTGGAAAATGAGAAGGATTTTCTGATGAAGGAAATGGTGCCTCCGTAATGGAGGCATAAAAATGGGCTGTGAAAAGAAAGGGCCCAGGTTGCACTGGGTGGTGGGAAATAGATGTGGAGGGAGAGAACACTGGAATGGTGACAATAAAAGCCACCACTTACTAAGGACCTGCCCTGTGCCCGCTGCTGAGTAGGTATGTCCCATAGCTTATTTCTTTTTCATCTGTAACTATTTAAAATGGAGATAGTATTCTCCCCATTTTACAGAGGAGGAAACGAAGCATCAGTAAGGTTCAGGAATTTGGCTAAGGTCATAGGGCTAAGGAGGCAACCGAGGCAGGATTTGAACCAAAGCTTGTACTACAGACCTGCTGAATGACTTACAGTACCCACACGCTATCCTGGTCTCGCTACTTCACCTTCTGATACCAGCTCTGACCTCACCTACTCCAGGAAGTCTCCCCAAATCCCTCCTTGACCAGGTTAGGTGTTCACCTGGGCTCCCCCAATTCCTGCACTCTGCACTGTTGAACTACATTAGAAGTACTTTCAGTTCAGCGGCTGCTGCACATGGGGAGAGAAGAAAGGATGGATCACAGAAGGGCACAAGGGAACTTTCTGGCAGTGGCAGAAATGTTCGTTATCTTGATCATGATGACAACATATGTCAACACCAACCAAACTGTATACTTTCAATATGTGTAGTTTATTGTCTTTCAATCATGGCCCACACAGTTATATGAAAAGGAAGGGCCTGCCTTCTCTGTCTCCCCCGCTAGCTTGTAGGTCTCCAAGCACTGTGGGCCTTGCTCTCTACAGCATTCCCAGTCCCTAGAACAGTGTCTGGCATCGAGCAGACTCTCCGTATACATTTGTGGGCTGGACAAAGCATGAAAGTGGGTAATGAAGGACCAGATCCCACCAAGTTCTTTGAAGGACCCTGAATGCCAAACTCAAGAGTGGGGACTTTATTCTGTAGGTAACAGGAGCCATGGGAGAGTTGAGGACAGAGACTAGCAGGCCCCAGCTGTATCTTCCACCCTTCAAGCTTGGCTCAGGTTCCACTTGCTCTGTGAAGCTTTCTGGACATTCTCTGCCCATCAAACTTCTGTTCTGCTGATCTCGATAAGAAACCATTTCACACTGTTCTCCACATGTTCCACTTACATGAGTTTTGTCTTCCTCAAGAGCTCATTCACCCACTGTGGCCCAAGATTTTATTTCTTTTGGATCTTCAATAGCACCAAGTGTGTGCCGTGTGCACAGTAGCTACTCGATAAACATTAATCCCACCTATCATCCTGCAAAGGCAGTGTGGTGGCTGTCCCTTGGCTAGGGATCTCCTTGTCCTAAGTTGGGACTAAAGAGACAAATATACAGTGGTTACAAGTCTTTTCAAAAAGACCACTCCTTCATCAGGCAGCTGTCTCCTTCAGCTCGTCCCTCTTCTCACCCTATTCCCCATTCGAACCTTCTGCCACTGTCACTGTTATCATCATCATCACTGAGTGTTACTATGTTCTAGTTACGTGGCTAAGTACATGTGAGACTTAACACAAAGCTTGTGTTCCTTAACTCAATGATACTGCTTCCACCCCAAGTGACTGGTGGTTGGCGTAGGAGATGGGCTCTCAAGACTCCGGGCCTGTATACTTGGGTCCTCCTGCCAGGTTCATCCTTCTCCCATTGCTCTGCATGGCCAGTGTCTATTCCCCCTTCGATACCCAGCCCAGCTCAGGAAGCCTTCCCTAGCTGCCCATGCCCTCGCACCAGCCCCAAGACCTCCCTGTCCCACCCACTCCTTCGGCCTGGATCAGTGGCCTGGGCTCTGCACTCATGTAGCCGCTTCTAACACAACCCTGATCACACTGTAGAGAAACTACTGGTCGGCTTTTCCACAGACCCCTCAAGGGCAGGAACCATATTTTTTTTCTCTGTAGCTCCAGGGTCTGGTACAAGGCCTAGCTGGAGCCCTTGACTCATTTACTGAATGTTTCCGGAAAGAAATGCACCTGCCACTGTGAAACCAGAATGAAGGGAAGGGACCAGTTCCAGTTCTCAAGGAGCCCACAGCCTAGCAACCTAGGTATTAAGTACACAGGGAAGGACCGAGGTGGAAAACCAGAGTCAACTACTTAAGGAGTCCGTCTCCCCCAGCCCAAAAGAACCTTCCGTGTTAATGGTACTGTTCTGTATCTGTACTGGCAAATAACAGTAGGCACTCACTGCATGGACTATTTTAATTTAAATTCAACTAAAATTAAGTAAAGAATGCAGTTGCTCAAACTGTCTACATCTCAAGTGTGTAATCCCTATTTGTGGCGAATGACTACTGCACGGGGTGGCTACCATGTTGAGCAGAACAGATCTAGATTTTCTGATAAATACCCTTCTTGGATAAAAAGGTTATAAAAAAGAAATGGCAGGCTTTATAGCAGAAAGATTAAGGGTATGTGATCCAGGGTCAATCTAGCTGGCTTCCTATCCTGGCTCCCTTAATTTCCTAGGTCTGTGACCTTGAACTTTCAGTTTCCTCATCTGTAAAATGGGGGCAATCAAAATACCTACTCACGGGGCTTAAACGAGATAATCCAGGTGAAGTGTTTAGAAAGGTTTGGCCCAGAGCAAGTGCTCTATAAATGTTAAGTCCTATTATCAGAGAGGAGTTAGGAAGTAATAAGAAGCCATCCAGAAAGCAGGAAATACAACACCAAGCTCTTGTTTCCCACGACTTTACTCAAGCCCCCCTAGAAAATACTTCCTCCCACCTTGCTCAAGTAAGCTCATATTCTTGGGAAACAGTAAGTGGGTGTGGGGACTCCAGTCCCCACGTCTGTCTCCTTCAGCAGCCTGGCACCTCTCTGCAGCCCTAATCTCACTCTGCAGCTGGTAATCGGCACGCTCACAGCCTCCTTATTTTTCAGTCTCCCAAGCCCTGCGGAGCTGGTATGGGGCAGGTGGCGCGTCTTAGCCCACTGTGATAAAAGACAGCCTGACCTCTGAAACTGGTGTTCCCCCTGAAGTGTGGATAGCAGGGGAGATAGCTCTGAAAAAGGCCGACCTGAAACTTGAACGTTTCCCGCAGGGTCAAATCCCCAAACCTGGCTTTGGGCTGGATCCTTTTCTAGGCCAGCTCAGGTTGAGTCACAACTGCCATCGGACTCTGATTCAAAATGAAATGCTTTGGGGGCACGGTGTGGGGTGGCAACATGGAAAATACTACTCAAATTCAAGCTGCTGCTCAGAAAGGCAACTTCTGCACTGGGCCTAGTAGTATCCCAGCTGCTGAATTCCTGACTGTGGCCCTCGGGTCATTCTTGGAACAGACATAGGAGGAATTTGCTTTTTGCTTCTGAAATTGCAAGAATGATAGTATCAGGCTGAACGGCCTCAAGGTACCGGCTCACCAGCGCTGGTGAAGTCCTCAGTTTTCCTGTCTTCAGGTCCGTGTGGGTGATCTGGCGTTGGTCCAAGGGCAGAGCTGGCATTGTGCTGGGTGACCCTCCTGAAAGGAATATGGATGGGAAGAAGAGAGCAGACACATAGGCTCCTGGTGGCAGGGGCCTGCCCTGGAACGGATCCCAGAGCCAGGAGAGAAGCTTCACCCTCTGGCCTCAGGAGGCTCCTGACTTGAGCCTCGAAGGCCTGGTGCCTCTCCTACTACTCCAGACTAAGGTGACTTTTCTGCCTAAAACAAGAGCTCTCAACTGAGGAGAAGAACACTTGCCAGGTGACTCCTGCTACATTCCCACCCTCTTTGTGAAGTCCTGGCTAAAAGCACCTGGATTATCTTTATTATGGCTCCAGCTCTGTGCCCTCCTTGGCCTGTGAGCTCTGTGAAGACAGTGCCTGGCCTCTCCTTTTGTTATCATTTCCATGACGAACACAGGCCTGGTATGGGGTCGGCCTCACCAACTGTTTGATGAGTGACTGAATATAAGGACACTTTCCTTACAATTCTAAGCAGATCGGCAGTCTTTTCAGGGCTGGAGGAATGGGCCTTTCCTCACTTGTAGAGGGTTTTAAGATTTTACAACCTCCCTAGGCTTCAGGAAGGCAGGATGTGGATGAACAGAAGGACCAGAGAGGACGACAGAATTCACAGAAAACTGCCAGTGTGAGCTCTCTTCTGAAGAGGCCCAAACCCGCCTCCGAGTCAGTGAGTGGTAGACGCCATGTTTCTTGGTCTTCCCATCCAATGTTCTTTCCATAATTCTACTTGGCCTGCCCCATAGAAGGGACCCGCATATTGGGAATGGAAGTGAATGAGGCCCGTTGGAAGACATGCCATGTAAGGCCAGCACAGTCTCAACGACAACACAAAGACATACTGCGGCTGGGGTGAGGAAACCGTCCCTCATCTCCTGAGAACCTCCTAGATGAGCTGAGGGGCACGGTCAGCCGTGAGCTACAGGGGGTCCCCTATCTCAGATATCAGGCCAGGCCCTCGTGTTACTAAGACAGAGTGATAATGCAGGGCCTCTGCCCCACAGGGGCTTACGGCCCAATCATTACAACAATAATGGCAGCAGCAGCAACATGCTTATCACGTGCTGGTGCTTTCCCTAGAGCATTCCTCAGCATTAACTCGCTCTGCATATATCAATACTCACCACAACTCTAAGGGTAGGTCTATTTTTATCTCCATTTTATCAGTAAGGAAATAAGAGACTCAGAGAAGATAAGAAACTTGCCCTAGGACTCAGTTAGTAGCCGGTGAAGCTGGCGGGCTCTTAACCATTCGCTGTACTGAGTCTAGTGTACTTGAGCTTGCAGGGGGTGTTGCTGTCAGGAAAGCACTTCTGGGGAGCCGAAATGATCAGGAGAGCCTGAACTGAATCTTGAGAGTGGAGATTAGTCAGGCTGGAGTGTGCTCCAGGCAGAGGAAACAGCAGGAGTAAAAGTAAGGAGGTAGGAAGCAGCTTGGTACACAAGGAACCTTAGTTTGTGGGCTGTTTTAAAGACTGTGAAGATAACCATTCTAGAAGGATGTAAAAGAGACAAGACCACTCCGTCTAGTCCTCAAGGCCTGTTCCAGCTCTAGGATCTCTGTGGGTCAGGCATGTGGTCCCTGCACACGTGAGATGGCCTCAAAAAAATCATAAGGTGCGAAGTAATGAAAGGGGCTTGGGTGAGTTTTCACCTTTCAGCTTTCCAAAACGTAGATAATATACACATGTTGTACGGACGTTGTTTCTAATCGAGTTACTATCGTACTAGCCTCTCACAACAACCTAGTTATGGACAACAAGGATTATTATGCTCAGATGTCCAAAGAGGGGTTCTGATTTGCTCAAGGCAGATATATTAGTGGCTAAGTTGAAACTGAAGCCCAGCCCTTCTGCCTTGGCACCTGGATCTCTTGCACTGAATAGACTAAAAATATGTCTTTCCTAAACCCCTAGTGATGCTGGGAGGGCAGCTGGAAAACACCAGGGGTCTGCTCGCCAGTCCAGAAGTCTAAATGACTCACAGGCCCAGTTCTTTCCATGTTCACCTGCCAAAGACGGTTGTGGGAGTGTCCAATGTAGGGACCTAGGTTGGGGAAAGAGCCATAGTAGGTGGTGGCTCTTCATCCTTTAACTTTTAGGCCCCAGAGGCCAGGCCTAGACAGGTAGAGACAGCACCTGATTTCAGAAGAAATTCACTCCCACAAGCCAATGCCTGTAAAGGCAGCTCAGACTCAGGCTGGTGTGGTGGTTAAAAGAGAGCTTTATAGTTCTGCAGCCTGGATTCATATCCCGGCTCCACCTTTTCCTACCCCTGCTTGAGACCTGGAGACAGTTCCTTAAACTCTCTAAGCCTTGATTTCCTCATCTGTAAAACTGAGATGTGAGAAGTAATTAATGCTAAGTGTTCAACACAGTCGTTGGCACATAATAAGCACTCAATAAAGTTTACTTGTCCCAACCATAGGCAGAACACTTTGGACTTCCTCCTTTACTCAGCAAAGGCTGACTGAATACATCCCAGGTCCTGGGCATGTAAAATGACTGATTTGGTGTGATCAGAGCTGTAACAGGAAATTTCCAAAACAAGCACAACAGAGAAAGGGAGGTCTCTGAGAAGGTGACCCATAACCTGGTTGTTGAAGGACAGGAGAAAAAGATGGGGAGGAAGGGCATTCCAAGCAAAGAGCAAGTGTGAACACAGGCTCAGAACCAGTGGCTTTGAAGCAAGAGGGAGATATTTGGTATGGCTGAAAACACAAGGTCAGGTAGGGGATGATGGAAGTTGAGAAGAGGAGATTGGATGGGAAAGATGAAGACATTTTAAGAAGAGCCTCCCACGTGATGCTAAAGATTTTGGCCTTTCACCTAAAGGCAGTGCGGAGTCATTTAAGTAGAGAAGAGATATAATCAGAAAGAAAAGACAATAACCCAGTGGCAGAGAGACTGCCTATAAACCACTGGGGAGCAAAGACCATGTTAATAATTTCACTCAGCCGTTCAAAAAGTTTTTGAGCCCCTGCTATGTGCCAGGCACTGAAGCCTGGAGAATACCAAGGTGGGCAAAAAACAGATTTGGTCCTGCCCTTCACAGAGCTTACAGTCTTTATGGGAAAGACAGATGTGAATCAAACAGCCATACAGACTAATAAAATACCATGATGTATGCTATGTAGATCGGGCCCATGGGGCTGTGACAGCATTTAATAGAGAGAACAGACTTGAGGAAGGGAGCATGTCAAGGAAGATCTGAGTTTTCATCTAAAGTATGGGTAGAAATTAATTAGGCAAAGATGAGCCTCTAAGTTCCAAAAGGAAAAGGACATTGATTATGATGACATCTGTGCCCACCGCTGCATCCTTCATGCCAAGCAGGGCAGCAGAAACCAAAACTTAGAAAAGGGCTTTCTTTAGAAGGTGAGCTTGGGGCAAGCGCCAATTATAGTAAGGCCTGGGAGCGTTCCCAGGGCCACTGCTGCCTCAGTTTCTCTGTCATCACCCTTCTGGTTTCAATTCCATATTACTTTCCTCAAAGGCCTTCCCAGACTGCCCAATCTAAAGTATTCACTTCGCAGTTATTGTCATATCTTTAATTATCTTGTGCCTTTATTTGTCGTTGACTGTCTATCTCCTCCCACTGGACTGTATGCTCCACGAGGGAGGGTGCCTTATCTGTCTTGCTGTTTGTATCCCCAGTGCTTAGATCTGTGCCTGACATAGGAGGCGATGGACATATATTTGTTGAACGAATGAATGAACTCCAAAGAAACTAAAATCCGGAGTGAGGGTAGGAGGATTGTGACTCGTCCAAGGTGACTCTGGGGCTGAGCCTCGAACCCGAGACTCCCGGCTCTAGCGGCCTGCCCTCAGGGGCGACTCACGGCCCCTCCTGCAGCGTCAGTCTCGGCCCCGCCACGGAGGCGGGGAGGCCCGCGGCCGCCTGAGGCTTGGCCGCGGCTCGTCCCAGGCCCGCTGCCCCCTATTCGGCAGGGCCCAGCCACGCACTCACCTCGGCGGCTCCACTACCGGCGCTGTGCCGCCGCCACCGCCACCGCCGCCGCCACCGCCGCCGCCGCTGTCGCGGTCCACGGTGACAGCTCCCAGTGCGCCGGCACTTCCGGGGTCAAACGGCGATTCCGCAGGCGCAGACAGGAAGCCTCTGCCCCGCCCCGCCCCCGGTGCTAACTGCCGCCGGGAAGCCGGGCCCTGGCCACGCCCCCAGTCTTAAGACTCCGCCCCCACGAGAAATAAGGCGGCCTGTAACCAGGCCCCCCCCCCCCTCCTATCTTCCAGGAGGTTCCACCTCTTGGAAAATCCAAGTATCGTACCTGGATACGGGATCTCAGGCTTCCATCTCCTTCCTAACCTTCTCAGTCATCGTTTCACACATTTAATAAAACTCCTGCTAAGAGTAGTTTTAACAAGTCAGAAGCAGGAACATGATGTTGAGCAGAAGAAAGCAAAGTAGCACAGACTATAATTTTGTTTGTAGAAAGTTCTAGAACAGGCAAAACTAGTGAGTGCTGATGGGGTTAGAATGGTGGTTACCTCTGGGGCTGGTGACTGGAAGGGGCCACAGGTGACACTGGGACATCCCATGTCTTCATCTTTGGGTAGCTACATAGATGTGTTAAATTTGGAAAAGTCGTCAAATTGAACACCTGTGAGCTGTGCACATTTCTGTGTGTATGCAATACAAAAGGGTTTTGTTTTGTGTTTTGTTTTAAATCGAGAAGGCTGTGTTATAGCTATCTTTTTTTATTTAAGATTTTGTTCATTTGAAAGAAAGAGAGAGAGCACAAGCAAGAAGAGCAGCAGGCAGAGGGAGAAGCAGGCTCCTGGCTCAGCAGGGAGCCAGATGTGGAGCTCCATCCCAGGACCCTGGGATCATGACCTGAGCTGACACCCAACTGACTGAGCCACCCAGGCTCCCCATGTGGTATAGCTATCTTAAAAGCAAAATGCAAATTTTCCACAGAATGTCTTAGGTGGTATAGGGTTGGTATTCCCAAAACCAGCTGTGCATCAGAATCGTCAAAGAAAGCTAGTTAAAAATACACAACCCTGGCTTCATCTCAGTGGCTAGCACATAGTAAGGACGAAAAACCCACCACTGCCAGGGCACCGGGGTGGCTCAGTTGGTTAAGCATCTGCCTTCTGCTCGGGTCATAGTCTCAGGGCCCTGGGATTGGGCCCATGTTGGGCACACTGCTCATTGGAGAGTCTGCTTCTCCCTCTCCTCGGCCCCTCACCCACTCATGCATGTGTGTGTGTGTGTGTGTGTGTGTGTGTGTATGTGTTGCGTGTGATGCTCTCTCTCTCTCAAATAAATAAACACAATCTTAAGAAAACAAAAAGGGGGGTGCCTGGGTGGCTCAGTCAGTTAAGCATCTGCCTTCAGCTCAGGTCATGATCCTGGAGTCCTGGGATCAAGCCCCACACTGGGCTCTTTGCTCAGCGGGGAGCCTGCTTCTCCTTCTCACTCTGCCTGCCACTCCCCCTGCTTGTGCTCTCTCTATCAACTAAATAAATAAAATTAAAAAAAAAAAAAGAATTACAAGGGATGCCTGGCTGGCTCAGTTGGTAGAGCATATGACTCTTGATCTCGGGGTCATAAGTTTGAGGCCCATGTTGGGTGTAGAGATTATTTAAAAATAAAATCTTAAAAAAAAAAAAGAACTGAAAGAGAGATAAACTATTACTATTACATTTTATAGAGAGGTTTAGAGACCAAACCAGGGTCACAAAGCTTGTAAGTTGATGGACTGGGGATTTGAACCCAGCTTTGTCTAGCTCCAGAGTTTGCTCTCATAACCGCTCTACAAGGGCTTGCCCAAGTTCCATGAAACAAGTTTGGGGGTCTCAAGTCCAGGAATAATTCTGGGGCTAAATGCTGCAAACTGTGTCAAAACAGTGGGTACTTGCCTTAATTGCCGTCATTTTTCAGGCAAAGCTGGTCATCTACTGATATGGAAGTGTCACCAGCCTGACCCAGGAACTCAGGAAATTTCTAGTAGAAGTTTCTGCTTCACTGTCAGTCTTACCTTTTAGGAACTAAACTCTTAGCAGCTTCTGCCTGTCTACCTTACTTTTTCGAAACAAATTAACAAACTACCAGAATTTTGAAAAAGAAACATTTGAGGAGGATGCCTGCACAGATGAATCAGAAAGTGCCAGAAGTGACCAACAGTTACCTCAGCCTCATTGCAATGTTGAAATCCCCTTTTGAATATTCATCCCAAGCTCTAATCAAAGGACCCTGCTTTCCCTTGTTTGGAGAGTCATGGCTTTGGAAATTATTTCCCATAATCTCCTTATTTGTACAAATAAGATGATGTGTATGGCAGTTCCATCTAATGTAGTCTCTGTCTTATAACTCACCAAGGAGCATACCCACTTTGGTCTGGTAACAGAAGGGGCAGAAAAGGTGCCAGGAACTCCATGTTTTTTCCCTCTGGCACCACACACATTGAGCACACAGGAAACATAATCTGTATCCTGGTGATTGGTTGGAAGGAAATCATGAGTAGCAGCCTTTGGCACAAAGAAAACTTAAGATTTCTGGCAAAGGGGCGCCTGGGTGGCACAGCGGTTAAGCGTCTGCCTTCGGCTCAGGGCGTGATCCCGGCGTTATGGGATCGAGCCCCACATCAGGCTCCTCCGCTGGGAGCCTGCTTCTTCCTCTCCCACTCCCCCTGCTTGTGTTCCCTCTCTCGCTGGCTGTCTCTCTCTCTGTCGAATAAAAAAATAAAATCTTAAAAAAAAAAAAAAGATTTCTGGCAAAAATGTATGGATGGGTTTCATCTTTCCTTATGTGTATTAATATCATCAGTGTCTTGGAGCTCAATAACAGAACTGTAAAAAGACAAATCAACTAATAAGACAACTAACTTTTCCAAATGTGTCTCAGTTTCCTCAACTATTAAAAGGGGTCCTTAATACCGACTTCATGACCATCAGAAGGTTTAATGAGATAATATAGACAATGCTGGGCACATGGTAGGTGCTCAAGAAATTTATTGGGGAAGGAGGGAGGGAGGAAGGGAGGGAGGGAGGGAGGAAGGAAGGAAGGAAGGAAGGAAGGAAGGAAGGAAGGAAGGAAAGAAGAAAAGAGACTCCTTATCAATTGGAGTATTAACACTTATACTTCTTTTATCTCTGTTTTCTCTTCTTTGCCAGAAGAAATTAATAAGGAATACGAATTTCCAAAAGAGACATCTTTGTCTAAGCTAACATATGTCCAACTGAAATTAAATTAAAAAGCCATTTTAACAGAAGAAGCCTTAAGCCATACATTAGTCACACAATGTGGAGGAATTTGGGGGCTTCAATACTTTAGATTAAAAGGAAAACAATAAATAGCTTACTTTAAGAGCAAGTGTTTGGGTTGGCAATGAAGGTATCTGTGGTGCCTGTAACCAATCAAGTCTAGGGATAACTTGGGAGAAAAACTGTCAGTAGTTGGAGCTGGAAAATCCGCATAGGAATATCCGGGCCTGAATCCCCCTGGCCCAGATGCTTGGAGTCACCTAAAATGAATTAGTATCATCTTAGTGCTTCACTCTTCCAGCAAGTATATGTCCATGGAGAACCCATTGTTGGGTTAGCAATTGTGTGGCCCACCCAATGGTCATTCCCCTCTTCACCTTCCCACTAGCAGCAACTTGATTACTCCTCAGGGAATCATTTCTTCCACTTCAGTCCATATGGAGTAGGACTGATTCCTTACCCAGAGTTGAGGGATAAGCAATTGTGTTAGTCATGTCCTGCTGTTCAACAAATCACCCCAAAACTCAGTGACTTAAGACAATAATAATCATGGGACGCCTGGCTGGCTCAGTCAGAAGAGCACACGACTTTTGGTCTCAGGGTCGTGAGTTTGAGCCCCACGTTGGGTATGGAGATTACTTTAAAAAAAAAAAGAAATTAAGAAAACACTTCTATTTACAGTAGCATCAAAAAGAATAAAATACTGGGGCACCTAGGTGGCTCAGTTGGTTAAGCATCCAACTCTTTTTTTTGGCTCAGGTCATGATCTCAAGGTTGTGAGATCCAGCCCTGCATCAGGCTCACGCTGGGCATGGAGGCTGCTTAAGATTCTCTCTCTCCTTGGGGCGCCTGGGTGGTGCAGTCAGTTAAGTGTCCGACTCTTGATTTCAGCCCAGGTCATGATCTCAGGGTTCTGGGATCAAGCCCAGCATCAGGCTCCACGCTCAGTGGGGCCTGTACTTGAGATTCTCTCTCTCCCTCTTCCTCTGCCCCTCTCCCTGTTTGGATGCACTCTCTCACTCTCTCTCTCAAATAAATAAATAAATAAATAAATAAATAAATAAATAAATAAAATCTTTAAAAAAAAAGAAGCAGCAACACCTCTAGGACCTAGCCTGGAAAGTCACATGGCATCACTTCTGCTGTATTTCTGTTGTTCACATAGCCTTGGATTAGTGTAGGAGGGGACCATATAAGGGCAGGGATATCTGAAGGCAAGGTCAGTGGGGGCCATTTCAGAAGCTGGCCACCAAATCCATCTCAGGTGAACCTGGCCAATTGGCATTTTCCAAACCCACAGCCATAGTGATTGGCTGAAGAATGGTTGGGTCAAGAGTGGATACATGATACCTAATTCGGGATCTTTGTTGGAGTTAAAGTGATAGAAAACTCTCTGATGAGATTGATAGCAGTAAGAAAGAACTAAGCCTAGAGCAGCCAGAGGCCACTACCTGCAGCTTAAGAATGAAGCCACTACAAAGGAAGCAGAGCTGGGGGGGGAAATGGCAAGCGGGGGGAGGGGATGATGAAAGAGCCTGATGATATCATTTGATCCCTGGATCCAGGTGCACCTGAATCCAGTTCCCCAGACTTTTCTCATTCCTGTTTTCCCTAAGCCATTTTGAGTTGGGCTTCTGTTCTATACACCTTCTAGATGCAGAGTGCTTATGTCTAGTTTCATTAGCTTTTGCTGAAGATTACGACTGGCACCCACTGGGACAAGAAGGATGAGGTTGCTTGTTAACTGTTCAAGCTTAGGAGTTGCTGGCGTTACAAGTCACAGCAGAGTGATGAGAAGTCAGCTTGCGGATTGACCCTGTACACTTCGGGTAGGCACCGACTGGTATTCTTTAACTAGACCAAGCGTGTTCAGAAGTAAAGTGAGCTAAGAAGTGGGAAATTGGTGGTGAAGCCTGAAGACCTGGTTTGTGCCACCTACTCACCGGGCAACTTTGGACAAGTTGCTTAGCATTTCTGACCCCTCATTTCCTTATCTACATAACGGAAATAGTAATACTTGTTCAACCTACTATGTGCACTCAGCAAACATTTATTGAGGACCTATGATGTGCCAGGTACTGTCGACAAAGCTACAAAAAACTCAGTTCTAGCTTTCAAGGTTTTCACAGTCTCGCCAGAAGTATGAATAAGACAGGGAGCCCCTGGCTGGCTCAGTCAGTAGAGCATGTGACTCCTGATCCTGGGGTTGTGAGTTTGAGCCCCACGCTGGCTGTAGAGATTACTTGAAAATAAAATCTAAAAAAAAGAAAAAGAAGTATGAATAAAACATGAAATGCAACGTGGTTCGAGGTAGATATACACAGTGTGAGATATATACATGGTTATTTTGAGGTCATAAGGGAGAAAGCAGCTTAGACGGTGGGATCTGAGTGGACTTTCTGAAGAGGATGCTATTTAATCTGAATTTTCAAGGAGTGTGGGAATTTACCAATTGGAAGAGAATAACAGGCAAAGAGCACAGCCTGGGAAAGGACCTAGAGGTGTAAAAAAGAATGGGCGGTTCAAGAAATTGCAAGCAGACCTGTGTAGCTTGACTCTCAGGGTCTGAGGGTATCCTAAGGAAAGACCAGATTATAAAGGGCTCTGTGGACCAAGAGGAGTTTGGACTTCCTCTTGTCGATCGTGGGGAAGACCCTGAGAGGTCTGAATAGAACTGAGTAATTTCACAAATGTATTTTAGAAAGGCAACTCCAGTAGCCTTGAAAGTGCAGAGAATGAATGGTAACAAGAATGGTCTGCATTGCAGTTATCCGTTGCTACAAAACACAGGACCCCAAAACTTAGTGGCTTACAATGATACATTACTTCTTGTGATTTTGTGCATTGACTAGGCTCAGTTCTTCTGCTTCATGTGCTGTCAGCTAAAGTTATCACTTGCTTACATTCAACTGGGTGTTCCGTGGAGGGCGGAACATGCAAGATAGTTTCACTCATATGTCTGCTGGGGTGGCTGCAACAGCTGGTGGTCGTCTAGTCCAGTGGTTTTCAAGCAAGGGGTGATTTCTCCCACAGGGGATGCATGGAAATGTCTAGAGACACTTTGATTGTCAAAACCAAACGAGTGGGTAGAGGCCAAAAGTGCTGCTAAAAAATCCAACAATGCATCAGCTAGCCCACCACCACAAAGAACTATCTGGCCCAAAGTGTCAGTAGTACCAAGGTTGAGAAACCTTAGTCTTAGCCCAAGCTTCTTTACATGGTGGCTAGGCCTCTAGATGGTAACAGTGGGAGTTGCCAGATCTTTGGAGGCCTGGGTTCTGGAACGCATGCATTCTTTCCTTCACATTCTACTGGTCATAGCAAGCTACAAGGCCAGCTCTGATTCAAGGAGATTGGAACTAGCCCTGCTCCCCCATCCATGGGCAACCACTAATCTCCTTTCTGTCTCTATAGATTTTGGGTGACCATTTTTACAGGCAATCTACCCACAGCCAGGGAGACTACACAATGAGAGAGATTCATGTGGGAGATGATAGTGGTTTGAGTGCGGGCAGTAGCAGTTTCCCCAGGAGAAAATGAAACAATGGCAGTGAAATCTCCTTGCAAAGTGTTACATAAAAATACTAATTTCATAATCCAGGCTGTCCCCAGCCAGGAACTGCTATCCCTAGCAGCTTTCCGTTAAACTGGGCTTTCTCTCAACAGGCCTCTCTGCTCTGTGCCTGTCCAATCCCCCTGCCCTCTGTTGAGTTCATCAAAGCTTCTGCTGACTCGAGAAGAATCTAGAGTGATCACTGCAGTGAAAGTCTCAAATCATCCCCCAGGGCCCCTAATAACAAAACATCTGCTTGTCATTCTCCCCTACCCCTCTGGGTTTTAGTGAGAAAACAGTGTTAAATGATGATAATGATAAACAACTTAGAAACTAAGGCTCCTGGCTTCCAAGAAGGGAGGCCTAATTTGAAGGCAGCTAATTATCCACTCATTATAATTTACAAATAGTGGTCGTCTTGCCTTCTGTCACTGGTCTGTGAACAATAGTCAAAAAGATGGGGAAAAAATGTCTGAGTTAACACGTTTTAGAAAGAAGAGGTTAGAGAATCCCCAAGTCAAAGAAAGAATCTTATCAAACATGTAGTCTAAATCTCTTATTTTGTGGATAAGGAAACTGAGGCCCAAAGAGGGGAGTGGGACTTGCCTAGAGTTGCCCTGTAACCGGTGGGTGGCAGAATGGGCACTGGAACCAAAATTTCTGTGCAGGCTCCAGCCTAAAACTCCACCCAAGGAGATGAAAGGGTAGCTCTGTCTGCCCCATGCAGCCTGGAGACTCTGCACTCAGACCACCCATCAAAGTGGCAATTGGCACGTCCGGGCTTCTCCATAATCATCGGTGTGGGACGATGGAACCACAGAACCAGGAGGTGGAAATAATTCCTCAAAGGCTGGGACATGGTTTAAATTGCAGAGGGGGCCAGGGCAGGGAGATCTGTGCTACTTTAAGATTAAACAATTTTTATTTGGTAGCATGTTGTGCTTTTTGTATAGGACCTGAGAGGAAGGGGTTTCAGCTACTTGGAGATGGGAAAGTTTGGTACTTAATGTTTTAAACCATTGAACCTGGGGTTTACATGCAATGGAATATTGCCAGCTCTTTAGCTTTCCTAGGGAGAGCATGAAAACGAAGTTACTAGAAGATATATGCCTTGATCATCGCAAAAAGAGGGAAACCTGAGCCTTCTCATGTTTCCGAGCTGCACAGACCCCAGAGGACTCCAGAATGCAGCCAGGTTATAATTATTCCCTGACATACACATTCCTCACTAGCTCCCTGCACTTCCCTTGTGTAGCACGGATCACATTTCATCATCTTGTATTTCTTGTGTGATTGCTTAGTCAGTGACCGCCTCCCTCATTGGACTATGCATTCTGACAAGTTAGGGACCTCAACTGTTCTGTTTTCCAACCTCATCCCCAGTTCTGAGCTTGATAACTGGCACCTGATAGAGTGCAATAAATACTTGAGGAAGGAGGGGCGCCTGGGTGGCTCAATCGGTTAACCTTTGGCTCAGGTTGTGATCCCAGTGTCGTGGTCGGTGTGGTCGGATTGCTGGAGTCCCGCATCCAGCTCCTTGCTCAGCAGGGAGCCTGCTTCTCCCTCTGCCTCTGCCTGCTGCTCCCCCTGCCCATGCACTCTCTTTCTCTCTGTGAAATAAGTAAATAAAATCTTTAAAAAATGTACTCGCAGAAGGAGGGGTGCCCGGCTGGCTGAGTTGGTGGAACAAATGACTCTTGATCTCAGCGTTGTAAGTTCAAACCCCACGTTGGGTGCAGAGCTTACTTAAAATGAATCTTTAAAAACATATTTGCAGAAGGAATGACTGAATCAAAGCCCCAAGATAATCTAGACCAACTCTTCCAATGCCAAGCAAAGAAAATATGATGCAGAGATGGGCCACGGTTACAGAGCAAGTATCTAATAGCTCCTTGCTGTTTATTCACTTCCTTAGAGTAGTGCCTGAAACAGGGCTATTTCAAGGAAATGCAAAGCTGAGGGACTGAGCTGTTTTTCATGCCCTGGACATCTGTAGTCCCTCTCCTTAAGAGAAGACTCCCTTTGAGGCATGAATTCTAAAGATGGGTCCATGAAGGGGCTCCCAGGATCTGTGTATCCCCTGAATTGCCTGCAGATGTATTGGGGACTTTTTTTTCAGCAGCGAAGCTGCAGGACTCTCTTCTGATCCTCAGAAGAGCAAGATCGCCAAAATGCTAAGAATCATTCACACCAGCTCTCTGCTAAACCTTTCATCTCCTTCTAGCTGAAAAAGCCACTCCACAGCTCAAGAAGCTCTGGTGGCAGAAATATGGCTTAGTGTGAGGCTGTGGGGTCAGCCGTGTTAAGGGCAAGTGGCTAACACATGGGATCAGAAAGAAAGAAACTTTCTAAATAAATAGATAGATAGACAGACAGATAGATAAATATTCAGCTTCAGTTGGGTGGGGATATCAGGGAAAGTTTCTTGGTATAGGCGCCAATTAAGCCGGGCTGTAATGAATTGTGAAGGTTTGAGAGGCTGGAAGTGACATGGGGAGAAGGATAGCATCTCAAATTCCTTTCTGGTGGCCCCAATGTCCTCATCAACTCCCATGTCCAAAAGGAGGGCTTGTTTAAATTGTTCAATATCAGAGTCACTTTGGTCCAGACACCAGCCTAGCTGTAGAATCCCTCTTTCCCCTCTTCCTTTAGAAGGCAACATAGGCTGTTTTTGTGATGACAATCATCGCTGACAGCCCTTTGTCCCCTCCGTTGAATTATTCATCCTGCAAGATGAATTATTAATTTCCAATTTTGTACAGCAAATGCCAGGCAAACAGGTAGAAATGGAGTTGAAACCCTGGGCATGGAGCCACAGACCTCCCCAGGTCCCCTGAAGCACAGGCCACCGGCGCTAGGAAATTATGCAGGAATCTGCAAGGGGCTCGGCCTGGAATGCACTTGACTGAGGGCAAAGTTTGCGCAAGATTATGGTGCCCGCGAAGTGACTGGGCTCCATTCTGCTCTGGCTCTTAGGCCCCTGGCTTTCCTGGGTCTTAGCTGTGGCACCCCTGCCTGGTTCCAGAGCTGGGCTACACTGCACGTCCAGAGTGGGCTCAGCTGCATTCAGCAGAGAGACTTGGGTTTGATTCCGAACCTAGAATCTGAGTGGCCGTGGGTTAGTCCAGCAGGGTTTCTCAACCTCAGCACTATTGGCATTTGGCCCAGATAATTCTTTGCTGGGGACTGTTCTGTGCATTGTAGGATGTTTGAACTGCATTCCTGACCTCTACTCACTCGATGCCAGTGGCACACCTTCTTCTCCTCCCAGTTGTGGCAACCAAAAATATCTCTAGACATTATCAAGTGTTCTCTGGGGGGGAACGTTGCTCCCACTTGAGAGCCACGGGGTTGTTTTTGCTTCCTCGAGTCTCCCCCGCCCCCGTCTGTTAAGTGGAGATCAGAGTAGTAGTTACAAGGGTGCAATACGGTGATCACAGGAGATCACAGATGTGAAGTCTCGGTTTATTCAGGGTGTCTCCACCCCGGGGCTTGTCTGCTGCATGAACTGATGGTTTTCTTTTGTGCTGAAGTCCAGGTCTTGGTTAGGATTGTGCTCAGGTGCAAGCAATGGGACAACCACCTTAACCTGACTTGGCAGTGAAGAAGAGCAATGGGTTCCCATAATTGAAGATCCAGAAGTAGGCTGAGTTTCAGGTTTGGTTGATTGAATAACTCTCACATGTCCTCAACCTCAGGGACCAGTTCTTTCTGCGTTTTTGCTCTGCTATATACAGTGAGAACAGGTACTGGAACCTCAGGGTCCTAGAATGACCTCCAGCAGCAGTTGGCACCGTGGCCTTCTTATTCACTTTAGTGTCTGAAAGAACACATTTGTTCCTGGATTCTAAGCCAGAGCCCTCGGAGTCAGCCTGGCTGGGCCACTTAGGTCACAAGCCCACTCTGAAATTAGCATCTCCACCCAGTGGAAGGGGTGTGCTGGTTAGTTTAAGCCCTTTAAGTCCCACCCCTGGAACTTGGCATGGAATCACTTCCCCCAGTATATGGCCATGCAAATACCCAAATGAAGATCTAAGCACTGATAGGATCTACTGACCATTCCTGAACCAATCATTCTAGCTAGAGGAGAGGAACAGACTATATAGATTGGCTGGATCTGAGACTTGACCAAACTTTGGAGTTGAGGCTGTGGGGAGGTGGGGAGGTCACCTGCACCCAATCACAAGGACTGAAAGTGAGGGAGGCTTGGTTTCCCAATCACCAAATAGGGATGTTGTTACCAGAAAAGGGGGAATAGGTGCCTAGCAGGCAAGAATGAAAGGTGTCCCCTGCCGGCGGTTAAGAGAGGGACTGTTGGGGGGGGGGGACATTCGTATATCTGTAGAGTAGTATCGGACATCTCTGCGTAGCACTTCAGATTCTCTTGGGCTCACCTTTTATTCCGACAGGTGATAGATGCTCTCAGGTGCAACTTGACCATGCCTCACCTCTCTCACTTCTGCCACAGGGGACGTAGGGGGTACTTGTCAGGCTCAGTACTCACCATGTATAACCTGTAAGTGTGAGATGTTAATGCCCCATGAAGCAATGGGAACGGGAGCTGATGGCTAAATGTTTCCCCACCGGTTGGCTCCCTCAATGGAGCATGGGACTCTTGATCTCAGAGTTGTAAGTTAGAGCCCCACGTTGGGTGTAGAGATTACTTAAAAATAAAGTCTTTATGGGGCGCCTGGGTGGCTCAGTCAGTTAAGCATCTGACTCTTGATCTCAGCTCAGGTCTTGATCTCAGCTCAGGGCTGTGAGTTCAAGCCCTGCATTGGGCTCCATGCCGGGCATGGAACCTACTTAAATAAATAAATAAATAAAAATAAAATAAAATCTTTAAATGCTTCCTCCTTATTCTTGGAGTAGATGCTCCTGAAATAGATTTCCTAAGGCATTTCAAAAGATCCCGAGGGCTACTCATGATTCATCCTAGTTCTGGCCCTTGCTCCTTGCCTGTCCTTCACTTCTACTCCCTGGGGCTACTTCCTAAATAAACTATCCACACAGAAACCTTTATCTCAGACTCTAATTTTGGGGGAACCCAGGATAAGTCAAAGATTTTAGCTAGTCTAAGATTTAGATTTAATCTTTATGCTTTTTAGGCAACATGTGAGACATCAACAAAATAAATTTTATGCCTTTATATTAGCCTCCTGCCTGCTGATTAGGGGCCATGCTCAGAAGATAATGCACTCAGGGACTGAAAGTCAAAAAGATTCTTAAAACCCAGTGAGTCCCAGGCCTTTGCTGGCAGGTGGCAGCAGCCTGACAGCTGGGTGGGCAGGCAGGCAGCAGGAGTGGCCCAAGATGAAACTGCTGCCCGGAGGAGCTGTCAGAGGCTGACCGTAGGCCTTGGGAACTTTATCAAGATGTTACCAGGCAAACTGGGAAGGCTGCCCTGCCTCGGCTGAGACCCTGTGATTCTGACTGATGTGTCAGGACACCGACACGTCCCCACCTCCACTCAGGCATGAAGTGCTCTCTTGGGGTGGCCTGCCGGGGACAAGACACAAAACAAGTCTTTGCAGAGACGGTGAGAGGGGCCTGGAGGGGCCTTTCTCTGGCAGCCTTGCCTCTCCCCAACCGGCTACAGACATATGTCATAATAACGTCTCTGCTTCCTGCTCCCCTGGGCTCAGTTTCCTCCACTGATGCCCACTGACAATCCCTGACACCATTTGGCTGAATGCCTCACTTTCTCAATCCTCTGGCCCTTACCCATACACCTATTCTGCCCCTCTCCCGGTAGGGCCCTCATCCACCTCTCCTGGGCTCAACCCCTCCTCCTTGCTGCCAATAAGGCCAGCAGGCCCAGTACATCTTACCTTTTCACAATCCTCTACCTCCCCAACAGAAAACCACAGCAGAGTCAGCAGGGCACATAGACAGGCCAATTTATACGTATTTGGCAATATCTTAATTTAATGGACAGGCATATCAGAGGAATTTGGGGCAGGACTGAACAGTTATTGAATAGCCCCGATCTGACTGCGCCACTCCTTGGCTTCATATTTTTCAGTGGCAGCCCATGGTAGTTCAAGAGCCTGTAGGGTATTCAAGCCTTGTCTCATCTTGTGTCCCATAACCTCCTACCAGTGAGCTCCATGGCCATCCCACACTCCCTCTACTTCCCATGCCTATGCCCCAGCTGGCCCCACTCTACAGGAGGTACTTCCCACTCCTATTCCCCTATTACGTGGCTTACTTTGAACCATTTTTCAGGTCTCAGCTGACTGCCACCTCCTCCAGGAAGCCTTCCTTACTTTCTCAAACTGAGTGAGATGTCTCCTATAAGCTCCCAAGTTACCTAAAATAAGCCTTAGCACATAGTCCTGTACCTGTCTATTTATGTGTTTGTTTCCTACAAGGGCAATCAATTCCTTGACATTCAGGTACTGTCCCTAGTTTACCCATCATTTCCTCAGGGCCAAGCACTGTGCCTGACACAGAGAAGGTGCTGCGTAAGTTTTGTTGAGTAAATATTAGGAGACTTCAAAGTGTCTCATAACTTGAGTTGAGGGTTTACTAAAGGAAATAAAGTTTCAGGGTTTTTTTTTTTTTTAAAGATTTTATTTATTCATTCGACAGAGATAGAGACAGCCAGCGAGAGAGGGAACACAAGCAGGGGGAGTGGGAGAGGAAGAAGCAGGCTCATAGCAGAGGAGCCTGATGTGGGGCTCGATCCCAGAACGCCGGGATCACGCCCTGAGCCTAAGGCAGACGCTTCACCGCTGTGCCACCCAGGCGCCCCAAAGTTTCAGGTTTTATATAACATCTAAAAGTAGAAAAGTAATCAGTGCATTAATATGGAGTATTAATAATATTACCAAGTTATAGGGGTGTCTGGGTGGCTCAGTTGGTTAAGCATCTGCCTTTGGCTCTGGTCATGATCTGAGGGTCCTGAGATCGAGTCCCGCATTGGGCACCCTGGTGTGCTTCTCCTTCTATCTCTCTGCCCTTCCCCCTGCTCATGTTCTCTCTGTCTCAAATAAATAAAATCTTTTTAAAAAATTGCCAAGTTATATTCTTAATATCAAATATACATTTGTATAGACACACATTTTAAAACTCATATGGCCACAAATTTTTAAAAACACTGTTAAAAACAGAAAATAAATAAATATGCAACAACCTAACAACACAAGCTTTGTGTATTTTCCTCCAGTCTTCGCCTTTGGGCAGGCATATTTCCCCCAATTATAGCAAGAGCTATTTCTACCCTTCACTTAACATTACAGCATCAACATTTTTTCATCTTGGAATCACCGCCTTTGGAGCTAAAAGGAACTTAAGAAAGTTCCATCCATCTGGTTCATTTTCAAAGAAAGGAACTGAGGCCTGGAGCCGTGACTGGCTCAAAATCACCCAACAAAATGACAACTCTAGTTTCTAAACTTCCTGATTATGTGATGTCATTTTCCTGCCCCATAGCCTTTGAGATTTTCTCAGACACTCTCTACTTTGGGATCTAAACAGAAAATACTTTGAAAAGAGGATTCGGAAACACAGATGGATCATAATTGGACTTGCATGCAATTGCTTTTTAAGGTTTAATGACAGGCAGCTTCTTACTTCTGCTGGAACTCTCACACACGGCTGGTGGGAGGGTAAATTACATTGGTACAACCACTTTGGAAAACTTGCTAAGAGTATTTCCCAAAGCTGCGCATCCACCTACCCTATAACCAAAAATTCTTCTCCATCGTACACTCCCATCGGAAATGAGTGTTTGAGGGGCGCCTGGGTGGCACAGTGGTTGAGCGCCTGCCTTCGGCTCAGGGCGTGATCCCGGCGTTATGGGATCGAGCCCCACATCAGGCTCTTCAGCTATGAGCCTGCTTCTTCCTCTCCCGCTCCCCCTGCTTGTGTTCCCTCTCTCGCTGGCTGTCTCTCTCTCTGTCAAATAAATAAATAAAATCCTTAAAAAAAAAAAAAAAAGAAATCAGCATTTGGGCCCATCAAATGACATGTATGAGAAGATTCACAATAGCCTTATTCATTGTAACTCAACATTAGACGTGACTTAGATGTCCATCCACAGTAGAATGGAACGATAATTGCAATATCTTCATAGAATAAAATACTATGCAACAATGAAAACTGATGAAGCTCTACTATGTGTCAAATCATGGATGAATCTCACGGGCTTAAGGTTAAGTGAAAAAAGACAACATAAAGGAGAATATGCTGTATGATTCTATTCATTTTTTATTATCATTTTTAAAGATTTTACGTGTTTATTTGACAGAGAGAAAGAGGGGGGTGGAAAGCACAAGCAGGGGAGAGGCAGGCAGAAGGAGAGGGCAAAGCAGGCTCTCCACTGAACAGGGAGCCCGATGTGGGGCTCAGTCTCAGCACCCCAGTATCATGACCAGAGCTGAAGGCAGATGCTTAATGGATTGAACCACCCAGGCCCCCTTTATCATTTTTTGTTAATATTATTTATTTATTTATTTATTTGAGAGAGAGAGTGAGCATGAGAAGGGGGAGAGGCAGAGGGAGAGAGAGAAGCAGACTCCCCACTGAGCAGGGAGCCCGACCCTGGGATCATGACCTGAGTCAAAGGCAGACGCTTAACCCACTAAGCCACCCAGCCATCCCTGTATAATTCTAGCTATATGAAGTTTAAAATAGGACAAATTAATTGATAGGGACGAAAAAGTGGTTAGGCTGGAGGCTGTTTACTTAGAGGGGTCATGAGGTAGGTTTGGGGGCTGATAACATTCTATACCTTCACAGAGGTGTTGGTTACATTAGTGATTACGTACGTCAAACTTCATTGGGCTGGACACTTAAGGTTTGTGTATTTTTTGTGTGAAATACCATTTAAAAATATATTATGCTCCCCAAACTGGTGCAGTCTGAGTAAGGTATGTAGTCTTGTAAATGTCCTGTTTTTGAAAATGCACTATAGTTGCATGAGATGTTGACGCTAGGGAAGCTGGGGAAGTACACAGAATCTCTCTGCACTATTTTTGCAACTTTTTGTGAGTCTGTAATGATTTCAAAATATGAAAGTAAAAAAAAAATCTTATGCTCCTTACTTCCATTACAAAATCAGACATTGTAAATATATTACTTTTTTAAAGCATATTACTTTCTCAATCACACTCCTTCTTACCTTCAACCAAATTAATGGATCAAATAAATTTATTTTCTTTTCCAAGTAGTTTTAGGCCCTCTTCTCTCTCCTTATTTATTTATTTATTTATTTATTTATTTATTTATTTTAAAGTAGGCTCACCTCCTAACGTGGGACTTAAACTCATGACCCTGAGATCAAGAGTCACATGCTCCACGGTCTGAGCCAGCCGGGTGCTCCTCTTCCTTCCTTTCTTTGAGTGTCATTGTATCTGGCCCATTCCTCTTTTCTGCCCCTTCTGCATCACCCCACTTTTGTGAATGCCTTCCCTGAGAGGGCATCTCCATAAGATCTCACTATCCACTTACTGAATTGAAGAGTTGGGGAGCCTAGAACTCTTCATTTCACTCTCTTCCCTGCTCCGACCCCTAGTAACCTATGGTCAGGCCTCTAATTTGTAAGTCTGGGTTTACCTGTTTGGAAAAT
The DNA here is from genome assembly GCF_017311325.1 of Ursus maritimus. Lineage (NCBI taxonomy): Eukaryota > Metazoa > Chordata > Mammalia > Carnivora > Ursidae > Ursus > Ursus maritimus. The sequence goes on from NW_024425897.1 coordinate 9,797,356, forward strand.
GGGTTGAATAATAGATGCCTACCTCACTGGGGTGTTGAACTTTAATTACTGTTTGCAACATTGCTTAAGATGTTGAGATGAAAGGCAGTTTTAAAAGTCCATGTTATTGGCATTAGTAATAAAGCCGAGGAATTTGTTTGTGAGTTTGCAAGGTTGTCATAACTGGGAAAGGGGGAAAAAAGTTGATTTTATGTGGAAAAACCTTGCCCCAAAACCAGCCACAGATCCTGGTTGGTTGGTATAAATAGCAAGAACATGTTGCACCTCAAAGGACTTTGCAAATTTCACATTCTTCCACGCCCCTAAAAAGAGAGAACTTACACTTCCTACGTTGAAAACAAGGAGTTACCTGGGGTTAGAAGGCAGGAAATTCAGGGACCAAGTTTTGGCTGAAATCATTCTCAGTTCTTTTCACGATTTACAAGAGAAACGCAGTTAAAGCACAGAGTTCTTTATTTTTACTGTCAATATTTTGCTTTTTCTTTTTGCATTCTGATCACATTTCTACCAATATAGCAGTTCACAAGGACTCTTAAAGAAATCTACCATTTTTGTGAGCACTTTGTAAGGAAGGGTAGGATCTAATAAAAAGCTAAAACTCAGCCCATGTCCTCAGAGCATTTACCATCAAGCCAGAAGATAAATAGGAGCGAGTGGCCTATATTTAGAATTTATTTCATGGTGCCCTGTTATTAATAATAACTGCCCCTCTTTGGAGTGTCCAAAGCCCTTTGAAATGCTTTACTTCATTCGATCCACCGACAGTGCTAGAATTACAAGGTCTGATGTGAGGGCGAGGAAGCTCAGACAGAAGTGACTTTCCTAAGGCTACACAGCTTGCAAGTGGTGGTGTTGGTACTTAAACATAGTCTTGGGGATTAGGACGGTCTAGAGGAATCTAGTGGAAGGATCTAGTGTTTCCACTACACCATCATGCCTGGCTGTTACACAGAGAGCCCTGGCCTTTTGTCCCAGGTTCAAGCCAGCCTAGCCCAAAGACCAGTGCCACCTTGCATCTAATCCAAGAAAGGAGTCCCGTAGAGTTTAAGGGTATGAGTCTTGGATTCATTCTTGGCTCTTAATACTACTTGGATTGGGCAAATGAATTCACTCTACCAAACCTCCATTTCCTCATCTGTTAAATGGAGATATAGTAACAGTGTTGCCTTCTTGCTTCCTTCAATAAAAAGAGATGATCTATGGAGAGCACTTAGCCCAGTGCCTGACATATATAGACCTTTCTAACGGTGAGAGCTTAATTGGCAAATGAATGGTGAATGCACCTTCTCCACTGAAAGAAACCATCTTGGGTCAAGCAGTCAAAAGAATTAAAAAAACCCCCAAACACCTATTTTGAGACAATCGAAGATTTATATGCAGTTGTAAGAAATAATAGCAACAGAGATTCCCTATGCCCTTCACCCATTCGTCCCTAATGATCACATCTTATCTAACTATGGTACAATATCACAGCCAGGAAATTGATGTTGATACAACCCATCTACCTTATTCGGATTTCACCAGTTTCACATGTACTCATTTGTGTTTATGTGTGTGTGCTTAATTCTCTGCAGTTTTATCACATGTGTAGATTTGTTTAACCATCACCACAATGAAGATACAGAACACTTCTAGGGGGTCTGGTTCGTTCAGTAGGAAGAGCACGTGACTCTTGATCTTCGGGTCATGAGTTCGGGCCCCATGTTCCGTGTGGAGATTACTTAAATGAATACATAAACTTAAAAAAAAGATATGGAACACTTCCAATTCTTTCATTTCAAGGATTCTTTGGGTCACACTTCATAGTCATAGGCCTCTCCCTCCTCACTTCCCTAACCCTTGGCAACCACTAATCTATTCTCCATGTCTATAATTTTGCATTTTGTCATTTCAAGAATGTTATGTGTATATATAAAATCATACAGTATACAGCCTTTTTGAAGTCAGTTCTTCTCACTCAAGCATAATTTCCTTGAGATCCCACAGAGTTGCTGCATGTATCAACAGTTCCTTCCTTTTCATTGCTGAGTAGTGTTCCATAGCGTGAATGTATCACGGTTTGTTTTAAATTTCACCCACTGAAGGACATTTCATTTGTTTCCGTTTGGGGTTATTACAAAGAAAGCTCTGGACGAACACGCACAGGTTTTTGTGAACCTAAGTTTTCATTTCTCCGGAATAAATGTTCAAGAGTACAATTGCTGGGTATTGGTAAGCATACCATCAGTTTTGTAAGAAACTGCATACTTTTTCTCAGAGTAACTCTGCCATTTTGCATTCCCACCAGCAGTCAACACTGGTGATCCAGTTTCTCCGCATCCTCACCGGCATTTGGTGTTCATTATTTTTTATTTTAGCCATTCTGATGCATGTGTAGTTATATCTCATTGTGGCTCCAATTTACATTTCTCTGCTGACGAATAATGGGGAACCTGTGCTTATCTGTCATCTGTATACATCTCTTCAATGGGATGCCTGCTCATGTCTTTTGCCCATTTTCTTTTTTTTTTTTTTAAAGATTTTATTTATTTATTTGACAGAGAGATAGAGACAGCCAGCGAGAGAGGGAGCACAAGCAGGGGGAGTGGGAGAGGAAGAAGCAGGCTCCTAGCGGAGGAGCCTGATGTGGGGCTCGATCCCATAACGCCGGGATCACGCCCTGAGCCGAAGGCAGACGCTTAACCGTTGTGCCACCCAGGCGCCCCTTTTGCCCATTTTCTAATAGGATTGTTTGATATTTACATTTGAGTTTGTCAGGGATGTAGTTTACAAAAATCTTCTCCCAGTTTGTACCTTGCCTTTTCATCTTCCTCGCAGGGTCTTTCAAAGAGCGCATGTTTTTTGTTTTGATGTGGTCCAACTTCTCAACTTTTTGTTTTGGGGCTTATGCTTTTAGTGTCAAGTATAAAAACTTTTTACCTAGTCCTAGACCTCAGAGATTTTCTCCCATTTTTTCCCTAAACGTTCTATGGTTTTACATTTTATGTTTAAGTCCTTGATCCATTTTGGGTTAATTTTTGTATTTGGTGTGTGGTTTAGGTCACTGTTTTTCTGCCTATTGATGATCAATTGCTCCAGCATCAGTTTTTTAAAAGGCTATTTTTTTCTATTGAATTGTTTTTACAGAAATCAGTTGCCATATTTGTGTGGATCTATTTCTGGGCCAAGAACTGAAAACAATCTTGACTCAGATATTGAACTTGGGTGAACAAAGCACAAGAAATCAATCCGTACAAAGACTGAATGAAGACTAACATGTGATGCATTTATCAAACAAGTTAATGCTCTCTGTAATTAAGTGTGACACTGTAAGAAATCGAGTGTGAGTACCCTGATCATTCAAACACAGGCTCAGGGAAGTGGTTCGAAACAGCAGGGTGTATTGAAACAGGCCCTGATTTGGGGGCCGAGAGCCCTGCAATCAGACTGTGAGTCTGTCATTTATCACCTGAGAAACACTGAGCAGATAAGTGAGTTAACTAACCTGGAGCCTCACCTTTTCCCTCTTTCGTGGAGATCATGTTACCCGCCTTGCAGGACTAGTTTGTGGACCAATAAGATGGGGGCCTGAAGAATGGCTAACAATGAACTTGGTTCACAATAGCTATGTCAGGGACAGATCTGAGGGGTAGTCTGGAGGTCTCATCCCACGTTCTCTATCAGCCCCATCCCAAGCATCCACTGTAAGTAAAAAGTGTGTGTACTCGGCAAATATGCCTTACAAACGCAGCATTGAGTCCCTCCCTTCAACCAAGCTACTGTTCTTAAACCCTTCTCCTATAGAAATTGCAGAGATTCTACAGGTCTGCAATATAGGTTGGGCATCTTTTCTCTTGAACATCAGAACTTGGTGGGTTTGTCCTCAGGATTGGCTTTCAAGGGTCCCCATTTCAACTCCCTTTGCAAATGAGGTTTATCTTCTTTCTCTGGACATCAGCTTTTCCCTGGAAAGGGGAAGAAACTTGATGCCCATCTCCTAAGGTTGTTTAGGAGGACCAACAAATAACAAATGGAGAATACCTTGTGATTCTTTCATACCTTCCTTGTGTTGAGCACTGTTGAGCAGTGGTCAGTAACTATGGCTCAGGCCCCAGTTCTTCCCTGCCCTCTACCTTCAGCCTGTTTTTGTTTTGAGAGCTAAGAACATTTTTCACCTTTTGATTTTTTTTTAAAGATCCCATTTATTTATTTATTTGAGAGAGAGAGTGAGAGAGAGAGAGAGTGCGAGCAAGGGAGGAGCAGAGGGAAAGGGACAAGCAGACTCTGTGCTGAGCATGCAGCCTGATGTGGGGCTTGATCCCACGACTTCAAGATCACGACCTAAGCTGACTCCCCTTGAATAAAGGACATTAAATTCATTACTAAATTGCATTATTTTTGTCATTCAACAATAGATTGGGCTCCCATTCTATATAAGGATAACATGCCACAAAATCATGGGACAGTGCAGTATTTTTCCTTTTTTTAAGATTTAAAAAAAATGTATTTACTTGACAGAGAGAGAGCACAAGAAGGGGGGAGTGGGAGAGGGAGAAGCAGGCTTCCCGCTGAGCAGGGAGTCTGATGTGGGGCTCGATCCCAAGACCCTGGGATCACGACTTGAGCCAAAGGTAGATGCTTAACCAGCTGAGCCACCCAGATGCCCCAGTGCAGTATTTTTCAAAGTGAATTCCAAGAGGCCCAAATTCCAGGAGTTGCCCAGAAACGATAGGTCCTCCACTCAAATGACTTCTGGAAACGGAAAACTCTGTAGCTTCCTCTTAGAACGTCACCATGTCTATCAGTGTATCAAGGCTCTAAGAAGTTCAACAGCAAAGAAAGTAACCTGGTTGCCTTTGTTGAATCTAGCATATCCCTCAATTTATTAAACTGGGAAACTCTTATTTTGTTCTCTTTATTTCAATGATAGCTATGTAATATCATTCACCAGAAACATTTGGGAAATTCTGAAGTTGTAGGCCACTCACTTGGTTGGAAAGCTGGCCAGGCAGGCCACTTCTTTGTTGCAGGAACCTAAGCAAGTCACCCAGCTCCTCTGAGCCTCATTGGCAGAAAGTGAAAGCTCATTTCCACATACATAGACATCTCTGATCCTGTTTCCTGCCTTTGGAGCCACATTTCCCACTAAGGCATTTGTTGGCAATCTTCCATGCTGTTGGGCTCGGGGTAGAGGAAGTTTGGACTTTATTTTTTCTCTCTGGTTGGGTATAATTCTGTAATTTCCCAGAAAGACGGAGGCCTGTGGATCATACCAGCTGCCCTTTTATGTCATGTATGTCCTGATGAAGGAGGATGGAGTGGGTCAGGTTCTAGAATCCTTAACCTTAAAAAGTGAAGAACATAGGACTCAGGGAGATAGATGGAATACATCCAATAAAAAGGGTTTGTTAACCTCCAGAGACTTGTTGGAACAAGGTTGATTATTTCCTAGAGGTGCTGATGAAGGAATTCGTAATATTAAAAGAATGTAACCGTTATGGGATCCAGCCCGCACTCAATGATTAACACAGCATTAAATCATAGAATTTCAGCAAGACTCTAGTCTTAGAATGAATGGTAAGCTTGCCTCCCCACAGAGAGATGCCCAAATAAACCTATACTTGCTCCAATTGGTTTGTCCAATGAATAGGTCAGTTCTCTTCTGCCTTTGGGTCTTTGCATGTGCTGTTCCAGCTCCCTGAGTCATCCTTTCTCTTGACTTTCGTCTGATTAACTTCCACCTTTCCTTCCAGTCTCTGCATCAATGTTACCTGCCCCTCCCGTAAGTGCGGGGTAGGTTCCCTACATAACTGCTGCCACAAATCCTGTATCTTCTCCATCGGAGCACTCACCTGGCCTTCTGTTGACTTTGTCTTGCCAGATAGACTGTGAGTCCCAGGAGGGCAGAGCCTGGTTTTCTCTTGTTGCTGTTGTTACTGTTACATCTGTAGAGCTTGGCATGGTGCTAGACAAAGGGGGTACATTTGCAACAGAGATTGACTGAGTGTGTATACTCTTTGAACTCCTTGGTTCTCAGTCACACTGGGGAAACTAAGTCAGCTTGGCAGACTTTGTAGTGGTGTGGCAGGGCTCAGAATGAAACTGAGATCCTTTGACACTAGATGTGAGACTCTATTTCATAACCCTCAACCATTTCTTTCTTTCTTTTTTTTTTTTTTTTTGGTAAGATTTTATTTTTAGGTAATCTCTACACCCAATGGGGGCTCGAACCTACAACCCCGAGATCAAGAGTCTCATCTCATGGGGCGCCTGGGTGGTGCAGTCGTTAAGTGTCTGCCTTCGGCTCAGGGCGTGATCCCGGCGTTCTGGGATCGAGCCCCACATCAGGCTCCTCCGCTGGGAGCCTGCTTCTTCCTCTCCCACTCCCCCTGCTTGCGTTCCCTCTCTCGCTGGCTATTTCTCTCTCTCTGTCAAATAAATAAATAAATAATCTTAAAAAAAAAAAAGTCTCATCTCATGCTTTACCGACTGAACCAGCCAGGTGCTCCGATATCCCCCAACCACTTCTTAAATAACTTAATTCCTTCCCAACAGAGCTTGCACAGCCTTATTTCAGTCTTTCTTGTCATCACTGTAGAGGTTAAGACTGTTTTGGAGAATTATTTTATAACAAATGGGATCTTGGGGCAGAAGAAAATTTATCTAACTCTCAGGGGTTGGAGAAATGTGTGCCTTTGGACCTTGGATTTAAATAAGCCGGCAAATCCCTGCTAATTCTCTTCCCTTGCTGGGTCCCGTCTGCTTCATATTTAGCAAAGGAGAAAGCCAGCCTGCGTCACCCATGATTTATGCCCTGCTGTTTGCTCTCTTCCCCTAGAACATTAAACACCCTGAGCAGAGGGGGAAGAAGAGGTAATCTCAGGATGCCTGGCTGCCAGTCGGGTGTCTGGGGCGGACTCTCTCCTCTGGGGGGAAAAGGGAGGAGGTTGAAATGTGAAGGAAAAAAAAAAAAAGAAAGAAAAAGAAAAAAGAAAAAGACCCACGGGACTTCCACAGAAAAGGAACAAGGGAGCCTCTGTTTGCTTCAACCTCTGTGAAAACCATCGGCCCCTGTGCTGAGAGACCTAGGTGCTTGCTTTACATGCTTACTGAGTGCTTTTCCTCTCTCTGGGTCTCAGTTTCCCCAGCTGGCTAAGGAGAGTCTGGATGGCTTGAGCCCCTCACAGCCTCGGGGATCTGGAGCTAGTTGGTACAGCGGCCTTATATGGAGTGCGATGAAGTGGTTAACCATGTGGACTCCAGCTCCACTTCCCACTAACTGTGTGGCTCTGGGCAAACTCCCCACCTCTCTATAGACCTTCTTCTTGAGTTGCTGGGAACTAAAGCTCCTGGTGGTACTGGCATGGAGCCAGCCCTTAATAAGAGTCAGTTATTATTGGGGCTGCTGTTCCTTAGGTGGTCCCCAACCTTGGCTTTGGTGTCCCTCTACCTGAGTTCCCTGCTTGGGGCCTGGCTGGTAGGGGCAAGGCATCCTTGCCAGCATTTGGAAACTCTGGGCAGAAGGGAGGAGGAGCTATTTTCAGTGGATTCTGGTTCTATTTGTGGCTGCGAATTGGCCCAGCCTGCAGGGAAGCTTTGGGTAGAGAAAGCTGGCCACTGAGAGAGGTGTGTTGTCTTACAGGGGATAGCGTGGAGAGAGGAGAGGGAGGAGAAGGAAAGGAGGGGAAATGGGGAAGGCCTCCCCTTCCCTCCCAGAGTCTTTTTCCGCCCCCCCCCAATCCCTTTCTATTCTCTTCTTGTCAATTTCATCTCCTCTGCCTTCCCTGGGGGGAGACTGACCTTTCAAAGGTGGATTTCGTTAGTAACACCAAGCAATCCATCAATCCAGTTAACACAGTGTTCCCAACCCACAGCATTGATTTTTCTCAAGCTGAAGTGGGATTTGTATCCCCCAGTGGAATTGCAGGGTATTTGTTAAGGCGTGAGTGGTGTCTAAACCACCAAATGCCTGTATCATTTATCAAAGTGAAGAGGAAGCAGTCGCATTTCCCCACTGGACCCTGAGACATTACCATCCCCCCTCCATGTGCCCAAGCAGATGGCTTGACTTCTCAACCTCTCTGGGCTTCAATTTCTCCGTTTATGAAATCCGTGGAGGGCATGCGTGGGAGACGACGCATTCAGAGTCCTTTCCAGCTGCAGTTCTGTGATTCTCTGAGGCAATAATCAAACAAGGTGAGGCTGGATCCTTTAATTAGGGAATGGTTGGTAGGACTGGGAGGCTCGGGAGAGGATGACATCCCACCCTGTCATCTTCTGGATGAGAAAACTGAGGCCCTGAGGGTGGAGTCAGGTCAGTGAGTCAGTGGCTCAGCAGGGTTAGGAATCTGGGCTTGCTACCTCTGATAGCAGCAGGCTTCCATGACACTGGACTACCAGGTACCTCTCCCTGGGAGGAGGATGGGAAGCACATCGCCTGAGCACTACCGCGCATATGTTAACTCATTTAACCTAGACAATAATAGATTTTCCAGATGAAGTAACCCACATAGTAAGGTATAGTGGCGGGTTTGTCTAATTCAAAAACTCAATCATTGAGTGTTTCTCAAAGTCCAGTCATTTGGGTACTATTCTCATGAATTTTTAAAAATTTGTATTTATTTATTTATTTATTTAATTTATTTATTTGAGAAAGAGAGTGAGAGAGAGCAGGCTTGTGAGCAGGGGGAGGGGCAGAATAGGAGGGAGAGGGAGAGATCATGACCTGAGCTGAAACCAAGAGTCTAACCGACTGAGCCACCCAGGTGTCCCATAGCCTCATGAATTTTTGACACAATCAGCTTTGTACTAATATTTACCTTTGTTAAAAAATAAACTTCAACCGAGCAAATCTGAAGACCCCATTGGCTTTATTAAGCAATTCGTGAATGGGGAAGCAGCCCTCCTTCGCAAGGAGAGAGGTGCTCAGAGGAACTGTACAAAATGGAGGCTTTTTATAGGAAGGAGGGTGGGGCAAGGACATTTTAGCAAAAGAAAAGATTGCTTGGCCAGGACAAGTCTTTTTGGAGGAAGGGAATGCAGGGTTTTTACTATGTAGATTACTTCAGTAGCGCTGTTAAGGACATTTCAGACTTTTAAAAGGTCATGTTTGGGTGCCTAGGTGGCTTAGTTGGTTAAGTGTCCAACTCTTGGTTTCAGCTTCAGGGCATGATCTTCTGGTTGGGAGGTTGGGCGGCTTCAGGCACCCCCCCCCCCAAGTAAAAAAATAAATCTTTAAAAGGTGACATTCCTGGGGCACCTGGCTGGCTCAGTCTGTAGACCATGCGACTATTGATCTCTGGGTCATGGGTTCAAGTACCACATTGGGTGTAGAGCTTACTTAAAAAAAAAGTCACATTTCTGTTCAATTTTGGTTTTGGCACCAAAAAACCAAAAAATAAATAAAAGGTCACATTCCTGGGAGAGGCTGAAACTGTAACGAAGTCTTGGTTTTCTGTTGTGTGGGGCAAATGACTTCATTCTGGGCTTGTTTCTTTTTTTAACATTTCATATTTTTCCTTAAATCAGTTCATCATTTTATATAAATAAATTTAGCTTCATCCTAAGCAACGATACCTGTGATAACTAAATTTGGTTGGCTATATTTTACCATATGTATTAAATAGCTATTTAAACAAAAAAATTGAAATATGGACTGAAAATGCCTTTGCATTTGAGAAATACCAATGAATACTCTATACTTGTGATTCTCAAACTTGTTAGTTTAAAATTATTGAAGACCCTACAGAGATTTTGTTTATGTAAGTTATGTCAATTGATATTTGTCTTGTTAGGAATTAAAACTGACAAGATATTAAATTATATATTAGTTTACAAAAATAGCATGATTTAGGGGTGCCTAGCCTGCTCAGTTAGTAGAGCGTGCAATTCTTGATCTTGGGGCCGTGAGTTTGAACCCCACATTGGGTTTAGAACTTATTTAAAACTTTTTTTTAAATGAATAAAAAAATAAGCATGATTTAAAAATAATATTGTAAACCCATGAACTATTGACATAAAAAACACATCTTTATGAAAAATAACTATGTTTTCCAAAACAAACATTTTAGTGAGAAGAATGGTCTCCTTAAAGTTTGACTTAATAGAAAAATCCTGCATTCTCANTCCTGCTTCTGCATTCAGTCTGTGGCAATTTGTTTTAGTTGAAATACGTGAGGACAATCCAGCCTCATACAGTTCAGATAAATGAGCAGATTCTTTTTTGATATTACACTAAAACTTGGTAAGTGGAAGTTTCTTCAAGTTTAGTTGCATAATTCACATGAATGAATTTTTCGTAGCTACACTAAAATCCACTGGTTTATCTTGCATTTTGAATGGATTTTTTATTCATGCATGCGATATGGTAACATCATTCGTTGGTCATTTGGAAAATATTTGTTCACTGGATTATGCAGCTTTTCCAACAGTTGGCACAGTTCATTATGCAATATCAAAAATCCACTTTTGTTAAATATTACTACCCATCTAAGTAGAGAAGACATTAGAAATTGGGAAGCTGTCCAATTCATAGTGAGACATTCAAATTTTCTTTTTCCTTTTTTTTTTTTTTTTTAAGATTTTACTTATTTATTTGAGAGAGAGTGAGTGCGGGAGCACGTGTGTGAGAAAGAGAGAGACAGAGAAAGAGAGAGAGCACGCGCATGCACAAGAGGGAGAACTATCAGGAGGGAGGAGCAGAGGGAGAGGGAGAAGCAGATTCCCAGCCGAGTAGGGAGCCCAACAGAAGGCTCAATCCCAGGACCCTGGGATCATGACCTGAGACAAAGGCAGACGCTTAACTGACTGAGCCACCCCGGTGCCCCTCAAAGTGTCTAAAATTCTAATTAATCTCGAATGCTATCAATTGTAACAAATACTAGCAGCTATCTGACTTGACATGACAACTCATTTCATACATTTTTTAAAAAAACCTTTTATGTAATCTCTACACCCAACGTGGGGCTTGACTTTACAACCCCAAGATCATGAGTCGCATACTTCACTGACCCAGCCAGTCAGGCACCCCTCATTTCATACACTTTTGAGAAAAGTTTGCCAAATACACAAATCTGAATATCTATAGTTTGCGTGTTGATCATTCTTTCAAGTAAAGTAAAAATAGTGTGTTTTTACATTCCCTCCCCCCCTAAAAAAAGAGGCTAGTTTAGCTTGCAACTCAGTTGTATAAGTGCTTCCTCGTGTGACAACCATTCTACTTCTACACATAGCAGAAGTGCTTTATGTGTGGGGAGTAACTTATTAATGGGTATGGGGTCTTATTTTACAGTTACGAACGTGTTTTGGAACTGGATAGAGGTGTTGGTTGCACAACACTGTGAATGTATTAAATGACAGAATTGGTCACGGCTGTTGGTAGAGTGTGTAACCCTTAACCTCGGGGTTGTGAATTCAAACCCCACATTGTCACATTGGGTGTAGAGATTACTTTAAAAAATGACACAGAATTGGTCACTTTATTTTTTAAATTTATTTTTTTCTTTCTTTTTAAATAATCTCTACACCCAATGTGGGACTCGAACTCACTACCTGAGCTCAAGACTGGCATGCTCCACCAACTGAACCAGCCATCTCCCCAGAACTGGTCACTTTAAAATGGTTGATTTTATTTTATGGGAATTTTACTTCAATAAAAAGTTTAAAAAGTGCTTTATGTGTAATTTCCATTTCATCATAGAGAATATTCAAAAGACTTGTATTCAGAGGTCTAGAGTTAATAAAATTAGATGTTTTTTTTTTATTGCTTTCTCGAAAATATACTGAATGCTGTATGGATTGAGCCAGCCAGGCGCCCCTTGAGGATAGTCTTAAGTGAAACCCAGCGTTTTGTTTACTACCAGTGCACATTAAGTGAAGACTACATTGGCTTCTAATGCAGGTGGTACCACTGCCTTGATTTGTGCCGGCAATCTTACTACCACCGCTTTTGCATCACCAGTGCAAATGGCAACATGGTTTAAAAAAAAAGGATAAAGGGTTTCTTCTTATTATTAAAATTATTTTGACCCATATGGGCCCCTGAAAAAAAAAAAAAAAAAAAATCTCAGGACTCCCCAGAGACTTGTGAGCCACACTTTGAGGACCACTGCTCTATGCTGAATTGTTGCTGAGCAGACCCACCCCAGCTCCCAGGGTACAGGGTGGTCCCTGGAAAATCCCTGGAGATGTTGAATCACATAAACGGGAGTTCAATTCTAGTTTCTAGCTGACCCTGGGGAAGTGGTTCCTCAAAATCTGAGACCTCCAGTTACCCGGGTCTGCTAGGTGCGTGGGGAGGCCAAGGCTGGAGTTGAGTTTGGGGATAATTCACACAAAGAGCTCACTGAAGGGGAAGTGACTTTTATCATTAAGCAGCAGGATCTAGCATTGGAAAAGCTGCATTTGGGGGACTTGAGGGACTCCTGCTTTTCAGGGGCCCTTTGTGACCTCAGGAGGCCTCTATCAATCAACCTTCCCATCTGTCTTAGGCTTCTTCAAAGAGTCCCTGAACAGCGGGAAGAACATTTTCAGCTTTGAAAATAGCAGGGGGCGAAGGAGGCTGAAAGGGTAGCAGGAGGGGAGGAAGGTCAGGCGGGTAGAGGAGGGCACCTCACACGTGAAATAGGGCAGTGAGAAGCCCTCACTGAACTTGGATTGGTTTTCTCTCTCTGTTCTTGAATCACTGCACCAATTTTAAGGCTTTGTCTTCAGCCAAAAGCTCAAGAGAAATCCCATCTGCTGGTTTGGCTTTTCATAAATTGCAAAAAGGTGTCGAACTCAGTATCTTAAAGAACCCTTACACACCTCTGTGAGGCGAGTGGAATAGTGATGAGGACCCCACAAGGCCAATGAGGAAACTGAGGCACAGAAAAGGGAAATAAATCACAAGTATGTGGAAGGGCCAGGACTCCAATTTATCTTTAGACCCAAACCAGTTTTCTTTCCATTGCTTTTCTTTTTTAGGCCTTCCCCCTTGAAGTGAGCTCTCAAGGCCATGCAGCAGTTTTCTCTTTCTTATTTAAAGACAATTTACTAAAGTCTGGTTAGTGATAAGCAGGTGGGCAGCAGTGGGGGATGACCCGTAGATGAAGTTTAAAAGCGTGCTCTCGGAATCAGATTGTCTGGGTTCAAATTCTGACTTTTATACTGCCTCCTGTGTGAAATCAGGCAGAGTAACAATACCTGCGCCTAGGGTTGTTAAGATTACATTAGATAGCACTCACATCGCGTCAGCACATCTTAAGATTCAATCCACGTTAGCTGTTACGAGAACGAGGAGACACAAATAGAGATTTCATGGACACAGAGAAACTCCTTTCATGTCCTTTGTACTAGTTGAGGACTCGGCTTAAAATTCCTTAACCCAAGTTAAAAGGGAAATAACGATGATGTTCTGCCTAAAACAGAAGTCCAAGTGGTACGCCGAAAGGCACCCCTTTCCTTGTGGATTGCAGGGGAGTTGTTGCATTGGCTGAATCTTTGCCCTTGGCCACCTCATTGGAAGGTAGCCAGCTTCAGCTTATGGGCAGGCTATCCTGGAGTCAGGTGCTAGCTTCAATCCAATCAGAGGCCACCCAACTACGGAAACCCATCTTTCAGTCTTTACCTGAAGAGAGGCGTGACTAGCAGAATATGCGTGTAGAGGAGACGAACCCCATCAGCCTTATTTTATCAGACAATAGGAGAAGCAGGTGGGAAACCTGTGGTTTATTTTGTCATTCATCTATTCTGTGTACCTACTATTTCCTCTCTCATTCGGTAAAGGCTATAATCATATAATGGAAAGGGGAAACTAGGATAGTAAAATGTAAATAAAAGCGCAAAGTTGAAGTGGGAGAGAAAATCACAGTTAATATGCGGACCGGAAGGGCCAACGGTAGGCTACCACTGAACTTCAGATTTAGCCTTGGGCTTTTGGGAAGCCAAGGTGAAAAGATACACAATTAGCTGCATAATCAGAAAGGAAACATACCTGATTCTGTGGGAGTACAGCAAAGCCTTTCCTAACTTTGAACTATGAGGTGATTTTTTACTCGGGATTCTATTTCAGGCGGCAATGCATGAAGTGGACAATACAGTCCAGAGGCTGGTAGCATAATTTTTGTTGTCACTTGGGGTTGGGTTTGAATTTTGTTTTAGTGCATCTTATTCTGGACTGCAGTTTCTTTCTTTCTTTCTTTTTTTTTTTAAAGATTTTATTTATTTATTTGACAGAGATAGAGACAGCCAGCGAGAGAGGGAACACAAGCAGGGGGAGTGTGAGAGGAAGAAGCAGGCTCATAGCAGAGGAGCCTGATGTGGGGCTCGATCCCAGAACGCTGGGATCACGCCCTGAGCCGAAGGCAGACGCTTAATCGCTGTGCCACCCAGGCGCCCCTGGACTGCAGTTTCTTGATCTGTAAAATGGAGATAATAGTATCTGCCGATTAAAGTTGTTAAGATTCAATTAGATGAATTGTGTAACTAAATATTAGCTATTAATTAAGACATTTGAGGGGCGCCTGGGTGGCTCAGTCGGTTAAGGGTCTGCCCTTGACTCAGGTCATGATCTCAGGGTCCTGGGATCCAGCTGCGCATGGGCTCCCTGTTCAGAGGGAAGTCTGCTTCTCCCTCTGCCCTCCACCCCCCCCCCCGCTCCTGTACTTGGGGGTGCATGCTATCTCTCTCAAATAAATAAAATGTTAAAAAAAAAAAAGAGATGACTGTCCACTACTTTCCATGGGCAATTCCAGGTGCTGGGGATAAAGTAATGAGCAAAACAAGAATTTTATCTTAAAGTAGCTTTTATATTAGAATGGGATAGAAACACAATAAACACGAGAGATGGATAAATAATTGCAGAGAGTGCTGTGGGAAAAAAAATAACAAATGCAAAGACAGATTTCATTTGATTGGTTCTCTTAGCTATTTTCTAGAAAAGTCAAGGGTATAATGTTGAAATGCAACTCTGAAGAGGTCAATCTGTTAAGGGCCTAAAGTAATTCCATTTTGGCTTGTAGAATTTGTATGCAGGCTATTGTGATAGGGTACAATTTTGAAAATTTGAAAATTCATTTCTTCTAGCTGAGGTTCAGCTGAAGCAGTTTGAAACTGTGTTCTGAGAGCCTTGAGCACAACTATGCGCATTTTATTAGTTTTAGCCTCACCGTAACTACAGGTGAAATATACTACTATTGTTCTATTTTACTGGTTAAGTGGAGTGAGGCTTTGTCTTGCTCAGGGCTCAAAATAGGGCTATAGGAAAAGATGTCTCCCCCAAATCTTAGGACCACTATTGGTTTTCTTGCCTATTTCCCACCTGTTTCTAACTCCTTCTCCACCTGAGCTGCTGTCAGCCTTTCCCCCAGAGGGCACACTGCGGCCGTGCGGCCCCGCCCACCACCGGGGCGTGGCAATCGGCCCGGGCCCCACCTCTGCCCAACCCGCGAAGGCCTGCCTTCTTTTCCCCGACCGCGGACTGACGGCCCAAGCGTGCGCGCGCGCCCTCGCTCGCGGCCCGGCTCGGCGTCGGGAGCGCGCTCTGTGTGGCCGCTGCCGCCATGTTGTTGTGGTTGTGAGAAGGCGGCGGCGGCAGCGGAGGAGCAGCCGGACGAGAAGCTCCAGCGGCTCAGGCGCTGCCCCCCGCCGGCCCTGGCTGGGAGCCTAGTGGGGTGGCGGAGGAGGCCGTGCCGTGGCGGGCCTCGCCATGTCCTGCCGCCAGGTAAGAACGCCCTCCCTCCCCTTCCTCCGGGGGTGAGGAGGGGCTGGAGGAGGGGCCGCACTCGGCCCCGGCGCAGTGGCTGTCACCCTGTGAGGAGGCGGCGGCCCGCGGGGGGCTGGGGACAGCGTGTGTGGCCCCGGGGAGGGGTGTCCTGGGTGGCGGCCGCGGCCGCCAGGGGGAGGCGTGGGGAGTGGGAGCGCAGCGGCCGGGCTCGGCTCGGACCCTCGGCGCGGGGGAGGCGGGGTCCCGGGCCCGGGCGGCCATCCCGGACCTGGCAGGGACGGGCCCATGGGGCTAGGGGTGTGAAGTGCTGCCCCTGCAGCGTCCGGACAAGTGCCTGCGGACCCCGGGAGGTGAGTGTGCCTCCCTCGTTCCCGACTAGGTCTGTGGGAGTCCACTGTGGCGAGAGGCCGGAGGTCGGGGGCCGGGAGAGCCCCCGGGGCGAGCGGTGCGGGCCCGGGACTTGTGGGAAGGAGGAGTGGCCGACTGACTGTGCAGCCGGGCATCCTCCTGACCTGGTAGTACTTTGGTAGGAAGGATGGTTCGGAGGCGGTTGAGAGTTCAGGGTCAAACAGCTCCACGAAAGATTGTTATTTCTCAGGTGGAAATGGTGCTGCTTAGGACCCTTGCGATAATATTGTTGCTTGTACTTTGGGCTGGAAAACTTACCTCAAAATAATGGGGTCAATTTTATGGCACTTTAATAAACTTCTTTGGGGTCTGATAATCTCCTTTGAGTTTTGCACTTGGTCTTCGGTTAGCTATTGATGTGCAGGTGTCTTCTCCAGTCAGAGGCCTGAATTCTTGACTGATTGAATATCTTGACATCCACTTTGTTTATCTGACAATCTAATTTTTCACAACGAAAAAATGGATACTCTTCTATTGAGGTTCAGCTGTTCTCCCAATGTGGACGGTGATGCTGTCGAAAGCTTGGGTTGAATTACATGAGATGATTTTTTTATGTAAAACGTTTGTGATTTGTGCATGGAGAGGTGACAGGGACTTTCTCCTTTCTGTTTCTGTAGGGCCAGAGACATGATCTGTGTTATTTTTGCTGGGAGACCCAAGTAAGGCGGGTTAGTGGCATGCAAAAAGTCTTACCTTCTAGGGCCTGTGATTTGAGTGGGTAGAAGAACTTACAGAATAACACAGTTTTGAGTAAGCCCAGTACAGTATGTGATATTAAACTAAATTTGGAGGGTTCTAGAATTTTAGATTGGCTGCCTGTGAAGGCCTCTTTCAGCTCTAATTACCTCCCTCATTTTCACATGACCCAGAGCAGTTCAAGTGACCAGCACAGTGGTGCAGCCCCACTTGTAGTTAACAGCAAGCCACAGGAGAACCTTCTCGACCTGTAGGCCAGGTTCTTTAGTTCAGTGGTTACCTAAATATAGTCATCAGAAATAGTATGGACTGCCTTAAATGCTGATTCCTGAACTCCATGCAGGAGGACCTGGTGAATTAAAATCTCTGAGGGTGGGGCCTGGGAATCCATCCTTACGAAGCTCCCTGAATGATTCTGGTCAGCCAGGTTTGTGAACCCGTGAAAGTCAGCTTTAGGTCACCTTTGGTATTCCATAAGGTTCCTATTAATTATGACTTCTGAGAGTGCTTTTAATTCTTTATAGAGCCTTAAGAATTTGAGAGGTAGGGAAGAAGGGGAAGCCTGAGAAATTTAGGACTGAAAATTGAGCATCTTTTAAAATATAATGGATTTAGGTAGGGGAATTAGATTTGTTGCTAGAAGTTATTGGTGCAGGTCTTTGGGAACACACTCGATAAAATTAGATGCTGCTTGACTGGAGGTATATCTAGTGATACATAATAAGGATCTAGAGGAGTGAAAAAGGGAGAGGCAGTAAGTCTACTTCTGGCTCACAAAGGGGTCCATGGAAGGTGCTTCCCAACATCTTAACATCATGCTTGCTCCTAAACCTGACTCAGGTTTCTAGTAAAGTGAGGATAGGGTGGGTGGGTGGGTTAGCAGTCATTTGAAATGAGGGTTGTGCACCAGGAAGGTTTATTGTGGATTATGAAAAGTTCTTGAAATTTGCCCCAGGCCATGAGGAGTGGTAAAGTCAGTTTTTAAATCTGTTGTAGTTCTGGTTAACACCTTCTGTGGTAAAGTGGAATAGTGAATTACCCAAGAAGTATTCATGTTGCAGAGGGGGTGTGGTGAGGTTTGTTACAAGTTTGGAAGAATTGGCAGAAAATGTTATAGTTATGTAGAGTAGTGAAGGAGTTTGGTAAATATCCTGTCAAATCATGGAGAAGTATTTTAGAGAAGTGTATCCAGTCATCCAGTTTGAGAGCCAGAGGCTGTTTTGTTTTCTTGGTGTCTCCAGTGTTTAGCATAGTTCCCACAGCATATACTGTGTTCTCAGATATTTGTTGAGCAAATTAATAGTATTGAGATGGGGAAAAAAAGTTTTGGTGGTTGATAATGTCAGTTATTAAAAGCTGTTTGAGGAGGTGCCTGAGTAGCTCAGTTGGTTAAGTGTCTGACGACTTCAACTCGGGTCGCGATCTCAGGGTTCTGGGATCCAGCCTCATATAGGGCTCCCCATTCAGCGGACTCTGGTTGTCCCTCTGCCCCTCCCCCTGCGTGTGTGCCCACTCGCTGTCTCTCTCTCTCTCTCAAATAAACAAAATCTAAAAAAAAAAAAAAAGCCCTTTGATACCTTGAGCCAGTTTTTAGCCCATGTGGTTTAGAACTTTGGGATTCCTTTAAGAGGTTCTATATTCTAGGGGCTCCTGGCTGATTTAGTTGGTAGAGCATGTGATTCTTGATCTCAGGGTTGTTCGAGTCCCATTTTGGGTGTAGAGATTACTTAAAAATAACATCCTTAGAAAACAGAGTTTTTTTTTTTTTCTCTTCCTAAGACTGTCATTGTAAACTATCCTGTCCCCCAGTTTTGGGTCTTTAATATGTCTTAAATTTTTTTAGTGTAGTGGCCCTTTTTAGTGACTTTTTATTAGATGCAGAGACATTTAGAATAATGGGAAGCTGTAGATTGGCAGAGATTCTGTGTCATTAGTTGATTGTGTGACTGCTGTTAGGAATGTCACTTCTCTGGACCTCTGTCTTCTCATCTATACAATTAAAGGTCTATACTTGTTGGTCTCAAGTAGTTTCTTCAGCCTGATTCTGCAAATCTTTTTTTTTTTTTTTCTCTAAGAAAAAAAAAATTTTTTTTTTTTAAAGTAAGCTCTATACTTATATATGGGACCTGAACTCCCAACCCCAAGATCAACAGTCATGTGCTCTACTGACAGAGCCACCCAGGTGCCCTTCTGCAAATCTTCAGTAATTTGTAATTGTGTTATTTGGTATTCATTTTATGTAGGTAGATGAACCTTTTTAATTGAAAAAAAAAAAAAAACTTGAATATTTTTGGGTTCTACTCTTAGCTTACAGATTTTAGACACTGTCCAAAAGTGCTCTGGAAGTTGAGTGCATGTTGCAAGTATTATGCAGAAACAACACAGTTATGCTGTTGTAATTCACTTAGTGTTGAAATCAAAATGGATTTCACATAAGGAACTTCATAATTTAGTGTGAAGCCACAAGATTAAGAATGGTTTGGGGAAGTTTATGTAATTTATGTGCCTAGTTGTTTCTTACAGATCACCCAATTCTGTAATTTTCTATGGTAAATTTATTTGTAATTTTATCAGTGATGAAACGTGCACTTAAGACACAATATGAGATCAAATCCGTATTGGATTGAACTAGAATTCCTAATAATTTTAGAGGCTACCAAAGTTAACATTCATTTCTGTTTTTAATCTTTATTTTGATACCGTATTGATGTAATGCTTTCATTTTCACTTTTGTATCTAGAAATTTTAAAAAGTATATATATATATTTTTTATCAAGTAAACTCTACACCCAGTGTGGGGCTCTAACTCAAGATCCTGGGATCAAGAGTGGCATGCTATACTGACTGAGCCAGCCAAGTGCTCCTCATATCTAGAAACTTAACATACTTAAGTTCATGTTTGTATCAGATGTTCACAGTGAAAATTGTAGCATGAGAATGGGTAGACAGGTTAGTCCTGGGTTCAAGCTTGAGTTGTGTCCCTTGTTAGCTGTGTTGTTTCTGGCAAACCACATAAGCGCCCTGAGCTTCAATTCCCTCATTAATAAAAAGAAGAATAACACTATTTTTATTTATCTCAGTTTGTCAGGGAGGATCAAATAGAATGGTGTATATGAAAAGCAATCTAAAAATATAAGGATATGATACTATATTAGAATCCTATTTTATTTTCTTGGAAGAGTTGGCTTGTGGAGCAGTGGTAAACGTGTTGTCAAGTGTAGAATTTACTAATATCACTAATATGGCAACAGAAAAGATTTCTACTTCTGTACTCAGCCTAGAGAAACCTTTCAGCATTTGCATCCCGTCTGCCAATAGGCATAGTCCCAGGGGTATCTGGCTGGCTCAGGTGGAAGAGGGTACAACTCTTGATCTCAGGGTCGTGAGTTTGGGCCCCATGTTGAGGGCAGAGAGTACTTATATATTAAAAACAAACAAACAAACAACCAACCAAGGAATCATCACTGTGTAGCAGGAACTTCAGAGAGGGATCTGGGATGTCTCACAATTTGTACTTGGAATAGATGTGCTAGATTTCACCCATTTTATTATGTTGGAGTGGTGGTGGAAGGTGGTGGAAGGTGGTGGAAGAGTTTAGTACATTCTGTGTGAAGTGTAGGGCTATGTTTTTTAAATGGCAGGTGGCAGCATCATAGGGTAAAGATAACAGTATGGTGGTTTATTTTTATTTATTTTTATTTTTTATATTTTTAAAGATTTTATTTGAGAGAGAGCGAGAGAGGGGGAGAGAGCACAGAGGGAGAGGGAGAAGCAGACTCCCCGCTGAGCAGAAAGTCCGATGTGGGGCTCTATCCCAGAACGCTAGATCATGACCTGAGCCGGAGGCAGACGCTTAACTGACTGAGGCACCCAGGCGCCCCACAGTGTGGTGATTTTAAAACATGAAAAGGAATAAAAAAATAAAAGCACATTGCAAATGATAAAGTATTGATTTGAGAAATTTCTTACATGTTTATGTACTGGATTGTAATACAAAATATATTTTTCTTGAGTTCTGGTAAAGCTTTGGAGTAATCGCTTAGGGACATGGTATCTGGGGTTTGCAGTAGGATGACTAAGATAGTAGGCATAAAATAAATGAAAAACTACAAGGAAATTGTGAAGCTGGGTTAAATTTTAAGTTTTTTTTTGTTAAGGGTTAAATACCTCATAGCTCTGTTACAAATCGTTGATTTGATGAACCAAGGTAAGACATAAATTTATGCTAATATTCTTAAGCACTATTTCTCCTTAAGATGGACTACTTGGTAACTGCAGAGGTATGTTCTTGGTGTTCACTACTTCAAAACATCATCTTGGATTTGTCCAGGCATGGGTCTATTTTGTGGCTGTTTGTGTCTTCACACAATACTTAAAATGATTTTATTATTAAAAATAGTAGCAAGCTTTCCTGATTTTATTTCTCTGAATTCTAAGTTTACTTCTTCAGTAACTAATGCTTTTAATTTTTTTTTTAATTTTATATTTAAATAATCTCTACATCCAACGTGGGGCTTGAACTCATAACCCTGAGATCGAGAGTTGCATGCTCTACTGACTGAACCAGCCAGGCGCCCCAGTAGCTAATGCCTTTATAACTTAGTTCCAGAAGAGAACTATAAACTCAATTTAGTTCTCTAAATTATTCATAGATTGATAAGCTGGCAAAATATAAGGAATTATCAGTATCTTGATAAATCCTAACATATTTGGGAAGAATTGGCATAAAGACAAAATGGCTAATTAAAAATAGGGTAGTTCTTTTTTTTTTTTTTTTTAAGATTTTATTTATTTATTTGAGAGAGTGCACACGCAGAGTGAGTGAGAACTTGAGTAGGGGGAGAGGGACAAAGAGAGAGGGAGAAGCAGGCTCTCCACTGAGTAGGGAGCCCGATGTGGGGCTCCATCCCAGAACCCTGGGCTGAAGGCAGATGCTTACCCACCTGAACCACTCAGGTGCCCCAAATATAGGGTAGTTCTTATTTTTTTGTTCTGTACCTACATTTTTCTATAAGATAAATCTGTAATTGTAAATTATGTAGACTGAGTCCATAAATCACATGGAGCAAAGTAGAATGTTTATGGAGTTTCTGAAAGTGCTCCAGGGCAATAAGGAATTTTAACTTAGTCTAATTTTTTTTTTTTAAAGATTTTATTTATTTGACAGAGCACAAGCAGGGGGAGAGGGGAGAGGGAGACCGAGACCCTGGAATCATGACCTGAGCTGAAGGTAGGCGCTTAACCGACTGAGCCCCCCAGGCACCCAACTTAGTCTAATTTTTAATTTCAAAATGAAATTGTTATTTCCGATTGTGAAAGCTACAAGTATATATTCAATGTGGGGGGAACGTGCGAATCCTACAAAAAAAGAATTGAGATAACTCAGGAGAATAAAGTAGAGATAACCCATGATTCCACTTAGAGTAATGTTTGGTATTTTCCTTTTTTCTTATACATTATCTACTGAATACTTCAAAAGGAACAACTTTCCATGTCAAATTGATGTTCTGTAAATGGTTATTTACTGTTCTGTGATACAGCTGCAGTATAATTTGCAACAATTCCCTGTTAATGGTCATTTTCAATTTTTCTCTTCAGTTTTTCTCTTAAGACAGTGCTGTCATGAACTCCTTTGGACTTTTTTTTTTTTTTTTTTTTTAAAGATTTATTTATTTATTTATTCGACAGAGATAGAGACAGCCAGCGAGAGAGGGAACACAAGCAGGGGGAGTGGGAGAGGAAGAAGCAGGCTCACAGCAGAAGAGCCTGATGTGGGGCTCGATCCCAGAACGCCGGGATCACGCCCTGAGCCGAAGGCAGACGCTTAACCGCTGTGCCACCCAGGCGCCCCTGGACTTTTTTTTAAATACAATTGTGCTATTATTTCCATAGGCTAAATTCCTAAAAGTGGGCTTATGTGGTCAAAGGTTTGTGCGTTATAAATTTGAATATACTCAAGGTGCCCTATAGACAGGATGTCTATTTTAAAGTTTCACCAACAGGGGCACCTGAGTAGCACAGTTGGTTGAGCGTGGGACTCTTGGTCAGGTCATACTCTCAGGGTGATGAGATCGATCCCCGCATCTGGCTCTGTGCTGGGCTCTGGGTCTGCTTTAGATTCTCTCTCCCTGCCCTTTTTGCTTGTGCTCTCTGTCTCTCAAATGGATAAATCTTATAAAAAAAAATAATAAAAAGGAAAAAAGTCCCAGGGCACCTGAGTGGCTCAGTTGGTTAAGTGTTTGCCTCAGGTTGTGATCCTGGGGTCCTGGCATCAAGCCCCATATAGGGCTCCCTGCTCAGTGGGCAGTCTGCTGCTTCCTATCCTTCTGCCCCTCCCCCTGCGCATGCTCTCTCTGACTCTCTCTCTCAAGTAAATAAAACCTTAAAAAAAAAAAAAAAAAGTCCCAGCAACAGTATATTAGTGTCCAGTTCTGCATATTCTTGCTAGTGATTTATTATCTTTAAACTTGTTAGTGGGAGTTTAAAATAGTTTGGGAATACTTTTCCTTTTGTTCTTTTTTCAGCATCAAGTCTTAGCCTCTACAGTTTAACTTTGGAGGGGGCAGGTAAAAATTAAAGTGCAGTGACAGTACATCAGGCCAGTGGTCTCAAATTTTTGATCATCTCAATGGTAAAAAATTTTGAGCATTAATCCTCACCCTTAAGTATTTATTTAATTTACGAACAATATGTATAGTAACTGGTTATTATGTACCTTATAAAATATAAACCAGGAAAATTAACAAGGATGAGAAAAATAAAGTGGGGCACGTCTGCCTTAGGCTCAGGTCATGATCCCAGGGTTCTGGGATGGAGCCCCGAGTCATGCTCCTTGATCAGCAGGGTGTCTGCTTCTCCCTTTGCCACGCCCCCC
>NW_024425897.1:9821025-9947406 GCF_017311325.1 Ursus maritimus
CCCCCCCCCCCCCCCCCCCCCCCGGGACTTGCTCTCTCTCTCTGAAATAAATAAAATTAAAAAAAAAAAGAAAAATAAAGTTCAAATATTTTTCTTCTTTACCCCAGTGGAGTATTTTGGGTCCTTCTTGAGGTGTATTACATTTTTCTTTGGATATCATTGCTTTAGACTTGTACGATTTAATGTTGGGCCTTTATGTATGATTGTTTTTGGGCATTTCCTCTTGTTTTGCAGATGATCCAGTCTAATTGGATTATGGTAGTCTTTAAAGTGTGCCATGCTTTTGAGAGTCATATCTGCAATAAGGGCAAATATATAAACCTTGTTCAAAGTATCAGTTTGATACCTTTTGTCATTGTTGAGTGGCTGAATTTGAAAAAGGAAAATCATGGGATAGGGAACAATCTTAAGTAGTCTACTTCTTAGTTATGAAGAACGAATACTGTGTAGATTATATTTTAAAAAGTCTGTGCTTTGTGGAAAGTGGTTCGGTTATAACATATCCCTATTTTCTAAGAGCCTAGAAACTGAGGGAAGGGATGAATAATTGCTACTTGCTTTCCTTTGCTTGCAAAGTACCACAATTAACCTGTCACTCTAACTCCATTTGGAAGAGCCTGAACCTATAACTTTTCAAAAATGCTTTATTGGGGGCTGAAACTTTCCATGATGAATCTTAGATTAAAAAGTAACTTTTTTATTAAGTTTGAATAGGTTGCTTTTGATTTGCTCCTCCCCCCACCTCCTACCGTATGTTATGAAATTAGGAAATGGTACTTTTTGTGCTAGAAAAATGAATCTCTCTTTCTCCTCCCATCCTGGGAACTTAATTTCAGTTATTTCATATGGTTCATTGTCAGAGAAAGATAATATTGAGGTCTTAGAGATTGTGAAAAGAGCAACTTGTGATTATTTTGTCAGTTAAATGAGATAATTTATATTGAACATGGTTGCTGTATACAGTGCTTTCTTTTTACCTTACGTAGCATGATTTATAAGCTGCTTTCACATATATCTTCTTAGACCCTCAAAGATTTAAGACCATAATTTATTGAGTGATATGATTTCTATTCCTTTGAGGCCACATGCCTAGTTTTTGACATTATATTTAAAGAGGTAGACTGGTATAGAGTAAGGTATCAATATTTAGGGACTTTTTAAACTCTTACATATTTATTTACACATGTAAACAAGTTATAGTGTTGTAAAACTAATAGTTACAATTTTCTGTAGTTACACTGTTCTTTCACCTGATGTGCACAGAAAAGATTTTTGTGGGAGAGGTCATTAATTTTACATCAGCCTTTCAGATATTTTATTTTTTTATTTTTTACTTTTTTTCAGCCCTTCAGATATTTTACTTTCTCCTAAGGATAGTTTCAAGGAGACAAAAAAAAAAAAAAAATCAGTCTTGATTTAATCCCTTTTACTATGTGTATTCCTCCTGTTGCCAAGACACGTGTGGGGTGTGTGTGTGTGTGAGAGAGAGAGAGAGAGAGAGAGAGATTGATTGATTTATGTAGTAGGCTGCTACTTAAGAAGGAAACATTAATTTTTGGGTATGTAATGGTTCTTTTTTTTTTTTTTTTAAAAGATCTTATTTATTTATTTATTTGACAGAGAGACAGCCAGCAAGAGAGGGAACACAAGAGGGGGGGGTGAGAGAGGAAGAAGCAGGCTCCTAGCGGAGGAGCCTGATGCGGGTCTCGATCCGAGAACGCGGGGATCACGCCCTGAGCCAAAGGCAGACGCTTAATGACTGTGCCACCCAGGCGCCCCTGGGTATGTAATGGTTCTTGAAACGTGGACTCAGTGGTAGCCATGGGGTGAATGAAAAGGAGCGCATAAGATTTCTCTCATTTGTCTCATTCTCTCCAGTTCCATGTATACATACATGGTTTTGGCTTAGAAAACAAGGAAGAAAATTAGTCTTCAAAAGAACTAGTATGTTATTTCCCTTTTCTGCTGTAATTAAAATCCTGTTTAGTGCGTGAACTAATACACTTTTATAAATAAGAGAGACCCTGGAAAGACAGGAGTAGAAATATTAGTAATGATTAATTTCTGGTTGGTGGGGTAGTGTAACTATTTTTTGCTTCATATTCTGTAGTTTCCCAATTTTCTGTGAGCATGTATTTCTCTTATTAGGAAAAACGGCCATTTTAAAGTACATTTTGATGTCTTTAGTTTTCATTGGTTGTCTTATGAGGGTTTAAGTCATAGTCACCAGTGAGAAAGTGGGTGGTTAACTGGCTCCAGTTCCTAAGTGAGCGGCAGTTGTAGGAAGTGGTAGGGGAGGAATGGTGCAAGCAGCCGGATTTGAACTTTCTCATTGTAAACGCCACTGTGACTGAGACTGAGCTTTGATTACATTTAAACACAAGACTTCCATCTAATTTTCTTCTTCCTGATGAGCTGATTGAGAATTATGAATGATGCCTTGAAAAGAAAAATCAGATTCTTTGAACCCTAAACACAGGACTCAACCTGAATTCCCAGTTCTCTTGCTGACTTGCCATGTGGACTTGAGCAAGTTCTATAGTTGTGTGTGTGTGTTTTAAATATTGAGTGGGGTTATAGCAACTCAGAGGTGATAGGATTTTATATATGTAATTTGAACTGGAGGATATTTAGATAAATTACTTTGATTATGACAATGTAGTCTTATTGGGGTTTTGGTGTTAATATACAGCTTAGAGTTGAGCCACTGTAAGTTTATATACTAGTGATATTTTAGGAAGATCTATGTAGTATATCCTTTAGAGTTTAAGTGATTAGATAGAGCCTGTCAGCTTGTGTTGTTTTTTTTCCTTTTTTTTGCATATTAAATGTTAGATTTCTGGGGTAAGGCATTTGTAATTATCCACCTTTTTTTTTTTTTAAAGAATAAGATTAAAGTTGAAGAGCAATCAAGGTAATAAATGTAGGTACTACTATAAGTTTATGGGTTTTTTTAGTTAGAAGTTTTATAGTAAAGAATAACAAGCTTGTGAAAAGAAAATACCCTATAGAAGTCTACAAAGCCCATTCTCCTCTGTTCTTAAATTCTATACCCTGCCTTTCCTTTTTTAAAAGTAAAATTTAGGGGCGCCTGAGTGGCACAGCGGTTAAGCGTCTGCCTTCGGCTCAGGGCGTGATCCCGGCGTTATGGGATCGAGCCCCACATCAGGCTCCTCCGCTAGGAGCCTGCTTCTTCCTCTCCCACTCCCCCCTGCTTGTGTTCCCTCTGTCGCTGGCTGTCTCTATCTCTGTCGAATAAATAAAATCTTAAAAAAAAAAAAAATTTTAAATATTTCAAAAATTCAGAAAAATACAGAATAACAGATGTCATGTACTTAATAGATGTTTAGATTTAATAGACATTGACATCTTGTTAGATTTGCCTGAAAGGTCTATGTTTGTTTTTAAAATTTAAATATCATACAACTGGGGTCCCTTTTGGTCTCTTCCTAGATCTTCTTTCCATTACCCAGAGGTTATTTATCTTTCTTAGCCCATGCTCTTATATTCTTCCTATAGATGTATGTATTTAACTTGTAGTATTATGTGTTTCAGATATGTATGGTACCTAAGTATATATATTCTGCAATTTGAAAAGCTTGAAATTTATCTGTATCAATATATATGTATTTACTTCATTTATTCAGTTGTGTGAATAGAAAAGTTTTTCCTCTATTGATAGTTGTTTTCAATTAATATATAGATTTAAAAATTTCCCTCTAATAGGATCAAACTATACATGCTGATCTACAGTTTGCTTTTTCACAATAATAGTGTATTATATCTTACCCTATCATAAAATATAGGTATACCCATTTTTAAGGACTGTGTTGTGTGTTATTTTTTTTTTAAGTTTATTTAAGTAATCTCTGTACCTAATGTGGGGCTCAAACTCATGACCCTAAGATCAAGAGTTGCATGCTCCACCAACTGAGCCAGGCAGGTGTTCCCTATGTAGTTTTTTTTTTTTAAACTTGATAGACACTACTATTTATCCTAGTCCCTTACTGATTGACATCTAGGGATTTTTTTTTTCTTTTTTAACTATCCTCAAAAGTGCTGTCTGTAATGGATTGTCTTGTACTTTATACTTTTGAATAACGGTTGGATTATTTCTACAGAAATAGTTCTGCAGCATAAATTCTTGGGAAATAGAATTGCATGTAATAAATATAGATGCTTTTATATTAAAGCTAAACCAATATGTGTATTTGTAACTTACTCCTGGTCTGTTCGTTTAGGTTTGTTCAAAATGGGTGCTACGTATGAGATGCTGAGAAGATAGTTTCCTAACATATAAATTAATATATTAAAGTTGCATGGTAGAGGGGAGCCTGGCCAGCTCAGTGGGTAGAATATGCAATTCTTGATTTCAGAGTCGTGAGTTCGATCCCATGTGGGGCGTAGAGCCTACTTAGAAAATTGTAAAGACGAGGAAGAGTCCAAACTTTATATAGGTAAAGGACAAAAATCAATGTTTGGGGGAATGGTTCTGATTTTGCTAGCTAGGACAGAATAGAAGATAAAGGATTCAGAGACAAGTTTGCAAAGTATGTTGGCTGCAAATTGTTGAAATAAAATAATTAAGGTGTTAGAATATTCTTTTACTCTCTGTACTGAGTCCTTTTGGGCTTTTGAGAAGGTAATTTGGGGGAAGATGTGTCTGATAGCAGTTGCATGATTGGGAGCAGGTGAAGATTGGAAAACTGAAGAATCTGTACTATACATACAATTAGGTAATAAGGACTTGAATTAAGGTGGTGGCAAGGTGGTAATTGAGGTGGCTAGATTAAGGTAGGAGACTCCTGGTTGACACCCTAAGGGAAATAGATGTTTGTGAACTAGTTGAATTGAAGGTAAGCAGCAGTGATTCAAAGTTGATGGGTTTTGGGCTTTGGTGAATAGTGATAGTACAGAAATGTGGAATTGGGAGGAGGAGCTGGTTTTGGAAAAGGACTAAAATGAAATCCTTCACACATTTAACATTGAAGCCGTGGGGTAAGTAAAAATGTCCCTCAGGAGCTTGGAGATAGTGAATTTGAGGTAGGAAGAAAGGTAGGTTGGCCTCATCTGGATGAGATCTTGAACCTAGAAGAGCCAAAGATTGAGTAACATGTTCTTGGGGGGGAGGTTGGGAGAAGAAGATAAAATTAAAGCTGTTGAAATTAGGTTAATGAGGCACAGTGGAAGCAGAGGAGAAGGGAGGATTTCCAAATTAAGTGATAATCAATTAAATTTGAGTGAAATGAGGGAAGATGAGGGCTAAGGAAATAATTGGATTTGGTGATCCGTGCTAGTCATTGATCATCATTTTCTTAGATTAAGTTTTAGCATAGTAAAGGGTTAGAGGTGAGTAGGAGATGAGATTGCATTTATAGAACAAGTGCTAATTCAGTAGAACTTCTGATGATCCTTCTGGCATTCAATATCTGCACTGTCCAGTACATTTTGAGCATTTGAAATTTGGCTAGTTTGACTAAGAAACTAAATTAAAAATTTTTTAAAGTTAATTAAAGTTTCCTTTTTTAAAAAGTGATAGTTGACAGTTTAAATTTAAATAGCCACATATGGCTAGTGAGTATCATGTTGGATAGCACAGATTATGGACTCAATGAAACAGATGTAGATTAAGCCATAGGAAGAGATCTCAGGATAAAACAGGCATTTGGTTATCTAAGAATTTTGTTGTAGTGCTATCAAAACAGTGTTGGAATTAGACATTCTAGTGAAACTAGATTTTTACATTTTTATTCTTTATGTTCAGTGTTGACAGTGATTGATGACTCTTTTCAGCATATAAGAGCAGCATTAAAGAATGTAATTTTAAGGGGCACCTGGGTGGCTCAGTCATTAAGCTGGTCAAGATCCCAGGGTCCTGGGATTGGGCTCGCTGCTCAGCGGGAAGCCTGCTTCTCCCTCTCCCACTTCCCCTGCTTGTGTTCCTCCTCTTGCTGTCTCTGTCAAATAAATAAAATCGTCAAAAAAAAATTTTTTTTTTTGAGGTAATCATGGTCTGAATCTCTCCATGATTTTTTTTTCCTGTCTCTTAAAAATGGTTGCAATTCAAAATTTACTGATGAAAGAATAATATTTGAGACATTTTGGGTCTCTGTTTTCTCCAACTAAAAGTAACTGAAAATACCTATCTTAGAAATCTCATTGGGGATTTTAACTGTAGAGACAGAGGAGTAGTGGGTGGGGGCATGGGTGAAATAGGTGATGGGTTTTAAGGAGTGTGCTTGAAATAAAAACTTAGAAAAACAGGGGCGCCTGGGTGGCTCAGCCGTTATGCGCCTGCCTTCAGCTCGGCTGCAAGCCTGCTTCTCCCTCTCACACTCCCCTTGCTTGTGTTCCCTCTCTCGCTGTCTCTATCAAATAAATAAAATCTTAAAAAAAAACAAAACAAAACTTAGAAAAACAAATTCAGTTTTCAAGCAAAAAAAAAAAAAAAAGAAAAAAAAAGAAAGCTCATTGGGTAGAGAAGAAATACCAGCTATACTTGACTTTAAATAAATCAGTATTTAGATTGGGAAATGGTTTGCTTTGAGAATGATTTATGGTTTAAACTTGAATATTTGATAGTGTTGAGGGAACGTTTCTTACTATCTGGCTAACCTAAATGCTTTTTGTTTACAAGAAGAAAAATTAAAAGTATACGTGAAAGAACCCGTTCATAAGACAACATACTGTGTGATTCCATTTTTATAAAGTTTAAAAAACAGACAAAACTAAGATGGTAATTGAACTCGATGGTTATTTATCTTGGTGATGCGTACAAGGGAAACTCTAGGGGTGCTGGTAATGTTCTGTATCTTGATCTGGGTGATGATTTCGTGGTTGTCTTCAGACAACTGTTTATGAGAATTATTGAGTTTTACACTTATGTGCACTTTTTTGTAGGTATACTACACCTCAGTTTTTAAAACTTTTACACTCACAAAATTTTAGTAAACATAATCAGTTGAATTTGTCTCCCTTTAGCTTTTTTTAACTTTTCTTCTACTTCTGTTCATAAAGGAATACACTTAATGATGAAACATTTTACCTGTGGGATTGTTTTGTTTTGTTTTTTAATGTAAGCTCCATGCCCAGTGTGGAGTGCCAGCACAGGGCCTAAATCCATGACCCCGAGATCAAGACCTGAGCCCAAACCAAGAGTTAGGCACTTAACTGACTGAGCCACCCAGGCACCCCTTACCTTTTTTTCAATTATGATATAAAACAAACATACAGAGGAGTGCACAGACAAGTGTATATAGCTTAATGGATTTTTAAAATGCATAAATTGGAGGTGGTTTTTTGTTTTTTTTGTTTTTTTTTTTTTTTTTTTTAAAGATTTTATTTATTTATTTGACAGGATAGAGACAGCCAGCGAGAGAGGGAACACAAGCAGGGGGAGTGGGAGAGGAAGAAGCAGGCTCCCAGCGGAGGAGCCTGATGTGGGGCTCAATCCCACAACGCCAGGATCACGCCCTGAGCCGAAGGCAGACGCTTAACCGCTGTGCCACCCAGGCGCCCCTTGTTTTTGTTTTTTGGTTTTTTTTGGGGGGGTTATGTCATACCTGTATCTATCAGAAGGGAAGGAGTTGATGGAGGGCTAACATATTTGGAGAGAACAAAGTTTTGAGAAATCTCAGAAATCTCTGCCTTCATC
This sequence comes from Ursus maritimus, assembly GCF_017311325.1. NCBI lineage: Eukaryota > Metazoa > Chordata > Mammalia > Carnivora > Ursidae > Ursus > Ursus maritimus. The sequence continues at coordinate 9,828,680 of NW_024425897.1, forward strand.
TTACTGTCCTTTTGGGCAAGTCATTTAATTTATTTGGGTCTCAGATTTTTTTTTTTTTTTTTAATTTGACAGAGCAAATGTGCGTGAGCTAGAGTTTGAGCGGTGGGGAGGGTCAGAGGGAGAGGAAGCAGTAGACTCCTGGAGGAGCAGGGAGCCGGACACAGGGCTCTGAGGACCCTGGAATTGTGACCTGAGCTGAAAACAGACACTCGACCAACTGAGCCACCCAGGTGCGAAAAGAATGTGACTCTTGATCTTGGGGTGGTGAATTTGAGCCCCACTTTGGGTTTTTTTTTTTTAAGTTTTCTAAGAAAACTACCTACTATTTACATCCTACTAGTGATAGTAGAAAATAATCTTTGTCAAGGAAGGAATAAAACCCAAGCAATAAATATTAACATCAAAAAAATATGTAAACATCAATCTTTTCTAGAATTGTGATGGTCACAACAAGTGAGTTTCCTCTAATTTTGGTTCAAAAAACAAAATTTCACTTCAAAAAACCTGCAAGAGATTACTGTAAGATCTTAACATTCACCTAAAATCTTGAAGTGCTTTCACTTAACTAGGCAGTGCAGCAAAATGGTTAAGAGCTCAGGCGAAACAACTCACCTACCCGGACAAGTTATTTAACTTCATTTCCCTCAATTTTCTCATCAGTAAAATAATAATTATACCTCTGTCTGGGAATAATTCTGGACAATTAAATGAACTGATACACATATAATCATTTAGACCAGTGCCCGACATACTTAAGCCTCAGCAAGTTTCAAGTGAATATAAATGAATATTAATAATCACCAGCTGCATGTCCTTGGACAAATCATTTTACCTTTGTATATCACAGTTCTACCCTGTACGGTAAGAGACCTAAATTCAGTGCCCCAAACACCTATGTAGTAATACCATTCTGTGTTTCTATAATTTTACTTGAACTGCACTAAGTCACCTTGCAAAGTATGTTAAGTAATACCCCTGTTATACAGAAAAATCTGACGCCCAGGGGCGCCTGGGTGGCTAAGTCCATTAAGTGTCTGCCTTTGGCTCAGGTCATGATCCTGGAGTCCCGGGATCAAGCCCCACATCGGGCTCCCTGCTCAGTGGGGAGCCTGCTTCTTCCTTTCCCTCTGTCTGCTGCTCCCCCTGCTTGTGCTCGCTTGCTCTCGGATGAATAAATAAAACAATCTTAAAAAAAAAAAAGTCATATTCTTTACTGACTGAGCCAGCCAGGCGTCCCTAAATATATATATATACCAAATATATATACCAATATATATCCCTAAATATATATATATATCCCTATATATCCCTAAATATATATATATATAAATGTACCAATATATAAATACATATATAAAAATATATATGTATATATGTATATTTATATATTGATACATTTATATTTATATAATGTATATAAACCCAGTCAATCATATATATATTTATTTTTTTTAATCCTAGGGGAATTAATAACTACAAATATTATTTCGACTTCTAGGCAAAAATATTAGTGGAAGGGAGTTTTCAAACTGGAGGCAGATCTAACAAGGTTTAGTATACTCGCTTTGGTTGTTTAAGCAGCATCTGGTCCTGTTTTCAGAGCAGTAATTAAGATTCTACCACCTTCATGTTTTAGAAAAATTTTACAACTAAGATATAATTTACGTACAGTAAAACTCCCCCTTTCTGAGTACAGTTCTGTGAGTTTTGGAAACACATGATCACAGTGATGGTACAGAATAGTGCCATCATCTCAAAAGATTTTTCTCCTGGCCCTTTCTAGTCCACCCGTTCCCCCACTTCCCGTCTCTGGCAACTACTGATCTGTTCTGTCATTATAGTTTTGTCTTTTCAAGAATTCCATGTAAATGGAATCATCATGCAGTATGTAGCTTTTTGAGACTGACTTCTTTAACACAATGCACTTTGACATATCCATATTTTGGGTATTAGTAATTTTTATTGCCGATCAGCATTTCATTGTATGGGTGTACCATAGTTTATTCATTCTCCAAGCCCATTTGGGTTGTTTCCAGTTTTTGGTGACTACAAAAAAGTGCTATAAAAGCATTTGTACGCACATACATGCCCCCCCCCCTTTTTTAAGATTTTATTTTTAAGTAATCTTTAACACCCAATGTGGGGCTGGAATTTACAACCCCAAGATCAGTAGAGTCATATGCTCCACCAGCTGAGCCAGCAAAGTGCCCCATGCCCATGTATTTGGGGGGGGGGGAGAGGGAGTAAGAATGTTAAGCAGGCTCCATGCCCAGTGCAAAGCATGAAGCGGGTCTCAATCTCACAACTCTGAGATCATGACCTGAGCTGAAATTGAATTGGACTGTCACCCAGGTGCCCCATTCCATGTATTTTTTTAAAAATGTTTTTTAAAAAAATATATAGTGCCCAGAGCTTTTGTGACTTTACCATGGAACCTGAAGAAGCTTATAATTTTCACAGAACATTGTTAAGTTGCTTATTGAACTTCATCCCTAAGAAAGCCCACTCTGGAATGAGAATAGTTTGTTATGTAAATAATCTTGTAAACTGTAGATCATTAGGCTTTTTCTTTTCTTTTCTTTTCTTTTTTTTTTAAAGATTTTATTTATTTATTCGACAGAGATAGAGACAGCCAGCGAGAGAGGGAACACAAGCAGGGGAAGTGGGAGAGGAAGAAGCAGGCTCATAGCGGAGGAGCCTGATGTGGGGCTCGATCCCATAACACCGGGATCACGCCCTGAGCTGAAGGCAGACGTTTAACCGCTGTGCCACCCAGGCGCCCCTCATTAGACTTTTTCTTAAGGAAGTAAGCAGACCTACTTAGTAAACTGATAAATTTACTTATTTATTTACTTATAAATTTACTTACAAAACTCCTTAGTGCATTATTTCATATTTTATGTTTTTAGTAGCTCTTAAATGGTGAATCCTTGACTTTGTTTTGTTCCTCTAAGTAGCAGAATGGTTATGTAATTGGTTATGAAAAGTTTGTAAGTAAAACATGTTTAGCTACAGAGTTCCTGCTCCATCTCCTCCCCTCTCCTAAGAAGGCTGGAGGTATTAATATTGGTAGTCATAGTTTCATGTGAACAAGACATAAAACTTATATTTTATGGCTTATGGTTGATTAGCTACTTGAATTAAATTATCCTCTTTGTTACGATAGTGAACTTCCTTTTTCTTGCAATATGCGACCAAGAAAGAGATGGGACCTTTCTACATTAGAAACGAGATTGCAGGCAATTTTTGCAAGTTAATGTTTTGAGCTTCCAATTCTGAAACAGTATGTGTGTGTGTTTCTTTTGTTTAGTCTAGAATCTTAGCTTTAGATTTAAATCCTATGATTGAAGAACTTTGTGTATAGAGCTATAGCTCTTCTTTCAGCAGTGTATATTTCTTCTAAGTTAAAATATTCAGAAAACTGAATATTGTGTTTAGAACTAAGAGATACTACATTTCAAATATGATCATTTGGTAAGTGGATATTTGATATTTCATTTGTGGGTTGTCTTGTTTCTAGCCTTTTCACATGGAGATACCTACCTGGAGATGTCCAGTCTTGACAGTAATGGAGATTGCAAATTAAGTTAGTCTTCTGTATGTGGTTGCTTGATAGGGACAAGACTTAGTTACTAGGCTTTTACTTTATCTGCTACTACAGTGTGATCCCAGTCTAGAATTCCAGCATAAGGTTGCCACTATTAAGAACATGGGAATATGGAGGTAACAACTATGAGTCCAGTATTAAAATAAGATTTTTTTTTTTTTAAAGATTTCATTTATTTATTTGACAGAGATAGAGACAGCCAGCGAGAGAGGGAACACAAGCAGGGGGAGCAGGAGAGGAAGAAGCAGGCTCATAGTGGAGGAGCCTGACGTGGGGCTCGATCCCATAACGCTGGGATCACGCCCTGAGCCGAAGGCAGACGCTCAACCGCTGTGCCACCCAGGCGCCCCTAAAATAAGATTTTAATTAGCTGTATTAGTTGCAAACTTAATTTTCATTGCTCTCTGTGAAGTAGGCAGGGCAGGCCATATTGTAACTCACACTTTTCAAGTAAATAAATTGGGTTTCACAGCTGTCAGAACTTGTCTGAAGTTGCACTGCTAGTGAATAGCTGAACTAGAACCGAGATCTTCTGACATCAGATTGGGTGCTCTTCGCACCTTTGCAGTTTAGTATGGTGAATGGTGAGTAAGAGCTCAGGCTTGGGTTTGAACTATGGTGCCACCACTGGTACCTTCCTCTGATCTTAGGCAAATTCCTTAACTTTTTTGTGCCTCGGATTTCTCACTTTTAAAATGGGCATAATGATACTTGCTGCTTTTGTGAGGATTAAACAAGTGCTTTTAACAATAGCTAGCCAGTGGTAAGCATTCCATATATGCTAGTTGCAGTTGTTGCTACTGTTACTACAGTGGTAACAAGAACACCGCCTCTTTCTACAGGAACCGGTGTTACAGTTGAAAGAAGGTAAATGCAAGAATATTCAAAAATGATAGATGTAGATAGAGCCCAGGAGAATAAGTAGCAAGGGCAATTGATTTTGGCAGAAAGATAGGGAGTGTTGAGGTGTGTGTGTGTGTGTGTGTGTGTGTGTCTTGCTTTTAAGCAAATAGGTTAGGCAGTTAGAGCTTTAGGACAGGGCTGAGGAGGAGTATCAGTGCTGAGGAGGTAAATTTTTTAATCACCGTCACAGATGATACATGGGAAATTTACTTTGCACCAAGATTTAAACAACACCAAGTTGTTAGTCCTCTATTAAATACGGTTCTTAGGGCTTTGTTGCATAATCAGTAAGAAGCTTACCATACATTTTCCATTTTTAGTGGTTACACAGAATAATACAGATATTCAACATGTATCCTGGTATAAATAACAGGGAAATACATCTCCTTAAAATAAATTAGTGAATATTTCTTGAGCTCTTTTACCATGTGCCTAAAACTCTTATGGGCTAGGGAATTCTGAAGTGTATGTTAGAGGATTATGCCTTTTGATGCTTGAGTCCTTGTATGTGGGTAAGGTACTTCCTTGGTATAAGATAATGTTCTTCGAGCATTCTAAATTGAATGCAGGTTGTTTGAATATACTATGTTGGTAGGGGATATCTGGCCTTTACTGTAATGCTATATAAATTATATATTTTATATATTCTTAGTGTTTTTGAATTTGCAATTATTATTTATTTTTATTTATTTTTTAAAAGATTTTATTTATTCATCTGACAGAGCACAAGAAGGGGAGTGGCAGACAGAGGGAGAGGGAGAAGCAGGCTCCCTGCTGAGCAGGGCTTGATCCCAGGACCCTGAATTAAAGGCAGATGCCCAACTGACTGAGCTACCAAAGCACCCCAATTATTACTATTTTTTAAAGGCTTATTTATTTTTAGAGTGAGAGAGCACATGTGTACAAGTAAGGGGGAGGGGTAGCAGGGGAGGGAAGAGAGAATCCCAAACAGACTCTGTGCTGGGAGTGGAGCCCGAGGATGCTGGGCCTGATCCCAGGACTCTGAGATCACAACCTGAGCCGAAACCAAGAGACAGATGCTCAACTAACTACGCCACCCAGGTGCCCCTGAATTTGCAATTATTATTGTATACTTAGATCTTTTCTCCTGTGGGTATTAAAACAACTTTTATAGGTTTTTATGGGTGCATGTTTTAAATTTATACACTAAAATTCTGCATAAGCACATTTTAAATTATGGTAAGTCTCTTAAACCTGTAGATCTGTATATATTAGCTTTTTTCCCAGAGTCATTATGTGTTACTCTTTTATAGAAAAACCTGAAACGAGCTCCGAGCATCTTATGAGTAGATTGATCCTGAACATTTGCCCTCATATCAGTTTTTAAGGTTCACAGGAAAAACTGGTGTTTTCTAAAGAAAACCATAACATGAATATTTATCTTACTTTGTATATCCTGAAAGTGGGTGTTGTTATTATCCATTATTTATTTTAGAGCAAGGAGTTTTCCCATTCTTGCTCTGTGGAACTATTTAGTTGTGCTGCATATACTATTCCTCTATTGCCAACAGTGTTTTACCTTTTCAAAACTAAGAATTACACATTTTATTAATTAATGGGTTCCTCTAAAAAGATAGAGTGGAATAGATTTTTTTCCCTTCAGAGATATTTGATGAAAATTTAAGAGAATTCTTGGGTATCTCAGGTTTTTATTAACTTCAGAATTCTTCAGTTCATTTACCTGATACCTAAAAGATAAGACGACTTTTCCTTCCTCAAGGGCATTAAAACTTTTAAATGTACCCATTTGCATAGAATCTACTTAAAAATATCAGGAGATTTTACAGGACATTTTTGGACTCTTGCACGTAAGAGATTTTTTTTTTTACTGTGAATCTATGAAAACTCCTTTGTATTATTCATCCCTTCTCTTACTAAAACATGTGAGTGGCTTGCTTCGATATGTATCTGTGTCCTTTCTTTGATAAACACTTTGAGGGACTCTTTTGAAATTGTGTTTTGGCCACCATATCAACTCTACAGAAATATGGTTTCATGATTAACGCAACAAAAAGCACATTGGCAGCAGTCCAGAAGCTGACTCACCAAGGAATAATGATAGACACTTTGAAGGGAATGGCCTATCCCAGGGTCCTATTTCAAAGCTTGGTGCTATGATTACATCAGTGAAAGGCAGCCAAGAAATCGAGATCTTGCTTGTACCTCCTGGGGATAATGGTAGGAAGGACTTAAGTAGTAGGATGCAAGTAAGATTTTTTCCTAGCAGTCTTGTAAAACTTGGGGACAGAAACCAGGTGAGGATTCAGAATGGTGGTGACCTTTGTGGTGCTCCAGTGGCATTTCCTTTTTGGGCCTGGATGAAAATAGTCTTGTAGTGACTAAGGGTTAACTGAAGGAGCTCAGTATCAGTTTTCTAGAGCCCAGGGAATATACTTAGCTCACTGGTAAGCACAAGTATCATGTTCATGTCAAACACTGTAGCTACTGTTTCCTACTTGAACAGACCAGAAGAAACCAAAGCAAGAATCAGTTCAGTTTTGAGGAACAGACCTTTTTGCTTACTAGTACTGCACATCTTAGTAGTAAAAATACTATGAAAGTAGACTTGCTTCAGAGCTGTGAAACAAGTACCAATTCTGATTGTTTTTGGGGATTAAAATTATTGCAGCTCCATTTCTAAATCCAGTTTCATAGCCTTAAGTTTTTCTAGGTGACAAATTAATCTTTTGTAATCACTACCAAAGATCACTTGTTAACTTTATGGAAATAGCAGTATATCCTTTTCATGTTCTTGAAGGTTGTCTCTCAGATAAGAAAACACCTTAATAATTTGAAAATATTTTTGAGATAAAGCTAAGTGAATATGCCATGGTGATAGATTGACCCATTTTTGATTATTGTAGTACTTTCTATTTCTCAAAAAAAATTGTTGCACATGATAGTTCTTTCCTATGGAATATTATGAAAGATTGAGTAATTTGCTACATTCTTTCAAGAATAATATTTAGGAATATTATGTTAAAAGTGCTTTTCTTTCTTTCTTTTTTTTTTCTTCTTCTTCTTCTTTTTTTTTTAAGTAATCTCTATACCTAGCGTGGAGCTGGAACTCATGACCCCGAGATCAAGTCACATGCTCTTCTGACTGAGCCAGCCTGGTGCCTCTGAAAGTGTTTTGTTTTTGTTTTTTTTGTTTTTTGTTTTAGATGTTACTTTGTATAGTTTGTATATATAAGTATTTTTGTATAGTTTGAGAGTATAGATATTTTACCCCCCAGTGATCTGGGCCTGGTTTCATGGCACTGAGAGAAAAAAAAAACAAACTTAGTTTCTCTTAGTCTGTGCTGCTTTTCTGATTTTTGGAGTGGAATACTTTGACATTGGCCATTTTGTTTTTGAGTTGGCCTTACATGTGCTAGTCCTACTTAATTTCTTACATGGTTTAAACTTGCATGTATAAATTATTTATTAGCTAGCTTTGTGACTTGGACAAGTTACAAGTTTCCTTATCTCTCCCTCTTTGTAAAATGGGATGATACCTTGTAGGGTTGTTTTAAGTGCTCTATGTTTTGTTGGCTGTTACAGGTTTTTTTTTTTCTTTTTTCTTTTTAAGATTTTATTTATTTACTTGACAGACAGCCAGCGAGAGAGGGAACACAAGCAGGGGGAGTGGGAGAGGAAGAAGCAGGCTCCCAGCAGAGCAGGGAACCCGATGTGGGACTTGATCCGAGGACTCCAGGATCACGCCCTGAACCGAAGGCAGACGCTTAAGGACTGAGCCACCCAGGTGCCCCGGCTGTTACAGTTATAAATAAGAGCCTTGACTTCCCCCTACACTATTTGCAGCTCTCTTTTTGGTAATTTTTTTTCAGAGGCAATATGACTCAGAATCTAATAGAACTTTTTTTTAAGGGAATAATAAACATTTGTATTTAATTCTTTATCCTAAATAACTATAAATTTGCTGCTTGTTGAAAAATAATGATATTCCCTCAGGTTCAGTTTTTTTTTTTTTTTTTTAAGATTTTATCTATTTATTTGACAGAGACAGCCAGCACGAGAGGGAACACAAGCAGGGGGATTCGGAGAGGAAGAAGCAGGCTCCCAGCAGAGCAGGGAACCCAATGTGGGACTTGATCCGAGGAGTCCAGGATCATGCCCTGAACCGAAGGCAGATGCTTAATGACTGAGCCACCCAGAAGCCCCACAGGTCGAGCTTTGAAAGATAAAAAATTCATAGAAAGTGAGCCCATTTCTATGTCTTAGAGGTACCCAGATACTATTAAATGTAGGTCATTCTTTGAATTGAATTCTAGTGTACATGCAGTTATGTAGAACAAAATCAGCTTGTATGGGACTGGAAGTACTGGAAAGATAAAACTAGTTTTGGTAGCAAAGTGTGTCAGTTAAATGAGTGACGGATCAGCACAGAATTTGGAACTGCTGGGTTTTATTTATAACACCCAATTGTTTTGAAATTATTAGCCTGGAAACAAAGTAATTTAAAACTTAGATATGCCAGAAAATTTGAGATTCCTTTCCATTTAAAAAATGTCTTTTAAAGAAAGAGGCATTTCTGCAGAGATTTAGCTCGCCAGGTGTTATATGAATCTCAGCCATTGCTGTGGTGATTATGATTGCCCCCAATATGGGTATCATGTTATCCTTTAGTTTCAGATTTGTGCCATCACTGAGTGAATTTTTAAAATAAGATTTTTCTGTTTCTTGATAAACTATCATATGTAAGCCCATTAAATTGAACTTTTCCTTTTTCCCCATCATAGGACTTTCCTGTAATTTTAGGTCAGTGGTTTAGTTCCAAGGGTTAGATTTCCTTTTTTTAAAAAAAATTTTATTTGGATGGTTATTACTAATTCTTAGGTTGTATCCTTAAATCGAGTTTTTGGACGTTAGGGACTCACCCAACACTTTATTATATATACTAGCAGAAGGAATAGGGTATCCATTGTGTTTTTGTTTGTTTTTGAGATCTTGCGTTTAATTCAGAGTCAGAATAACTTATAAGTAGTAGCCAGTCATAGCTTTTAATTTATTCAAGCTATCTTTATCTTTATTCAAGATATCTTAGTCTTCATTTTCTGGTATCTTAAGGTTGAACATGTGTAGCAGGCCTGGCCAGTTTTTTATCTCTCCCTCTTGAGTACTGATTGGCACTTGACCCAAAAGGCCAATAGGCATACGCGACTGGTATTGATAAACAGATGACAGGAGCAAGTTGTCAATTTTCTTCTGGGCTTGTGAAGTTAGGAAGTTAGCAGGAGGCGGGAGGTCTGTCTACAGTGGGAAAGAATGAGGCCAAATGAGTCAAGAGGAGCATGAGATAAAGAGATGGATCTGGTGGCGCTGAGCCTTTGAGGCCCTGCTGCCTGAAGTTCATTCATTGTTTCAGTATCCTGTGAGCCAGTCAGTTCTGATTTTGTCAGCTTGGGTTTCTTTAACCTAACAATTGAACGTTCTGACAAATATATGTAGTATTAGTCTAATACTGTTTCTACAATGACTTTCTAAGTATTTAAAGATAGTTTGGACTTCAGTCTCAGGGTAAATGTTTAAGACACATAGGTAAACTCAGCCCGTAGTGGAGTGAAAATAAGTATCTTTCCATTTTCAATGGGGTCTTTGCTTAGAGGGAAACGTGTTTAAAATGGATATGGAATGGATCAGTATTCTTTTCCAACCACTAATACCTATACAGTGTAGAAGTTTCCTTTAAGGAGATAATCACCATAATAAATAGAAGAGCAAAGATATGAAGTCAGATTGTAATAATTATTGCACTGATTAGGCATCAATATCCTCTTTAGTGTTTTCTCACAAAGAAGCTATAGTAAAGTAGATGTGATTAATGAGGTATCAAGAGGACCTTTCTTGTCTTCCTTTTTAATAAGCTGTTGGCATTATGTTGTGCTGCAAAATTTGGTTCTTTTGTAATGTGACCCTAGGTGCTTGCATGTAACACATTAGGTGAGAATGAAAGGTGAGTCCTCAAATCTTACTTCCAGAATTGTTCTTCTGGAAGCCTTTGATTAATGGAGTTAATGGGTAGGAGCTGCAGTGAACATGAAGAACTTTAAAATATTCCAGTCCCAAAATAAACTTGACCATTGGCAAGAGCATGGTAAACCAAGTGTTTGAGATGTCTGTGCGGCACTGTCCAACTTTTAGTTTAATCTGTTTTAGCTGGCTTGGCCTGTGTAACTTGAAACTTCCTTTAAGGCTTCACTGTGGGTTAAATGCAGTTCATGGAGCTCCATCAGAAGGGACTTAGTTGTATAGATCTCTTTGTCATCCCTAAAGCATACATTCCGAGTTTAGATTTCAATGAAATGGTCTGTACCCCTAAACATGGTTCTACTAGTTATTAAGGGTACTTAACTCTAAGATTTAGGAAAAATACTTGCTTTACTCAGAGCACATGTGTATACTTCTGATTTTTTTTTTTTTTTTTTTGCTGCCAAATGGGGAAAAAATTAGTGCTATCGATATTGGCATAATTTGCACAAAATAAAATTCACCCATCTTTATATAATTTGAGTTTTTATAAATGTAAAAAGTCATATAACCACTCCTATTTCTGTCACCTCAAAAAGGGCACCCCTTGTACCCTTCATGGTCACTCCCCTCCTCCTGTTCCTATCTCTGGCAGTTACTGATCACTTTCTGTAACTATAGTTTTGCCTTTTTCCCTAAAATGTCATATAAATGGAATCATATAGTATGTACTGTTTTGTGTCTGCCCTCTTTCACTTAGTGTAATCCTTTGAGATTCATCCCTCTTACTAAAAGAAATAGTGGGTTCTATTTAATTGCTAAGTAGTATTCCATTGGATATTCCACAGTTTCTTTATTCACTAGTTGATGGATATTTGGGTTTCTAGTTTTTGGCTGTTATGGTAAACCTCTTATGAATATGTGCATAGAGGTCTTTGTATAGGCATGTGTTTTCATATCTCTAGGTTAAATACCTAGGGAGTGGAAATTGCAGGATTGTATAATAAATGTATGCTTAGAACTTTATAAAAAACTGCCGAACTATTTTCCCAAGTGGCTGTACTGCTTTACATTCCCACCACCAGTGTATGAGAATTCCAGGAGCTCAGCATCCTTAACACTTGGTATTGTCAGTCTTTCTATTAATTGTAGCCATTCTTTGTGGGTGTGTAGTGATGCCTTATTGTGGTTTTATTTTGTGATTTACATATGATTGTCTTTTTATGTGCTAATTTGTCATTCGTTTATTTCTTCAAAGTGTCCTTTCAAAGCTTTTGCCCATTTAAAAAAATTAGGTTGTTTTTTGTTTACCATTAAAGGTGCAAGAATTCTTCATATATTCTGGACGTGAGTCCTTGATCACAGGTTTTGCAAATCACATGTTTTGTAAGTATGTTCTCGTAGTTTGTGGTTTGCCTTTTCATTTTCTTAACAGTGTCTCTCAAAGATTGAGAAACTTTTACGAAGTCTAAGTTACTGGTTTACTTTCTTCTTTACAGTTAATGCCCTTTATAGCTATTTAAGCAATCTTCTCTAAACCTAAGGTCACTAATATTTACTTAAATTTTCTTAAGGAATTTTTATAGCTTTATGTTTTACATTTAGGTCTGTGAAACACTTCAAGGTAAAGTCTGTTTAATGAATGAAGTAAGGGTTGAGGTTCATCTTTTTGTGTATGGTTATCTAAATTTTTCTCTAATGTTTTAGCTGCATTCCACAAATTGACATATTATGTACTTCCATTTAGTTTGAAATATTTTCCAATTTTTTGTCTGTGGATTATTTAGATATGTATTCAATTAACAAATATTTGGGGTTGTTTGATATGTTGTTACTGATTTCTAATTTAATACTGTGATCAGAGAACAGACTATAAAATTTCAGTCTTTCAAATTTGAGATTTGTTTTTTGGGAAGGCATATCATAGTGAATATTCTGTGTGTCCTAGGAAAGAAAGTGTATCCTGCAGGTAGATATCAATTATTGGTTGATAGTATCGTTAGTCTTTTTTTTTTTTTTTTTAAAGATTGATTTATTTGAGAGAGAGTATGTGCTCGAGAGCCAGTGGTGGGGGCAGAGAGAGGGGGAGAGAGAATCTCAAGTAGGACCCCCTCCCACCCCCTCCCTGCTGAGCGTGGAGCATGATGCAGGGCTTGATCCCAGGACCCTGAGATCATGACCTGGGCTGAGATCAAGAGTTGGACGCTTAACTGACTGAACCACCCAGGCGCCCCTTATTAGAGTCTTTCATATACTTACATATTTTTTGTTGACTTGTTCTGTTACTGAAAGGAGTGCTGAAATCTCAAATTATAATTGGGAATTCAGTTCTGTCAGTTTTTACCTCATATTTTGAAGGTCCATTTGTTTGCTTGTTTGTTTTAAGATTTTATTTATTTATGAGGTACCTGGGCAGCTTAGTCACCTGAGCAGCTCACTCTCCCTGCTTTTTAAAAATCTTAAAAATGATTTTATTTATTTATTTGAGATAGGGCAAGAGAGAGTGAGCACGAGCTGTTGGGGAAGGGTCAGAGGTAGAGGGAGAAGGAGACTTTCCCACTGAGCAGGGAGCCTGACACAGGGTTCAGTCTCAGGACCCCGGGATCATGACCTGACCCGAAGGCAGATGCTTAACCGACTGAGCCGCCCAGGTGCCCCTTGAAGGTCTGTTTTTAGTTGCATACGTGTTTTAGGATTGTTAGGTCTTCTCAGTAAATTTACCCTTTAATCATAAATGACTTGTCCCATTTTATCTTGGTAATATTTGCTATCTCCAAGGCCTCTTTGTCTGATGCCAATATATTTCTTGTAGCTTTTTTATGACTAGTATTTGTATGGTGTATCTTTTTCCATCCTTTTATATTCAGCCTATGTCTTTATATTTGCAGTGTATTTCTTATAGTTAGCATATAATTAGGTCTTTTTTTTTTTTTTAAGATTTTATTTTTAAGTAATCTCTGTACCCAACTTGAGGCTCAAACGCATAACCCCAAGATCAGGCATCCCATGCTCCATCAACCGAGCGAGCCAGGTGCTCCACCGGCCTTGATTTTTAAATTTGGTTTGACAATCTCTGCCTTTTAATTAGTGTCTTTACAAAGATCCATTAACATTTTATATAAGTATTCATATGGTTAGGTTTAAGTCTGCCATCTTGCATTTGGTTTTTATTGTGGGGATCCACTTGGACCTCCAGAATTGATAAAAGTTTATTGAGATATAGTTGATACATAATGTTACATTAGTTTCAGGTGGAATCTAAGATTATTTTAAACTGACAATATTTGATATACAACAGATGCAGAAGCCCTTTCAGAGCTTCTCTTATCTCTCTAAAAGCAGAAATGTGTGAGTGAGGCTTCCATGAATCCCCTTCCCAGGGAATTTTTATGGCCATAAAAAAAAAAAAAAAAAAAAGAATAAGACCACTCACCCCTGCATTAACAGACAGACATCACAAACTTATCTTCTGTTTGTTCCCCTAGAAACCCATTTGTTCTTCCTATAGGAGCCTTTCAACTCCTCCCTCTCATAATAAGTATATAAGGCTCCATCTTTAGCTGTTCAGAAAGTTACCACTTTTGTGTGTTCATATACATATAAATAAACTTCGTCCTCCCTCACCCCTTATCAGTTTAATTTGCAGACCTCCAGTATTGAACTGAAGAGAGCAGAGGAAAAGTTGTTCCTCCCTGACGCTATTCATCTCTTCTATTCTTTTTTTTTTTTTAAGTACAAATTATCTTTTTTTAAAGTAATCTGTACACCCCACATGGGCCTCAAACTTATGACCCTGAGATCAAGAGTTGCATGCTCCACTGACGGAGCTAGCCAGGCACCACAACCCCCCCATCTCATCCATTCTTAATTTTTTTCTTTTCTTGCCATTTTTTGGATTATTTTGTGGTATTTACTTTATCTGCTACATTAGTATATTAACTGTACTTATTTATTTCCCTAGCTGCTGTAGGGTGTGTAGTAAGCCCTTTTAACTTATTGCGGTCTACTTTTAAATAATAATATACTACTTGATGTAGAACAAAAGAGTCCTATGGTAGTATATCTCCATTTTCCCTCCTTTTAGTCTTTGTGCTATTGTCATTTTACTACAAGGTATGTTACAAAACCCATAAATCAGTGTTGTTGTATTTGCTTTAATTTTTTTTTAAAAGATTTTTGTTTATTTGTCAGAGAGAGAGAACACAGGCAGAGGGAGAAGCAGGCTTCCCACTGAGCAAGGAGCCTGATGTCAGGACTTGATTCCAGGACTCTGGGATCATGACCTGAGCTGAAAGCGGATGCTTAACTGACTGAGCCACCTAGACATCCCTATATTTGCTTTAAAAAGCTATCTTTTAGGGGCGCCTGGGTGGCTCAATCGTTAAGCGTCTGCCTTTGGCTCAGGGCGTGATCCTGGAGTTCTGGGATCGAGCCCCACGTCAGGCTCTTCCACTGGGAGCCTGCTTCTTCCTCTCCCACTCCCCCTGCTTGTGTGTTCCCTCTCTCGCTGGCTGTCTCTCTCTCTGTCAAATGAATAAATAAAATCTTAAAAAAAAAAAAAGCTATCTTTTAAAGAGGACAAGTTATTTTATATTCAAATTCTTCAAGACTTGTTTTTATTTAAAGCTTTGTTGGGGTAGGCCAAGAGATGAGTTTTTGTCCTAGGGCTAGTTTAGCTCTGCTGGTGCCTTCTCATCTGAATGCTCTGGAGTGTTCAGTAAGGACTCTCTACTCTGATTGGTCAGAATCAGAGGTCAGTAAACTCCAGTGGTAGTTATGTTTATAGTACCCAAGTAGTTGCTCATTATCCAATGGTTCTTCCTTTTTTTTTTTGGTAAAGATTTTATTTATTTATTTGACAGTGCGTGTACAAGTAGGGGAAGTGGCAGAGGAGAGGGAGAAGCAGGCTGTCCACTGAGCAGGGAGCCTGATTTGGGGCTTGATCCCAGGACCCTGGGATCATGACCTGAGCCAAAGGCAGACACTTAACCGACTGAGCCACCCAGGCGTCCCCCTCCAATGGTTTTTCTTTACCCACCCTCCTGGAGTCTCACCCGATGCATGTACAGTTTAGTTTAGTAAAGACACAAGAGTGCCCAATAGGTTACAGCTGCCTCAGCCTTCTGAAACTTGTATTTGAGTTTCTCTTGGGTTTCTGCTCTGCTTGATTCCCCCTTTTTGTCCAGGATGTGGAAGGTGTTTCGGGGCAAAAAGCTTAGGTAGTCACAGGTCTCAGGTAGTTTGTCTCCCTTCTGTCAGGGATGGCAGTTCTGAGTTGTCTATTGTCCAACATCCAAGAACTGTTGTTTCATATATTATGTCCAGTGTTCTAGTTGGTAATGGTGGGAGGGCTAGTCCCAAACTAGTTACTCTATTGTGGCTAGACAAATCTTTTAGAAATGCAAGATTCTGCATGATAAAAGCTATTATAATGGACACCTGGCTGGCTCAGTCAGTAGAGCAGGTGACTCTTGGTCTTGGAGTCATGAGTTCAAGTCCCAAGTTCTAGATTACTTAAAAAAAAACCCCAAAGCTATTATAGCCTTTGGCTACATTTTTATATTGCATTTTGCAAGTAACCTTTTGTAGCAGCTGTCCTAGCTTAGCCAATATTCATATTCTAATTATTTATTACAGGATTTTATGTAAATTAAGAACTATTTAGCCTTTATAATAGGATTGTAAATAGTACCGTGGATCTACTACTTTACCAGTTGCTTCCTAATGCCTGCAATTGATAACTGGCACTGTCTCACTGGCCACTGTAACCACAGTAGTTTGAACTTAAAGATGCAGTGTCACTAATTAATTATGGATTCTGTTCTTGTTCTGTAATATCCTAACACTTTCAGTAAAAGATTTTGTATTGGCTTTTACAAGCTGGTATTCATTAGAATATGCGAATAATTAAGAGGATTAGCCTCTTAGGAACTCACTTTAACATTAGAAGAGGAAAGGTGATTTTAAGTGACTTTTTTCAGATGAAGGAGGCATTAAATTTTCATATGTATTGCTTAAAGGAAAAGTTCTGTGGCTAACGGTATCTCTTTATAGTTGGGTCATTGTTTAGGACTACAGACTTCAGTTTTGTTTTCTTGTTAATATTATTTTCTTTTCCACTCCTCATCACCCAAGGAAAAAGAACCTTCATGTAAGATTTAAAAATTTGTACTATACTGGGATTTATTTTTTGTTGTTTTTAAGAGTGAGAGCATGCAAGCAGGAGTGGGAGGCTCAGATCAAAGTGAAGGCAGGGCTTCATCTCACAACCCTGAGATCATGACCTGAGCTGAAATCAAGTGTGGGTGACTGAGCCACCCAGGTGCCCCTGTACTGGGATTTATATTAAAAGTTATAACATGTGCCTAGTAGACTTTATAATCATAATGTGTAATTTCCATCTAATTTTCACTGAAATTGGGGCACCTGGCTGGCTCAGTTGGAAAGAGCATGTGACTCTTGATCTCAGGGTCAGAGCTCAAGTCCCACTTTGGGTCTGGAGGTTACTTAAAAAAATATTTTTCTCCGAAATTGGACCAGCTTTGTTCACCAAAACCTTTATTTCACTGGAACAAATCTTTGTGCCGAATTTGGCACCACTTAAAGAATAGTGCTAGCATTTAAATATTGACAAAAGATGTTCAGTAACTTCCCCTCATTTATTTATTTGTTTGTTTTTATTTTTCCAAAGATTTTATTAATTTATTTGAAAGAGAGCCAGGGAGAGAGAGCACGAGTGGGGAGGAGAGGAAGAAGCAGGCTCCGTGCTGAGCAGAGAGCCCCACACCGGACTTGATCCCAGGACTCAGGGATCATGATGTGAGCTGAAGGCAGTCACTTAACTGACTGAGCCACCCAGGCGCCCTCTCCTCATTTTTTTAAAAAAAGACTTATTTAATTTAGAGAAAGAGAGCACAAGTGCGGGCCTGCGTGCAGTGGGGGAGGGACACAGGGAGAGAGAATCTCAAGGGGACTTTGCAGTCAACGTGGAGCCTGACATGGGACTTGATCTCACAACCATGAGACCGTGACCTGAGCCTGAACAAGAGTTGAAGTTCAACCAACTACACCACCCAGGGGTGCCTGGGTGGCTCAGTCGTTAAGCGTCTGCCTTCAGCTCAGGTCATGATCCCAGGGTCCTGGGATGGAGCCCCGCATTGGGCTCCCTGCTCATTGGGAAGCCTGCTTCTCCCTCTCCCACTCCCCCTGCTTGTGTTCCCTCTCTTGCTGTGTCTCTCTCTGTCAAATAAATAAAATCTTTAAAAACAAAACAAAAAACTACAGCACCCAAACACCCTCCCTCAATTTTTGTCATTATTACTACTAGGTAAACAGAAAGTTATAAAAATATTGTGCATTTATTTAATACCTGTTGTTTACTTTCCTTTTATAGCTTTTTTCCTTTTATAGCTTTTATGTCTTGGTAAAAAGTTAATTTATGGGTAAATTGACATATTGTGTCTATGATATATATGGATAAATAAGATCTTTGTGTAGCTTGAAGATCTTATGAGTAAACAGTATTTGCTAATGATTAAATGGGATTTGAATAACTGGCAAAGGATCATTTGAAACAGGGAAGTTGCTTATTTATCCTGAAATTGTAAAATACTTTTCCCATCTAAAATCATCAAATGTCTTAGGTTGCTAATGCAGAGAGTTTAAGTGTTTAATTTAGAAAAGATTAGTAATTGCTGGTGTTATCTGGTGTGAGATGAATCTGGAAGGGAAGTGTTGGAAGCATTATCTGTACTTGTGCTGTTTAGAACTTTTAGAGACATGTAGTTTTTTCTTGTACTAGTCTACCAGTGAATGCCAGAATAAGGTTTTGCTTCTTAGATACATTGGAAAATAAGTCCACAATGTTAAGCATCTCTAAATTGGTTGTGTAATTTAAAATAACTTCCATGTATTATTATTTTTGAACTTAAAAATTTTCCATTTTGATAGCAGGTAAGAGCTCTCTGAGGCATTTCCTCTGCCTTGAAACCTCTTCCTCTTTCAGTTTTACCTGTTTCCTTTATAGGATTTGGCTTAGGTTTATTTATAGAATATTTACCAAATGCCACCTGTTTACTAGACACTGTTATGCCCTAGGCCTTGTGGATGCAGTAATGAGCAAGATTACATGGTCTCTGACTTCTTTCAGTTTGTAGCCTATAAAGAAAAAGGAGTAGGGAATTATTTGTGTGTAAGTTGATTTCTAGAGTCAAATGGGTAAAATTTGCTGAATGGTTATGATAGTCTTCTGCTTTTTTTGGTGCACTGGGGTTTTACCGGAATCTGTCTGGAAATTCTCAATCAGCTGTTAATTTAAAGGGATCATATCACGTCAACGTGTTAAGAGTAAAGGGAATTTAACAATGAAAACAAAATGCTACTGGTTGTAGATTCTAAAAGGTAGAGGTACACAATGTTATTTGCCTTTAAGAGTACACAGAAAAGATTGTCTTTATGTTCAGTTGAATTATGTCTTTCCTGCCCACAAGAGACATTGTAGTATCAGGCTAAAATCTAAAATTATAGCTCTCAGTGTCATGTCATATGACTACATAGTTTTGCTAGTAGTCACTGGGTCATTAATTAAGTTTCCTCATTTTGTGTTTCTTGCTTTTTTTCCCCTGTAGCCCCCACCTCTTCCTAATTCTTTACCATGTCACATCTTTATTCTTTAAACCAAAAGTGTGGGTACTTAAAAGTAAATGGCATTCTGGGGTGCCTGGCTGGCTTAGTTGGTAGAGCATGAGACTCCTGATCAGGATTGTGAGTTCAAGCCCCATGTTGGGTGGGGAGTGTACCTTTAAAAAAAAAAAAAAAAAAGTGAATGACATTTTTTTTGACTGTTAATTCCTTTTTAAAAAGTTAACATGTAATATGTTATTTGTATTATTAATGTATTATTTCAGGGGTACAGGTCTATGATTCATATGACACCCAGCGCTCATCACAACACATACCTTCCCCAGTGTCCCATCACCCAGGCATTCCATACCCTCACCCCTCCCCCTCCAGCAACCCTCAGTTTGTTTCCTAAGATTAAGAGTTTCTTATGGTTTGTCTCCCTCTTTGGTTTCATCTTGTTTCATTTTTTCCCCTCTTCCCCTGTGGTCCTCTGCCTTGTTTCTTAAATTCCTCATGTCATTGAGATCATATGATAATTGTCTTTCTCTGATTGACTTACATCGTTTAGCACAATACCCTCTAGTTCTATCCATGTCATTGCAAATGGGAGGGTTTCTTTTTCCCCATGGCTGTGTAATATTCCGTTATATATATACCGCATCTTCTTTATCCACTCATCTGTGGATGGACATCTGAGCTCTTTCCGTAGTTTGGCTGTTGTGGACATTGCTGCTATAAACATTGTGGTGCTGGTGCCCCTTCAGATCACTACATTTGTATCTTTGGGGTAAATACCCAGTAGCACAATTGCTGGGTTGTTTAAAACAAAAAAAAGTAACTGGCATTCTGTCTTGGCATGGATTTCTCACTGATACATTTGGCAAAATGGTTTAAACTGTCCAATTTTATATATATTGAAAGCAAAAGCTAGTTATGAAGGGAGAAAGGAAAGTTTTCTCATAAAAAAGTTAATAAAATTAATATTGTAAAATAGTGATATATGCCCCATAAGACATTGCCTCTTGAAATTTAGTAAGTATTTTTGGTCTATTAATTTATATTCATCTTTGGGCATGTTTATAGTCCTGGTTTTAATCTGTAGGAAATATTTTTCTAGATTAAATTCAACCCAGTGTAACTATGTTTGAATGTATTTCGCGTATCTAACTTAGGATTTCAGATGATGACTGTGTATTTTACTTTTCCTGTGCTTTTATTATTTTTAAGATTAAGGTAATTTGTAGTAAAACTTTAATCAGATGACTCAGGAACTCAGTTATTCCTTATTAGCTAAAAAAAATTATTAGATCACTCCATATTGTGCTAATTTAGTGACTCATCTCTGCTAATTTAACCATCTATACTCGGCTAGAGAAAATAACATTTTGTTGGAGTCTACTTTGTAAAGTAAGCCCATCAAGAAATTCATGCAAGATTTTAAGACTTTAGGAATAGAAGACACTTAAGTTGAAGTCTGGATATGGAACGTCAGTAAGAAGTACCTTGTTAAATTGTGTATTATTTTGGTACCTACTGGCATTTAGAATATTTGAATGTTATACTCATTTGGATACCTGTATTTTGCATCTTTATAAACAAAAAAGAAATGGTTGGTATTTAAACTTTTTGAATGGTAGGAAAAGACTCTTAGAGGTGAAGGAAATCATGTCAAGAGCAGAATTGTACATCTGTTATGGATAAAGCTTCTTTTTGTTTTCAACCTTCTGTGTAAATCTCTAGTAGAGCTCCTGGCTGGCTTGGTCTGTTGAACATTCAGCTCTTGATCTCAGGGTCGTATTTAAGTCCCACTTCGAGCGTGAAGCCTACTTAAAAAAAAAAAAAATCTCTAGAAATGTATTGTTCAAACTTTGATATAAAGCATAGATATAAATTGCATTTGGTTTAAAGATTGATGGTGACCAAATGCAAAAGCTAAAACTTGTGAGTTTTGCTTCTTCTAATTTTTTTTTTACCTTTTGTTATTCTTCTTTGAAGATATACAAGTGACTAACTTCTTCAGGTTTTACTAAATTTTGTTTATTTTAGAGATGCAAAATGTACACAGAAACAGACCCATGAATACAGAGAATAAACTGATGGTTGCCAGAGGGGAGGAGGATGGGGGGATATGCAAAAATGGGTGAAGGGTAGTGGGAGGTATACAGGCTTCCAGTTATGGAATGAATAAGTCACAGGGCGGGTTGGGGTGGGGAGTGTGGGGGTGAAAGTTACATCATGGGGAATATAGGCAAAGGTATTGTAATAGTGCTCTTATGTTGACAGATGGTAGTTACACTTGTGATGAGCATGGCATAAGGTATAGAGTTGTTGAACCATGATGTTGTACACCTGAAACATTGTGTGTTAACTTGTACTTCAATGAAAAAAAATAAAGTTTACAAATTTAATGTCAGAGTTATAACAAAAACTCTGTGGTGGTGGTTTTTGTTTTTGTTTTGTTTTTTTGTCCTCTTGTACATCCTGTTAATGAACATCCTGTTAATATTTTGGGGAATTTCTTTTGGAGGAGCTTAGGATTTTTGTGTTTTTTAATGCATTTTTCACTTATTTTGTGAAATTCTTATTTCACTTTACTACTTTTACTTTATGCATATATATATAATATATACACACAGAGAGAGAGAGGGAGCGAGAATTGTGGTAAAATATACATAACATGAAATTTACCATTTTAACCATTAAAAAAAGATATCATTTATTTATTTAGAGAGTATGTGTGTGTACAAGCGAGGGGGGGGGGAGAGAATCTCCAGCAGACTCTGCACTGAGTGTGGAGCCTGATGTGGGGCTCGATCCCACAACCCTGAGATCATGACCTGAGCTGAAATCAAGATTCTGATGCTTAACCGAGTCCCCCATTTTAACCATTTTTAAGTGTACAGTTTTGTGGCATTAAGTACGTTCACATTGTTGCGCATCCATCCCCACCATCCATCTCCAGAACCTTTTCATCTTCCCTAACTGAAACTCTGTACCCATTAAACACTAACTCCCCATTCATCCATCTCCCAAGCCCCTAGCAGCCACCATTCTGCTCTCTGTTTCTCTGAATTTGACTACTCTAAGTACCTCATGTAAGTGTAATCATACAATATTTGTTCTTTTGTGACTGGCTTATTTCGTTCAGCATAATGTTGTTGGTTCATCCATGTTGTGGCATATGTGAGAATTTCCTTCTTTTTTAAGGCTGAATAATATTCCACTGTACATATATGTCATGTTTTGTTTATCCCTTCATCCATTGATGAACACTTGTGTTGCTTCCACCTTTTGGCTACTGTAAACAGTGCTATGAACATGAATATATAAATACCTGTTCGGGTCCCTACTTTTCAGTTCTTGTGGGTATGTATATCCAGAAGCAGAATTGCTGGATCATATGGTAATTTTTTGTTTTAATTTTTTTGGGAATTGCCATCCTGTTTTCCACAGTGGCTGTACCATTTTATATTCCCACCAGCAGTGCACAAGAATTTCAGTTTTTCCACATGATAGCCAACACTTTATTCTTTTCTTTTTTTTAATTTTAATCTTTACACCCAACATGGGGCTCAAACCCGCAATCCTGAGATTGAGAAGCATGCTCCACTGACTGAGCCAGCCAGTCACGCCTAAACTTTATTATTTTCTGTTTGTTTAAAATAGGAGCCATCCTTTTTTTTTTTTTTTTTGAAGATTTTATTTACCATTTGAGAAGGAGAGAGACAGCAAGCAGGGAAAGGGCAGAGAGAGAGGGAGAAGCAGACTCCCCACTGAGCAGGGAGCCCGACTAGGGGCTCCATCATAGGACCCTAGGATCATGACCCAAGCTGAAGGCAGATGCTTAACCAACTGAACCATGCAGGCGCCCCAACAATGGCCATTCTAATGAGCATGAAGTACTATCTCATGGTGGATTTGACTTGCATTTCTCTAGTGATTAGTGATGTTGAGCTCTTTTCATGTCATCTCTGCAGTGGTGTCTATTTAAGTCTGTATTAGCTGCGCACGCTGCCGTAATAAAGTACCACAGGCTGGGTGGCTTAAACAATAGACGTTTATTACATTCTCACAGTTCTGGAGGCTGAAAAGTCCAAGATCAGGGTTCTGGCAGAGTTCGGTTTTCAGGAAGTCTCTCTGCTTTGCTTGCAGAAGGTTACTTTGCCCTTACTATGTATGGCCTTTCCTCTGAGCAGGGATGGAGAGAGCTCTCTGGTGTCTCCTCTTTTTTTTTCCCCCTTAAAGATTTTATTTATTTGTGTGAGAGAGAGTTCACGTGCACGAGAGAGCACAAGCAGGGGGAGCAGCAGGCAGAGGGAGAAGCAGGCTTCCTGCTGAGCAGGGAGCCCGATTTGGGACTCAATCCTGGGACCCTGGGATCATGACATGAGCCGAAGGTAGGTCCTTAACCAACTGAGCCATCCACGCGTCCCTGGTGTCTCCTCTTACAAGGATATTAATCTTACTGGATCCCGAGCTCTACTCTTATGATCTCATTTAACCTTAAATACTTCTGTAAAGGCCCTTTCTCTAAATACAGTCAACAGTGGAGATTAGGCTTCAACATTTGAATTTTGAGGGGATGCTAACATTCAGTCCATAAGGAAGTCTTTTATCTATTTTTGATATTTTTGTTGTTGCTGAACTGTAGGTTGATTGATTGATTGATTTTTTAAGTAGGCTCCATGCCCAGTGTGGAGCCCAGTGCAGGGCTTAAACTTGAAACCCTGACATTAGGACCTGAGCTGAAATCAAGAGTTAGATGCTTAACCTGGCCAGAGCCACCCAGGCGCCCCTGTAGTTTTTTTTTTTTTTTTTTTTTTAAGATTTTATTTATTTATTTGACAGAGATAGAGACAGCCAGCGAGAGAGGGAACACAAGCAGGGGGAGTGGGAGAGGAAGAAGCAGGCTCATAGTGGAAGAGCCTGATGTGGGGCTCAATCCCAGATCGCCGGGATCACGCCCTGAGCCGAAGGCAGACGCTTAACCGCTGTGCCACCCAGGCGCCCCCCCCTTTTTTTTTAAATACATATTCTTTTTTTTTTTTTAAAGATTTTATTATTTATTTATTCAACAGAGATAGAGACAGCCAGCGAGAGAGGGAACACAAGCAGGGGGAGTGGGAGAGGAAGAAGCAGGCTCCTAGCGGAGGAGCCTGATGTGGGGCTCGATCCCGTAATGCCGGGATCACGCCCTGAGCCGAAGGCAGACGCTTAACCGCTGTGCCATCCAGGCGCCCCTTTAAATACATATTCTAGCTACTAATCACTTATAAGTGGTTTGCAATATTTTCTCCCATTCTGTGGGTTGCCTTTGTACTCTGCACAAAAGATTTTCATTTTGACCAAGTGCGACTTGTTAATTTTTTCTTTGGTTGCCTGTACGTTTGGTGTTATATCCAAGAAATCACTGTGAAATGCAATGTCATGAAGTTTTCCTCATATGTTTTCTTCTGAGGGTTTTATCGTTTTAGTTTTTTGATGCATTTTCAGTTATATTTTATGTATGGTGTGAAATAAAGGTCCAAATTCATTCTTTTGCAAGTGGATATTCAGTTTTCCCAGGACCATTTATTGAAGAGACTGTCTTTTTCCAATTGAATAGCCTTGGTACCCTTATAGAAAACCATTTACCCACATACTTGAAGTTTTATTTCTGAGCTCTCTATTCTAATCCATTGGTCTTTATGCTAGTACCACACTGTTTTGATTACTATAGCTTTGTAGTAAATTTTGAAATCAGGAAGTGTGAGCTCTCCAAAATTATTCATCTTTTTCTGTATTATTTCGGCTGTTCAGGGTCCTTTGAAATTCCATATGAATTTTAGGGTGAATTTTTCTGTTTCTGCAAAAAACATCATTGTGGTTTTGATAGAGATTGAATTGAACCTGTGTATCAGATATTGAGCGTATTTTTAAATATTTATTTATTTTTAGCAGTTTTTGTTGTGTTTAGCTTGTGTCTTTTGTTCCTTGGTTAAGTTTATTCATAAGTATTTTATGCTTTTTCTTTTGGGGTGGAGGGGCAGAGGGAAGGGAAAGAGAATCTGTTGGGTTTTATTTATTTATTTATTTATTTTTTATTTTATTTTATTTATTTGAGAGAGCAAGCACAAGTGGGGGAGGAGCTAGGGGAGAGGGAGAAGCAGACTCCCCACAGAGCAGGGAGCCCAACTCGGGGCTCCATATCAGGACCTTGGGATCATGACCTGAGCTGAAGGCAGATGCTTAACTGACTAAGCCACCCAGGCACCCCGAGAATCTTTTTGAGAGAGAATGTGTGGTCACGTGCATGCACGTGTGCGTGCACATACACAAGCATTGGGGGGAGGGGCAGAGGGAGAACGGAGAGAGAATCCCAAGCAGACTTCATGCTGAGTGTAGAGCCCAATCTGGGGTTCATTTCCATGCCCTGAGATCATGACCTGAGCCTAAATCAAGGGTCAGTCGCTTAACCAACTGAGTCACCAGGTGCCTCAGAATTTTATTCTTTTTGATGCTTTTGTAAATAGAAGTGTTTTCTTAATTTCCTTTTTGGGTTGTTCATTGTTAGCATATTTTATTTTTTGTTTCTTGGACCAGGAATAGAATTGCTAGTTTTCTAGTTTGTAACCAACTTGATTATATGTATACTGATGTTATGATTAATTTGGTAGTCTTTTTTTTTTTTTTTAAAGATCCTCATTTTTAGGTAATCTGTATGCCCAACGTGAGGCTTGAATCCACAACCCCAAGATCACGAGTTGCACACTCCACTGACTGAACCAGCCAGGTGCCCCTTAAGTAACAGTTTTTAAAAATGTTTGCTATGAAATAATAATAATGGTGGTAATAATAATAATTTGGAGAGTATTTTTCCCTTAATTTTTTTTTTTTTTGATGCCAATAGTAATTTGTATGTACTATGTTCTGTCTGGGTACTGGGGTAGTAGCTTGGGAGTGGCTAAGCCTTGGTGATAAACTGAAAAAAATTAAGAATAATTGTATTGAATAATTGCAGATACAACTTAAAGGGTTAAGTCCTGTGATGATTAATTTTTTTTTAAGATTTTATTTTAATCCAACATGGGGCTTGAACTCACAACTCTGAGATCAAGAGTTGCACATTCTACCGACTGAGCCAGCCAGGCACCCCTGTGATGGTTAATTTTATATGTCATCTTAATTGGGTCCAGGGGTGTCCAGATTAAACATTTTTTTTCTGGTTGTATCTGTGAGGAAGTTTCTTGGTGAGGTTAACGTCTGAATAGGTGGACTCAGCGAGGTAGATTGTTCTCCTCAGTATGGGTGGGCATCATCCTTTGAGGGCCTGAATAGAACAAAAAGGCAGAATAAGAAGGAATTTGCCTCTTTTTGCCTGCCTGGTTGAACTGGAACATTGGTTTTCCCCTGCGCATGGACTGGGACTTAAACATCAGCTCCTTTGGTTCTCAGACCTTTGGACTTGGACTGGAATTATACCAGTGGCCTTCTTGGGTCTCTAGCTTGCAGATGGCAGATGAGACTTTTCATCTTCAATCCTATGACCTAATTTCTCATAATCTATCTATCTATATGATATATATATAATAGATATATAGATATTATATATATATAATAGAATATATATATGTTCTATTGGTTTTGTTTCTCAGAAGAACTTTGATTAGTATAAATTCCATTAAAAAAAAAACTGAAGGAGTAAAAATGGGAGCATATTTTTTTTTCTTAAAAAAAAAACCCAGCTTTGTTTAGATATAATTCATATACCATAAAATTCACCCTTTTAAAGTGTACAGTTTCATGGATTTTAGTATATTCATAGAGTTCTATAGTTATCACCACTAATTTCAGAACATTTTCATCATCCCCAAAAGATACCCTGTAACCTTTAGCAGTTACTCCCTTTCCCACCTCTCTTTAGTCTCTGGCAACCAGTAGTTCACTTTCTGTTTCTGTGGTTTTGCTTATTTTGGATAATTTGTGGCCTTCTGTGTCCAACTTCACTTGGCATGTTTTAATGGTTCATCCATGTTGTAGCAAGTACCAGTACTTAATTCCTTTTCATGCCTGCATAAAATACCTCACTTTTATCCATTCATCCATCAGTGGACTTCGGGTTGTTTGTACTTTTTCACTATGAATACTGGTGTTATGAATATTTATATGTAGGGGTTGGTGCGGACACTTATTTTCAGTTCTTTAGGGAAGTAAAATTTTAAGTCATATGGTAACTATATATTTAAGTTTTTGAAGAACTGCCAGACTGTTTTCAATAGTGACTGTACCATTTTACATTTCCAGTGTACTTATTAAGGTTTCAATTTCTCTGCGTCTTCTTTTTTTTTTTTTTTAAAGATTTTATTTATTTGAGAGAGAGGGCGCACAAGCAGGGAGAGTGACAGAGGGAGAGGGAGAAATAGGCTCCCCGCTAAGGAGGGAGCCTACCCGGGGCTCAATCCCAGGACCTTAAGGTCGTGACCTGAGCCAAAGGCAGACGCTTAACCAGTTGAGCCACCTAGGCACCCCTCTCTGCATCTTTAATAACACTTGTTATTTACTACTTTGATTTCTAGCCATCCTTAGTGGATTTGAAGTGGCATATCGTTGTGGCTTTGATTTACATTTCCATAATGATTAATGATGTTGAGCATCTTTTCATGTGCTTATTGACCATTTGTATATCTTCTTCGGAGAAATGTCTATTCAGATCTTTTGCCCATTTTTAAGTTTATTTTTAAAATTCTTGTTGAGTTGTAGTGTTCTTTATTTGTTGTACATACAAGTCTCTTATTAGATATATAATTTGCAAAAATTTTCTCCCATTTCATGGATTGCCTCGTTTCTTTCCTTCCTTTCTTTACTTTTATTTGCATTTATTTTGTGCTGAATTTACTCTTCTGGGCCATAAGTTTTCTTCAGTTTTCTTCTGGGATATCTTTTTCTATGCAGCTTCCCCTTCTGGTTTAGGAACAGTCTGCTCTTTTTCAGTAAGGATCATTTTAGTGTGGCACGGAGAGCTCGTGTATGGTTTAGTCCCAACATGAGCTCCGTAAGTTCTGTGTCGTGTCTTGGGGGCTTTTTTTCACCTGGTTGTGTTAAATGACCAGAGAACCTAAACTCTTAGGTTCAGCATTACTCTCTGCAGTTTTAAACATATGCAGTAAAAATTCACTCTTTTTGGATCACTGACGCTGTGTCCAACCCCACTGTTTGTCCTGGGCACACCTACCAACTCCACCATTATAGTGACAGAATGGTACTTGGTAACTTTTTGGAAATGCATACCCTTGATGGCCTGGGCAGTTTCATGAGTGTTCTTAAAGTGAACACAAAGATTTGAACCTCTTGGTTGGCATAATTTTGTGGGTTTTTCTGGGTCAAATAAACAGCAAACCATTTCAGAGATCATCACCTCAGGCTGCTTACAAGAAGAGCTGTCTTTTCCCTTTTCTTGGTGGTGTCCTTTGAAGCACAGATATACTTAAACTTGATAAAATCCCATTTATCTATTTTTTCTTTGGTAATTTAAGTTTTGATTTTTTCTTTAATCCAATAAACCATTATATAATCCAAAAGTCATGAAGATTTACTCCCAAGTTTTCTTATAAAAGCTTATAGTATTGCATTTTAACAAATTAAATCTTTTGAGCCATGAATGTGGGGTGTCTTTCCATCTGTTTAGGTTGTCTTTAATTTTTCAACACTATTTCGTAGTGTTGAAGTTTTTTGTTTTATTTAATTTTTCATTATATATATATATACACACACACACACACACACACACCCTTAAATAATATATGGTATTCTTTCCCTTTTTTTTTTTTTTTAAAGATTTTTTATTTATTTATTCGACAGAGATGGAGACAGCTAGCGAGAGAGGGAACACAAGCAGGGGGAGTGGGAGAGGATGAAGCAGGCTCATAGCGGAGGAGCCTGATGTGGGGCTCGATCCCACAACGCCGGGATCACGCCCTGAGCCGAAGGCAGACGCTTAACCGCTGTGCCACCCAGGCGCCCCTCCCTTTTTTCTTTTTACTCTACTGTACATCTCTATCTTTACATTTTTTATTTTTTTCTCTGCAATATGTCTTAGAGACATTTGCTTAAATATTATATAACATTCCATAATATGAACATAATTTTTTGTTCATGTAGTTATTCCTCTATTGGTAGATATTTAGGTTGTCTTTAGTCTTTTGTTCTTAGTAGCTGTTGCAGTGAAGGGTTTTTTTTTTTTTTTTTTACATCTCTTTCCATGGGTGACTACTCTGAAGTATTGAGAAATAGATTTGCTGGGTCATGTGGTATACATAGCTATAGTTTCTTTTCTCTTTATTTTGGTTCTTTTCTTTCTTCCTGCCCCCTCCCCCCCAAATGTAAGCTCTGTGCCCAACATGGAGCTTGCAAATCTTGATCTTGGGATTGAGAGTTCATGCTCTACCCACTCAGCCAGTCAGGTGTCCCTACATGACTATAGTTTTAATACACTGCCAGAATGCTCTTCAAAGTAGCTATAGTAGGGATTCCTGGCTGGCTTAGTGGGTAGAGCATTTGACTCTTGATCTCAGGATTGTAAATTTGAGTCCCAACGTTGAGTGTAGAGATTATTTAAAAATAAAATCTGTTAAAACAAACAAACAAACAAAAAAGCCAACCAAAAATTAGCTATATCAATTTTTCTTCTACCCGAAGTATATGCAAGTAGTCATTTTCCATGCTCATTCCAGTATTTGAAAGTAAATGGTGTCTTAATTTTGGCCAATCTAATGGATGGAAGATAGGAAAATAGTTATCTTCATTGTTTTTATTTATATTTTTCTGATTATTTATGAGGTTTAGATTATTGTAAGATAGCTTTAAGGTATGCATTTATTATTTTCTGTTGTCCATTTACTCAGACTTGGTTCCCTCCCCGCAGACTTGTTATTTTTTATTTTTTAAATATTTTGTTTATTCATTTGAGACAGATACAGAGAAAGAGAGCATGAACAGGGGGAGAGTCAGAGGGGGCAGGAGAAGCAGACTCCCTGCTGAGCTGAACCCCCCCCCCCAATGTGAGGCTCTATCCCAGGACCCGGAGATCACGCCCTGAGCTGAAGGCAGACACTTAACCATCTGAGCCACCCAAGCACCCCTACAGACTTGTTACTTTTAAAGGGATCTCTAATGCTTAAAGGGTCTGTTACTTTGACTGAAATGCTTGTAGCATTGAGCAAGTGGTTGAGGAGTTAGGAGTGGTTAGGTGGAGAGTAGAGCTGGTGAGGGTCAAATGACTTTGGGAGTCACCTTGATCGGCTTCCATACAAATAGCCTTTTAATATCTTTCTTTTAGTTAAATCAGTTTCAGTGAGTTTTTTTTCCTTAGCATTTGATTTCCCAGTCATTTTTCAAATTCTAAGTTGTGTGTATATGCTTTTTAAGTCTGCTTTATTAAGATATAATTTATATGCAACAGAATTCACTTAGTGTACTTTGATAGATGTATGGGCTTATAAAATCACCACCCTATTCTAGATAGAGAATATTTCCATTACTACAGAAAAAGTTCCTAATGCCCTTCAGCAGTCAGTTCTCCCATTATCCTCATCGAACCACTAATCTGATCTGTCACTGTAAATTAGCGTTGCTTATTATAGAAATTTGATATAAATGGTCATTCCCAAACCTTTTACATAGACTTCTGAGTTTAGGATTATATTCAGTTTATTAAGAAAGCGAGCTTTAAAAAATGATTAATTTCTAGATGTTTTTGGCTAAAAAATTCTTGAATTTCTTTAGAGTTGAGTGATTTCTTTTCTTTTTTTTAAGATTTTATTTATTTATTTGACAGAGAGAGACAGCCAGCGAGAGAGGGAACACACAAGCGGGGGGAGTGGGAGAGGAAGAAGCAGGCTCCGCGGAGAAGCCTGATGTGGGGCTCCATCCCAGAACACGGGGATCACGCCCTGAGCTGAAGGCAGACGCTTAATGACTGCACCACCCAGGCGCCCTGAGAGAGTGATTTCTGAATGGTGACTTGGCGACTTTACTTCACTGTTGAATTAGAAAAAAATTTTGTTTCAGTTCTGCTGTGGAAATACTGACACAATAAGGGTAACAGTACTTGAATCTCTGAAATGAGATATAGCCCAGTGGAAGGAAGATAGCAGTAGCTGATCTACCCCTATCTATTTCTATACTTGTCTCTTAAATGTTAGTTTCATGGTACTGTTGACCATTACATACATTGATTTTGGTTTATATTGTCCTGAATGTGCAGACATTGTTTTGAATGAAGGACACCATCCACAATGATAGCGTTTAGTTTTTTTGCCAAAGTATATTTTTAAAAAATAAATTTCTATTTCCATAGTTTTCCTCAAAGGGAGGAAAAAAAGTCTATGCTTTTTATTTATTTAAGAGAAGGAGAGGAAGAGACTGAGGGAGAGGGAGAGAGACCATCTTCAGCAGGCTCCATGTCCAGCATGAGCCTGACGCAGGGCTGGATCTTACCAACCTGAGATCATGACCTGAGCTGAAATCAAGAGTTGGATGTTTAACCGACTGAGCCACCCAGGTGCCCTCTTGTTTATCTTTTCAAGCAGACTAAGACTAAAACATAAAACAGTAGAGGGGAGTGTGTCAAACCTGATTTCTAGCCCTTTTGTAAGATCGTAATGTTGCAGATTCAGCAAGATTTCGTGGTATTTGTTGGGAACTCCTGACAGCCAGCTCTTCTTTCTTCCTTGCATATGCCTTAATCTCTTTGCACACCTTCTACTTAAAGTTTTGCAATGGTTATTCTTTAAAAATCAAAACAAAAACAAAAAAACAACCTACCTCAGAGGTATACCCGTGTTAACCAAGATTACAGGGACTGATTATAAATTGAGTGCCAGTGTAATCTGTGTCATTCTGTTACATTGTGGGTTTTGGATTTGAACTGGAAATGTCTGTTTTCTGAAAGCACTAGTTTGTTTTAATTTATTATAAATTTGAGAAATAATTGTACATGTAATAAAGTGTAGTAACCTTAAGCTTGATATCTTTTTACGTATGTATAGACCCATATAACTACACCCAGATTAAGATAGAACATTTACAGCTCTCCTCCACTAAGACCTTCTCCCACTCTTTCCTAGTGAATATATACCCCAAAGGAGATAATCACTACTTTGACTTCTATCACGATAGTGTCTTTGTTTTTGTTTTTAGTTTCATAGTAAAAGTTCTTTTTAATTTAAAAACGTTTATTTTTTTGGTTGTAAGTTTAATAGAGCAGCGGAGTAGCATACCTAAGCTATTAGTAAAGTTATAATCAGGGATTGCTTGAAAGGCATGGAAGTGAGCAAGGTTTAATTGTATGATACAGATGATTAATAACAAAATTCTAGTGTAGTCTTACGCAGCCTTTCTCGTGGCCAGATATACTTTACCTGGTACTAGAGTACAGCCTTCTTTTTCATTTGGACTTTCTTTAATCATAAAGGAGAATCTAGAATAATAAAGTAATATAATGAATGTTCATGTACCTGCAGACTAATTGAATATTAATCTGTCATATTTGTGTGAGATTTTAAAAATTAATTTTTTGCTTTGATACAATTTCGAATTTAGTAGAAGTTACAGAAATAAGGAGGAATTTACCAATCATTGCCCTTCACCAGTTGTTTACATTTTGTTTCATATGCTTTATAATTCTTTCCCCATTTTTTTCCTGAACCCTTTGAGAGTGAGTTAGAGGAACTGTGCCCCTCCAGAATTCCTTTGAATACTTTTCCTAAGAATAAGGTATGGATGTTCTTTCACATAACCACGGAGTAATCCTTTATGGAGTTTTAGAGTTTAATTTTGAGGATAGTCTTATATCTAAGTTCTTGGATATACCTCACAGTTTGCAAGATATTTCACACACTGCCTCAGGTTCCTCTATCAACAGAAGTTTTAGTATGTTTTTAAGCTTAACTAAATGCAAATGTAGTTTCTTTTACTTTTGGTCAAGATGTTTTGAAATTTGAAAATTAAAATTCATCTTGCTAACTTTGGCTTGTATTTCATTAGGTTTATTGTCATCATCATCATTACAGTATCTTCACATAATTTTTGAACTGAGAGGCACTAATTAGGCTTTAGTCTGTCAGTGTTCTTTGCACACCAGTGCTGTGAAGTGTCAAGATGATACATAAACTCAGCAGATCATTTTTAGTTGTCCCTTATCACTGACTCCCACAGAAATGATATATGTATGCTTGTCCAAGCCACATTTATTCTCCTTTCTGTTTTCCTGGTAAGAGTACATGTTTTTAGGGCAGTTGATGTATGGATAAAGGCATTTGTATTGTGTTTACTTTCTATGGAAGTGAGTAAATTTGTTTGTGAAAATTAAACTCAGTACACTAAAGGTCTTAATACATATCTCACCAAATGAGCAACTGTTCGAGTATCTAAGGGAGGTGGTGGTTTTCCTTGTGCCCTGTTTAGATATTCTGGAGCCCAATTTTTCTCTTGTACATGTAACTTCAGAAGTTTTCTCTGGTTATGTTTGCATTTTAGTGTAAAATTTATAATACCTCTTTTCCTTAGTATCTTTTAGTTTTAGTACTTTATTTGTAGAATTTGAAAAGATCTTACCATTGTTTTAGGGGAAAATTGAATTCAGGTGATCATGTCACATCATGGTAAGGTGTCCCATTTTAGCATGGTGTTTAGAATCTAGAAATATACTAGCGCTTTGACCTTGGGCAAAATACTTAATCCTTGGGCAGATTACTTAATCCTCGGGAGACTTGCAGTCCTCACTGAATGGGGATAAATAGTACGTACCCCAACAACAACCCTATGAAGATTAAATGAGATAATGTATGAAAGTACATAGCTCAGTGATAGGCACACAGTTCAGTAAATACTAGCTTTTAAGTAGGAATATAATCCTACTTATTCGGACTTTGGTTTTGTTTAACAAAATAATACTTAAATATTCCTTTAGACTAGTTTTATTAAGCCTATAACGTTCTGTAGTATTTAAACAGAGCTCTGTATGCAGTGTTTAACTAGTTTTTTTGTGAACAGAGTAATGGATAGTTCTATAATGATTACTTTTTAATAGTTTTTTAATGTATATTGGTTTATTTTCCAGTAATCTCATGGGATTGTATGGGCAGGACAGATAATTATATTTCTTTTGAGAGCTCAAGAAACAGATTACCTAGAGAGTGTGGTGTAACTAAGTTACTGATACATAACTGGGTATTAGTGGGAATAGCTAACATGTATGTGTTACTAAATGCTAGTACACTTTTAGTTGCTTCTGTGTATTAGATCACTTATAATAACACTGTGAGATATTTTTGCTGTCAGAAACATGTTAATGAAAAGAGACCTGCTCAAGATGATAGAACTAATAAATGCCTGAATTAGGTTTTGAGGCAAGGTCTGCCTGTGCATAAATGCCTAAAAGCTAACACTCTTTAGAATGCTAGTGTATGTTTTTAATTTTAACACTGGTATTCCCTTGAAACCTTTGTTTAAAAGAGCAGAAACTGAAGTGACAGTGCATAGTTAAAGGGGAAATCCTATTCCTCCACTCTGCCACAAGCTGTGGGGAGTAGAATAAAGGAATAAAAGCAGGAGATCTGGTCTTAAATGCTGACTTTTGCAAAAGAATTTGCCTTTCTGATTAGATTTACTGTCTGGTTGAATAATCTTTTATCTTCCTGTTCCCTTTTGCAGGGAGAAGTTTAGAGGCTGGAGACAGATCAGCTATCTGTTCTGATATCCCTTAGATAGGTTTTCATTCTTCCTGTTCTATAGTCTGTAATTATAATTTGAAAGGATTAGATTTAAAAAGAGTAAAAGATTCCTTAACTTCTATAGTTTTATTAAAGTATTGACCCTAACCCCATAACTTATATATATATATATATATATATATGTAATGTATTTATGTATAAATATTTGTGTGTGTGTTTATTTATTTATTTTAACTCTGTATTTATGCTTGGGAACTTTTAGGTAGTCATAGTCTTGTTAATATACTGAACACATAGACCAATTGTCTTATCCAGTCAGCTTTTTGCTTCCTTGCCCTTACATTTGTTTCATTGTGCTGGTGCCCATAACAACACAAACTTACAGCCCAGTAATGCAGGGCAAATACACTTCCTTCCTTCCCTGGAGGCTTTTCCTGTACTAGATGCCAACTGGGACGGTGGTGAGCCTGGGAGTTTAATGGAAAACCTGATTTCCTGACTTTCTCTCCTTTGGATTAGATTGTCTCAGTGCTGAAATAGGCTTTAAGAAGTGAGTAGAAAGCAGTGCCCAGCTTGAGGTTATTTAAAAAAATATTCAGCTTTAGAGTGAATGGATTTCTTCCTTTGTTAACATCTCAGAACATGTTGATGGGTTTAATGTCACTGTTTAATAATAATCTGTAGTAGAACATTATTTAGTGACACCCAAGTTTTCAATTTAATAGCCGTTTATTTGCCTTGGCAAATTCTCTGTATTTTCCTGTATTCCCCAAGACTTGCTTTTCTTTACAGTTTTCCAAGTTAATTTCTTTCTTTTATTAAATTAAAAAAAATTAAGATATTTATTTATTTATTTATTTATTTATTTATTTATTTATTTATTTATTTTAGTAGTCTCTACACCCAACACGGGGCTTGAATTTATAACCTCAAGATCAAGAGTTACATGCTCCACTGACTGAGCCAGCTAGGCGCCCCCAAGTTAATTTCTTTGAATAGAATATAATATTGTAATATTAAAAAATATGCCCCCCCATCCTTTCCATTTGAGTTTTAAGATGCTTCTGTTTTTGATATTACTATTTTGGCTAAAAGACTTCCTGGAGAATTTGATGTGATGTTTGGATTTTAAAGGCTTTTATTTTACCCCCTTTTCAGAACCTTCTGTCAAGTACTCACTTCTACAGCTGGCAAAAGTAAGATACTTATTGATAATGGATTAAGCTTCATTAGTATATGCCATCTTATTTTCTTGTTATCTTTCTTGTCATTATGTACTAATGTTTTAGCTTTACTGTATTTTGTCTTCGTTTGGATCTGGCAGTTTTAATATCCTTATTAGCAGGGCTGAATCTCCTTTCTCAGGAGAATGCTGACACTTTAAATGGCTATGAAACTTCGTTGTTTGAGTGCCTACTGAGCATCAAGATGTTCTTTTCTGGAGATCCCTTTCTTTACCGCACACTTTTTACCTTCAATAGATCATAGCAGTCTTGGGGCTCAGCAGCAACTTGTTCTCTCCTCTCTTTTGTGCTTGTCTACTTTTTTCTTTCATAAAATTCTGAAGATTTGTTTTTACAAAATATTAGTTTTTAAAATAAAAAATTTGGTGAATAATAGCACTACATGTAATTTTTGGGTCTCAAGTAAACATCCAATTGCATTTCATAAATGTGTGTTAAAGGATCTAAATCTGTGAATGATGGAATAAACTTCCCAAAGCTTGTTCTTGTAGTTGATGATGCTTCAATAGGTATAGACCTTTCTGAAATCTGAGTCTGATTTGGAACCGTATGTGTACTTCTGTCATACTTGTCATACTTAAGGGAAAAAAATTTGTATTGTGAGCTCAGAGTTAAATTTTTCTTGGTCATTGGAGTAATGAGTGTTTAAAATTTTTTTTCCCTTTTTTTCCCCATAGATTCCTTGCTTAGGACTGGCTATATAATTTGCAGGGTTCCTTTAAAAAAAAAATTAAGAATTTCAGAATGATTATAGCAGGATTAAACCAAGCATGGAGTCATGTGACTGCACAGGTTGTGCACCCAAGAAGCTGGCCTTGTTTTGGTTAATGTGTTCAGTTCCTCAACAGATAATTTATTTTTAAAAAAGATTTATTCATTTCTGAGATTGCGCGAGTGGGGGGAGGGCAGAGGGAGAGAATCTGTAAGCAGATTCCCTGCTGAGCGTGGACCCCTGCAGTGGTGTCTCAGTCTCATGACCCATGAGATCATGACCTGAGCCAGAACCAAGAAGAGTTGGACGCTTAACTGACTGAGCCACCCAGGTGTGCTGTTCAACAGATAATTTAGAAAAATTGTGTACATTTTCTAATTTTGACACATAAGTGTATATTTTACTGTTCTTATTTGAAGAAAACATGTCCATACTAGGATTTAAAATCGTCTTGAACTGTTTTATGCTAGTTTTATTTTCTAACTTAAGATCTGGTTAAGGAGTGTCACAGTATAAATTGTTCTTATTATACGTTTAAATTAAATAAAAAACACAAAACTATGGATCTTAAAGATGCGAAAGGGACTGTATTGGAGGTGATTGTTTTGTTTTGTTTTGTTTTATTCAGAGATCGAAGTCTTCTAGAGATAAACTTTTGAAATTGATGATCCTGAGTTGTGACTTTAAGTCACATGCTTACTCACTCTTGAGATAACTTTATAAACCTTTTCAGGCATGCTAATTAAGGTTAGCTGAAACTACTTTTAGTAAAAGCCCTGTGCTTGTTTTCCCAGTGAGCTAAATCAAGCAGTAATTTCTGAAGATTTTTTTTTTTTTTTTTTTTTTTTTACAGGAAATAGGATTTATTGGTGGGCATGAATAGGGAGGGGGCAGTGCCAAGGTTCTCATGACTGCAGAGCCCTCCACTAGTCCAAGGGGCCACGATTAGGGATGTATTTGACCCCACAGCCATCTGGGACGAGCTGCTTTTCAGCTACCATGTCTTCAAATTCGTCTGCATTAAACTTAGTAAAGCCCCATTTCTTGGAGAGGTGGATCTTCTGGCAGCCAGGGAACTTGAACTTGGCCCTGCCTAGGGCTTCAGTCACATGCTCCTTGTTCTGCAGCTTGTTATGGATGGACATGATGACTTGGCCAGTGTGGACCCTGCTACTGTGCCCTGGGGCTTTCAAAAGGCATCCCGTATGCCTATCTGCAGCCTAGCTTGGAGATAGCATGAGCTCAGACCTCAGTGTCCACTGGAAAGGGCTGTCTCCAAGGTCCCTTAGGGCAACCCATACAATCAGCCGGCTGCATACACCACCAAGGAGGCTACTCTTTGGGCCCCCATGGAGAAAGAGCACAGTCGACTTGAAGATAACATTTTTTAATGAAACTCTTTAAAGTTTTCTGGGTAGACATTATTCTGGGATGACTTCCTGTGTATGCAGGTATTACTTGCATGTTTTATACAAAAGAATAACAATTGATGTAGATTATTAGATAGCAGCTGTACCTTTTAATAAGAATATTACTGTACTTTTAACAGGTAAGAAGTTTTATGGGAGCTGAAACTAGAACTCCCCACCTTTTTTTTTCCAAGTAGGAAATTAGAATGTTATCAAAGGTCCAACATTTTTTTTCCCCTCTTCCGCCTCCTCTCCATCATCAGGTTAGCAGGTGGTTAAACAACCATTTACCTGACAGAATGTGCTGGGTGATTGACAAAAGCCATCAATAGAACACATTCCCTTGATCATGTCATGAAATTGATCTCCTTGGAGGCTAATTAACTTCATGGAAATTTCTGTACCTTAGAGGAACTTTAGACTTTACACACAACGCTGATCACCTATAAATGCTTGTACTTTGGTTATATGGAAGACCACAAGTTCATATGCATTGCCTCAGATTTGAAACAGAGTTGGTGACCTTTGTAAAGTGGTACATATAATCTGGTTGTACAGCTTTTTCTAGGTACTATACCTACTACTTTTGGATGAGGGTTAGAGCCCCTACTTTAGGATACAATATTAGGATTTTTAAAAAATTAAAATAGACTTTATATAGTGAAATACACAGATAGAAGTATGCAGTTTGAGTCTCAGTAAATGTTTAGGGCTATGTAGCCACTGCCTCAATCCTGATGTATAACTTTATATTAAAATGTTCTCTCATGGCCCCCTTCTGGTTATTTCCACTTCTCCTCCCACCCAAATTACTGTTCCCACCTAAACTATGTTTCTGTCACCATAGATTAGTTTTATCTGTTTTTAAATTTAAATTTAAATAAATAAATTTAAAAATAAATTTTATTTTTATTTAAATTTATTTATTTAAATTTAAAATAAATTTATTTATTAAAATTAAAAATTTATTTTATTTAAATTTATTTATTTAAAGTAATCGTATTTACTCTTTTATAATTTGCTGCTTTGAGTCAGTGTAATGCTTTTGAGATTCATCCATGTTGTTCATTTTTATTGCTGAGTAGTATTCCATTGAAGAAATGCATCCGCCATTTGTTTATCTGATCACTTTGTACCGGACATTTTGAGTTCCTTCCAGGTTTGGGCTATTATGAATAAAGTTGCTTTGAACATTTGTTTCCAAGCCTTCTTGTGATCACAGTTTTCACTTCTCTTGGGTTAATATCAAGGAGTGGAATTGCTGGATCATGGAACACATGGATGTTTAACTTTATAAGCAACTGCAAGACTGTCCTCCAAAATGGTAATGCCAGGTGTACACTTTCATGAGCCATGTATGAGTTCCAGTTACTCAACATCCTCACATTTGTTCTTGTAAGTCTCTTTAATTTAGTTATCCCACTGGGTGTGACAGGGTATCTCCTTGTAGTGTTTCCACTTGCATTTCCCTGATGATTGATGTTGATCCACATCTTTTAATGTACTTCTTGGCCATCGATAATATCTTTGGTAAGGTTTCCATTAAAATCTTTTGTCTATAAAATTTTTCTTCCTCTTATTGATTTGTGTTTACTCTTTATATATTTTGGACATGAATCCTTTATCAGATATATGTATTTGCAGATATTTTCCCCCACTCTGTGAATTTCATTTTCTTAATGGTCTCTTTAATAATCACAGATTTTAACAATTTTTAAAATCTTTTTTGTTGTGGGGAAAATATACATAACAAAATTTACCATTTTAACCATTTTATTTTTTTTTGAAGGTTTATTTATTAGAGAGCATGAGTGGGGAGGAGGGGCAGAGGAAGAGGGAGAAGTAGACTCCCTGCTGGGCAGGGAGCTTGACGTGGGGCTCGATCCCAGGACCCTGAGATCATGACCTGAGCCGAAGGCAGATGCTTAACTGATTCAGTCACTCAGGTGCCCCCTATTTTAACCATTTTAAAGTGTATAGCTCAGTTGCATCAAGTATATTCACAATGTTCTGTAACTGTCACTGTGTATTTCCAGAACTTTGTCATCATCCCAAACAGAATCTCTGTACCCATTAAATAACCAGAGAATTTTTTAAAAAAATTATTTATTCATTTTAGAGGGGGAGTGGCGGAGGTAGAGGGAGGGAGAAATCTGAAACAGACTCCCCACTGAGCGCAGAGCCCAGCACAGGGCTCTATCCCATAACCCATGAGGTTACAACCAGAGCTGAAATCAAGAGTCGGACTCTCTAGGGGCGCCTGGGTGGCTCAGTTGTTAAACATCTGCCTTCGGCTCAGGGCGTGATCCTGGGGTTCTGGAATTGAGCCCTGCATCAGGCTCCTCCGCTGGGAGCCTGCTTCTTCCTTTCCCACTCCCCCTACTTGTGTTCCCTCTCTCGCTGGCTGTCTCTCTGTCAAATAAATAAGTACAAAAAAAAAGTTGGACTCTCAACCAACTGAGCTACCTAGGCGCCCCTGGAGATTTTGTTTTAAAAGATTTTTATTTTTACGTAAGCTCTATACCCAACATGGGGCTCAGACTTACAATCCTGAGATCAAGAGTCACATGCTCTATTGACTAAGCCAGCCAGGCACCCCAATAATAAGAGATTTTTTGTATGATTTTTTTTAAGACAGGGAGGGGGAGGGGCAGAGGAGAACAGAGAGAATCTTCAGCAGGTTCCACGCCCAGCACGGAGCCCTATGCAGGGGTTGATCTCACGACCCTGAGATCATGACCTGAGCTGAAATCAAGAGTAGGATTCTTAACTGACTGAGCCACCCAGGCACCCCTTTATATGATATTTGTAGTATAAAAGTTTCTGTGTAAAAGCAGTTAGTATTTTGCCTTTTGAATTCCTTTAGTTTTTTAGTTTATTGGCCTTTCCATGACAGCTTGAACTATGTGATGTGTATAGTTTTCTTGTCTACCTTTGCCACTCTTAGCGGTAGAGGGGATAATACATTAAGATACTGTCATTGTCAGTTGTTTTAGGTAAGAACTTAACCTTTACTTCTTTCTGACTTGCCTGTTTTGTGATATTTTATTCTAGACCAAGTATCTTCACTTGAAGTCATGTTTTTGATCACGATAGGGGAAAAAAGTCAGGCTTTGAGTTTACTGCCTTTTCTTCCTACTCAAGAGGACAGGAAGTGGATAAGGAAATACCGAGCTAAGTTGGATGAGAATGGTATTAGTGGTCTTCCAAACAGATTCTGTTATCCTCAGGACATCTGTAGCTTCTGGCATACAGAGGCAGCATGACTTTTGGAAAGTAGGCACCAATCTTCATTTCTGTGATAGTCTTTAGTTTTGCGAGCTACTTTAGTTTTGCGAGCTACTTTGCTCTGTTGCCTTCAGTGTTGATTTGCTTATTTCCCCACTCCCAAACAAATAAAACTCTTCTTTTTTTCTAGAATTGAAGACCCTTGAATATCTTTCCCTTGTTCCAAAAATTACCCCATCACAAATTTGTTATTCTCATGCATTTCATTCTCCCAAGTTGTCTTTTTTTGAATACTTTTTGTAGTAAAACGTGACACACAAAGTGCATGAGATGCAAATGTACAGTGTAATGAATGTTTATATAAAGTGAACGCTCATGTCACTATCACCCAGGTCAATACATAGAACATCCCCAGCACCCTCAGAAAGCTGCCCTGGTCTCTGTTCCTTCCTACACAGCTCCCTCTCCCTTCCTCTTAGAAATAACTAACCACTGTCCTGGTCTTCATGGTTATCACTATCTGACTTTCATTGATATTGTTACCTACCTGTGTATCCATAAACAATAGCTAGTTTTGTCTGTTTTTCAATGGAACTGTACTCTGTGTATTTTCTGTTGCACATTCCTATGTGTTGTGTTGATCTAATTCACTTTTATTGCTGTTATGTGGTACATTTTCGATCATGATAAGAGGAAATATACTATAAATTATCCTATTGTTGGTGGACATCAGGGATGTTTCCGGGTTTGGGCTACTATGAATAATGCTGCTGTGAATATCCTTACACATTTCTTCTGGTGCAGTGTTACATTTTAGGGTGTATACCCAGGAGCACAGGTGCCAGGACACAGAATATGTATCTTCAACTTCAGTGCCATGTTGTTTTCTAAAGTGATTTATCAGGGCGCCTGGGTGGCATAGCGGTTAAGCGTCTGCCTTCGGCTCAGGGCGTGATCCTGGCGTTATGGGATCGAGCCCCACATCAGGCTCCTCCGCTATGAGCCTGCTTCTTCCTCTCCCACTCCCCCTGCTTGTGTTCCCTCTCTCACTGGCTGTCTCTATCTCTGTGGAATAAATAAATAAAATCTTTTAAAAAAATAAAGTGATTTATCAGTTCACATTCCCATTAGCAGTGAATGAGAGTTTCCATTGCTCTGCATCCTCATCAACACTTGATATTGTCAGTGTTTTCAATTTTTGACAAATTTGGGGAGGTTAAGTAGTAATATGTTGTGGTTCTAATTTGGATTTCCCTGATTATTGGGTTCGAGCATCTTTGCCTGTTTTATGGGCCATTTGGATTTCTTCTGCAGTTGCCTATTTTCTCTTTTTCTATTGCATTATTTATCTTTTTAAAAAATACTAATTTATAATTCTTTATATATTCTGGACTCTGTTGGTTAAATTTGGGCAAATATTTTCTTCTATTTGGCTTTGTTTTCACTGTGTTTATGGTCTTTTGATTAAT
This sequence comes from Ursus maritimus, assembly GCF_017311325.1. Lineage (NCBI taxonomy): Eukaryota > Metazoa > Chordata > Mammalia > Carnivora > Ursidae > Ursus > Ursus maritimus. The sequence continues at coordinate 9,871,575 of NW_024425897.1, forward strand.
AAAATTCTTTAATGTAACCAAACTTTTTTTTCCCTTTATGGTTACTTTTTTGTCTTACTTGAGAAATCTTTTCTACTCAGAGGTCATGAAAGTATTTTCTTCTCAAACATTTTTTTGAAGATTTCTATTTTTGGGGAGTGCCTGGCTGGCTTAGTCGGAAGAACATTGTGACTCTTGATCTCGGGGTTGTGGGTTTGTGCCCCACATTGGGTGTAGGGATTATTTTAAAAAAATCTTTAAAAAAAAGATTTATATTTTTTGCCTTTCATGGTTATGTCAGTAGCCCACTTGATTTGCTTCTAATGTATGAAATAGGGGCCAATTTCATTTTTTTCCCCATCTGAATATCAGTTGACCCAACACACTTTATTGAAAGGCCAGTCCTTTCCCTACTGTTGTATATTACCTCTTTTTTCATAAATCAGGTGTTTGTTTATGTGTGGATATGTTTCTTGGTTCCCTGTTCTGTTCCACTGGTCTTTCCCTGTGCCAGTATCACACCATCTTTAGCTAATGTGGTTTAATTTTGATACCTGTTTCACTAAATTTTCCCACCTTGGTTCCTCCCCCCTTTTCAAGAGCATTTTGGCTGTTCTTGGGTGTTTTGCGTTTTTAGAATCCTTTTATCATATCCTCCAAAACAAAACACACTGTGCTGGTATTTTGATTTGGATTGTATTGCTTTTCAGTTTTTTTTTTTTTAATGTCTTTTCCCACTATGGGTCTCAGATTCATGACCCACAGATCAAGAATCACGTGCCCTACTGACTGAGCCAGGCGCATCTCTCCTCTTTATTTCTAATAATGCTTTAAAGTCTACTTTACCTTGTGTTAGTATACCCAAACCATTTTTCTGTTTGTTAGTATTTGCATGATATTTCTTCGTTGTCTGTTTTTCAGATTTTCTGTTTCCTTAAATTTCAGTTGTGTGTTTCTAACAGTGTGTGGTTGGTCTGTTTAAAAAATTTGGAGGCTGGGCACCTGGGTGGCTCAGTCAGTTAAGCATCCTACTCTTGATTTTGGCTCAGGTCGTGATCTCAGGGTTGTGAGATGGAGCCCCATGTCGGGCTTCATGCTAGATGTGGAGCCTGCTTAAGAGTTTCTCTCCTGCTCCTTCTGCCCCCTACTCCCCAGATTTGGAGGTTGATGGGATGTACAGCTCTCTCTCTTCAGAATTTTAGCAAATAACCCAAGGGCAGAAGCCGACCCAAATATTGGACTCATCTCTCTGAATTTCAGTCTTCTTTCGTATCTCAGGGAATTTAATTTTGAAAATAGCTCACTGTGTTTTTATGTCTTTTATTTTTTTTTTAAGATTTATTTATTTGAGAGAGAGAGAGAGCGAGAGAGAGAGCAGGAGGAGGGAGAAGCAGGCTTCCCATGGAGCAGGGAGCACGATGTGGGTCTTGATCTCAGGACCCTGGTATCACGACCTGAGCCGAAGGCAGACACTTAACCGACTGAGCCACCCAGGCGCCCCCATGTCTTGCTTTTAAGAGAATTTTATTTTATTTTTTAAAAATTGATTTATTTGACACAGAGCGAGCACAAGCAGGGGGAGCAGCAGGGAGAGGGAGAGGGGGAAGCAGGCTTCCTGCCAAGCAGGGACCCTGATGCGGAGCTTTATTTTTGGTGCCCCTTTATTTTATTTTTAAGATTTATTTTATTAGTTTGTGTGCCAAACCCAGGAATGAACCACTTTTAAGATAATTTTAAATATTTTATCCAGCTTTTTGAGTTGTCTTTAGCCTGATTGGTGATTTGAATTACTCATTGTTGCTAGAAGTGTTTTAATCTTTATTTGGGGTTTCTGTTGAGGATTTTGTACTAAGATTTTGTGTGTTTGGATTCTTTCTGCTTAAAATTTGAACTTTGATTACATAGACTTGGAGGGAGTTACCTTGGGTTATACAGTAAACTGGGGTCAGGGTTGTAGTGTGAATTGATGTGTTAAAGGTTAAGGTATGACCTTAAGATACACTGTGAAGTTTGTTAATTCATTTTTGTGACTCGACTTCATCCTGGGATGAAAGTTGCTTTAACTTATCTAATATTACCCCCATTAGTTTTGTAGTGGACTGACAGGAAGGCTTGATTGTTCTGTTGCTAGGTTGAGAAGCATTGGATAAAGAAGCAGGAGAAACATGCAGCAGTGCTGGAATGGAAACAGGGAATTAACGATCCTGGACAAACTTTGAGCCCACTTGAAACTGCCATTTCACCCCAGCGATAATCTGAAATATTGTCTAATATATTTAAAAAATCTTAGCTCTTTTCATAGTTGGATGTAAGTGCAAGATGGAATTAAAATTCCAAAGAAACCTGGAGTGGCTCTTGGATCTGCCCGTCAGGTAGTGAAAGGAATAATTTCAAAAATTATTGTCGGAACATTAGGGTTAAAAAATTTAGAAAGTAGTTCAGTAGTAACTGATTTGAATGAATGGGAAAGATTAAAACCAGAGATGTACTAGATCAGCTAGGAGCTAACATATTTTGCATTGGGAGGGAGACATGATTAACCTAAATTTGTGTGTATGCACCATGGTATGAAGATCACTTGATTCTTCATTTGATACACATTATCCCTGGGAGCCCTGTTTTCTCCTCTTCATCTCCTGCTTTCATTCCTCTCTTTTCTTATTTGACTGATAGAACAATGAACTATTGCAAACCTTAGTTGCTTTCCATTAATATATATCCAGAGTATTAAGTTCTATCTCTACCTTTCTATTTTTGTTTTTTTACTTTATTTATTATTTTTTTTCGTAATCTCTACACCCACTGTGGGGCTTGAATTCTCAACCCTGAGATCAAGAGTCGCATGCTCTTCCGACTGAGCCAGCCAGGTGCTCCTCTTTTTTTTTTTTTTTTTTTTTAAAGTAAACATTTAATCTATATATTTCTTTCCTCTTCATCTTTAGGCCTTCAGGAATTTATACAATTTAGTAGACTGCATAGTCCAGATTCTCTTTTGGGGAGGTTCAGTTGAACATGTGAATGACAAGTCTTCACAGATTTACATTTAAGCTTTTAAAAACGTTAGATTCTTATGCTTTACCCTAGACATTTTAGGCCGTCTGATCAGATCGGAGTTGCATTGTGGTAAGAGGCACTTTAAATACGAAACATATTTAAATAATACTGAATAGATAATTATTAATAAGTAGTGCTACATGAAATAGACATTTGTCAAAAGGAAAGTAGTCTGGGAAAAATTTGCATTTTCTTTTACAGACTGGGGCTAAATATGGGTGTATGCACATGCATATATATTATTTATAAGATTAATAAATCCAGGGGCACCTGGCTGGCGCATTCGGTGGGGCATGTGACTCTTGATCTTGGGGTCGTGAGTTCGAGTCCCACTTTGTGTGTAGAGATTACATAAATATTAAAAAAAAAAAAATCCAGGGACACCTGGGTGGCTCAGTTGGTTAAGCCACTGCCTTTGGCTCAGGTCATGATCCCAGGGTCCTGGGATTGAGTCCTGCGGGGAGCCTGCTTCTCCCTCTGCCTGCCGTTTGCCCTGCTTGTGCACTCCCTCGCTCTCTCTCTCTCTCTCTCTGGCAAATAAAATCTTAAAAATCCAACTTTTTAAAAAAATAAAGTGATTTCTATACCCTGTGGGCTTTGAACTCTTGACCCTGAGATCAGGAGTAGCATGCTCTACCGACTGAGCCAGCCAGGCACCCCCAAGTCCAACTTATATGGACACAACACAAACAGGACAGGATGAATATGCATATGGATACTCTGGGGAAGCAAGATGGTAGTAAAGTGACATTCATCGAGGAGCAAGTTCTTTGTTAAGAATTTTAGCTAATGTGAGCAAGGCAGAATACTTGATGGGCAGGTAAAACTGTTGAGTGCTAGCCAGCTGATTGGTTACTTTTCTTTCTGGTAAAATTTTATTTGCAGTAGATCTATATAAATGCTTTATCACAGAACACAGAAATTAGCTGTAGTTGCCATTTTCTATTGGTATATTTCTGGTTTTCTCATTTTTGGAAATGTTTACTTTTATCTCTGAAATATCTGTTTAACAGTTACAATGAATGAACTATTAATTGTGCTCATTGCTAAAATCACTACTGCCTTTGATTTCTAATAAAAGCAAATTTCTCCAGAAATCAAATTTAATATAAGATCCACGTTAATTTCTGGAAATGAGTTATTATTTAAGAAAATATTTGATGATTTCTTGTAATCATAAAATAGAATATTTTACTTTCCTTCTTTGAAGCTGTAATTTTTAAGTATATTAGAGTTTTAGATTACTGAGAAATTATCTAATTTGTAGCCTTAGTGTGAAAGAAAAAAAATGGTATAGTTTGTATTACCATCTAGGAAAGTTTAATGAGTGTTTTTGTCAAGAAGAAATCTATAGGGGTGCCTGGGTGTCTCAGTCAGGTAAGCTGCTGCCTTCAGCTCAGGTCATGATCCCAGGATCCTGGGGCTGATTGAGCCCCAGTTGGGCTCCCTGCTCAGTGGGGAGTCTGTTTCTCCCTCTCTCTCTGCCCCTCCCCTCTGCGCGTGCTCTCTGTCATGCGTGTGTTCTCTCTCTCTCTCAAAATAAATCTATAAAACTTTAAAAACTAAGTTTTGTCTAAGTATGCAATATCTAATAGTTATCTTGTATTCAGTTAATACAGGACATAGTAAATGGGATGATTTGTATTTGAGTTACAGTGATGCCTGAATTCTGTCTCTTTGGTTGTTTAAAAAAAAATCTGGTGTACATCATTATGATTTTATTAAGGAAATCAGGCTGAATATGTGAATCATCTGATTTTGTTATTCAGGACTCTTGGTTGCTGCTGACAAACTGAATTAGAGCTTAAATAAAAGAAGGTGTGTCTTTATTGGCAGGATACTGGAGCAGTTCATATAATTGAAAAACTGTGACAGCCAGAGAGAGGACTTGGAATTGGGGGTACAGTGTCTTAATTATTCTAGTTTTGCATCTCTCTGGTCTTTGGTGTGATTTCTCTCAGGCTTCTCCTGGCTCATGGCTATACAGTCCAGAGTCTCTTCTTATTCTTGGTGTCTCAGTAATATTTTCCACTGTGCCCCTTCACCAAAAGAAATAGTAGTATTTCCATTTATTAAGTAGTTAGGGCCAAACAGCTTAAGTGTTTATTTCCTAACAGTTTAGCTATTTGGAAAATTGATATATGTAATTTCAAAGAAAACATTTTAATTTTAATATGTATGCCTGTTGGGTACTGTACAAATTCTCAAACTTTGGTATCAGATATTCTGGCTTTTTTTCCTGTTCGGAACTGATTTTTATATGATACTTGGTTTTTTATCATAGCAACTTGCTTAAAAACCCTGTTTCTTAAATATTGAAAGGAATGTTTTTTGTGCTAGTTTTGAAATTATGAACCATCTCAGTTTGTTTGGTCCACATACGTCTATTATTGCTGTTTCCCTCAAAAACTAAAGAGTCCCTGTGGTGCCCCTGTGAATTTACTGTGGTACCCCCCAAGGTACCTCAGCACACAGCTTGGAAACCATGATTCTAGAAGAAGGGAGGGATTTTTTTTTTTTTTTTTTTTAAGTAATCTCTATGCTGAGTGTGGGGATTAGATTCAGGACCCCAAGATCAAGAGTAGCATGTCTACCAACTGTGCCAGCCAAGCGCAAGAGGAGGATTCTGTTTGTTTTTCTCCTTGGATCATGTAGTTGAGGGAATAAGCTATGATTTGGTCAACCTGGGATATTCACCCATTTCTGTGCTTACAGGGGCATAGTATTCCATTGTATGGCTGTATCAATTACATATTTACAATTGTTCAAAAATTACATACAGGGCATAAATTAACATTTTGTGTATCTATGACTGTTTCCATAGCACAGATTCTATTCAGTCTCACCTAACACTTAAACTACAAAAATTTTTTTGGATTTGAAAGCATGATCTTTGTGATTTCATAATTATCTGGGTAATTGAGAATCAAAGACCTAAACTTAAGAGGTAAAACTGTAAAACTCTTGGAAGAAAACATAGGGGAAAAGTTTCATGGTATTGCATTTGGCAATGATTTCTTGGATCTAACATCAAAAGCACAGGCAGCAAAAAAAAAAAAAAAAAAAAAAAATTTAAACTATATTAAAAACTTAATGTGCATCAGAGTATACTATCAAGAATGGAAAGGAACCTAGAGAATGGGAGAAAATGTTTACAAACCATATATCTGATAAAGGATTACTACAGAATACATAAAGAAACACATACATAAAGAATACATAAAGAAACAAGCTCAACACCAAAAAAACAACCCACCTAAAAAGTGGGCAAAGACTTGAATAGATATTTCTTCACATAGATTATAGAAATAGCTAGTGAGCACATGGAAAGATGTTCAACATCACTAGTCATTGGAGAAATGCAAATCAAAACCATGAGATGTTACCTCGCACCCATTAGGATGGCTATTATCAAAAAAGTGGGAATGAGTTAACGATATGGAGAAATTAGAATCCTCGTGCATTGCTGGTGGGAATGTAAAATGGTGCAGCTGCTGAGGGAAAGCAGTGTGGTAGTTTCTCAGAAAATTAAACATGGAATTACCATATGATCCAGCAGTTACGCTCTTAGATATCTACCCAAAAGAAGTGAAATCAGGGACTAACAGATATTTATACACCAATGTTTATAGCAGCACTATTCACAGTAGCCAGAAGGTAGAAACAATTTAAATGTCCATCAGTGGATGAATGTATAAACAAAATGTGGTATATACCGACAATGGAGTATTACTCAGCATTAAAAATGAGGAAGTTTTGGGATGATGAAAAAGTTCTAGAAATGGATAGTGGTGGTGATTGCACAACAGTGTGAATGTACTTAAGGTTATTCAGTTGTACACTTAAAATGGCTAAAATTGTAGCTATGTATATTTTACAACAGAAAAAAGAAAAGCAAAAACTTTAAATGTGTAGTTTGTTTTACTTCAGTTATACTTTAATAAAGTTAAAAAAAATCTTGGGGTGTTTGACCCAAAAAATAACCTGTGATGATTTTATTTAAAGATGATGAAATAACAAACTGCATAGCTTTGAAAGTCAGTTAGTCCTACAAAGTAATATCTTATGATAGGGTCAGGCCTGTGGAACAGACACAAGCAGTGGATATATTTTAACTTTACAAAAGCTTCTAATTATCTTTGGTGGCATTTTTGTCTATAGGGACTGAAAATGTCTTATTGCTAAATGGTACAAAGTGGATTGGAGGTTTATATTCATTGTTACTGGCGGGTTGCTATCAGATAGGAGACAACAGATGGTTTTATAAAGAGGTTAGGATTGTGTTCTCTACTATATAATGTTCTTGAGAGTGATACAGATGATGAAATGGGGAGTATCCTCATTAACTTCACAGATGACTTGTCAGCCACTTGGAGGATGGAATTAGAGTTCAGAACTAACTTGTCAAGGGAGAAGAGGTTGTAAAGAATAAAGATACTTAGGAACAAGTGTAGTATTCTCAAGATGGTGGGTCATAAAACACTGATGAAAATCTTTAGTTTTGTGGGAAAATGAAACTTAATAAAGCCAGTGCTTTTTTTTGAAAAATATTATAGCGCATGTAGTATAAAAGAAACATATTCTCAATATATAAGGGCTACTTACTTGGGTTCACTTTGTGAGGAATATAGTTAGCATCAAATTTTACTATATTAACAAACTTATTTAATGAATATTAATGAATGGCATCAATGTTTATAATGTAAACTGTGGAGCGAGAATGCTTGGGTTTGAATTCTGGCTTCTTAACTGGTATAATCTTGGGAAAATTACTTTTCTGTATGTCTGTTTTTTTTCAACTGTGTGTGTGTGTGTGTGTGTGTGTGTGTGTGTTTAAGGGAGGGAGGGGCAGAGGGACAGGGAGAGAGAGAACCTTAAGCAGGCTCCATGCTTAGCATGAGCCCCAAGTGGCGCTTGATCTCATGACCCTGAGATCATGACTTGAGCCAAAATCAAGAGTCAGATGCTTAACTGACTTAGCTGCCCAGGCGCCTCTCAACTGTTTTTCAAACTATAAGGGTTGCTACCTTACTGAATTATTGTGGGGTTAATTGAGTTAATACATACTTTTAAAACTGTGCTGGGCATATAGAGGCATGCTCAATAAAATTAGCTGCTTGAAACACCCCCCCTTTTTAAAAAGATTTTATTTATTTATTTATTTATTTATTTATTTATTTATTTGAGAGACAGACAGACAGACTCCCCGCTGAGCAGGAAGCCTGACGCGGGGTTCGATTCCAGAACCCAAAGATCATAACCTGATTTGAAGGCAGATGCTTAACCGACTGAGCCACCCAGGCACCCCTGCTTAAAGACATCCTTAACAGTTGGTCTCAGTTGGCCCATTAGTATGAGGTTATACTTGTATTGATAATGTTTTCTCTCTCTGTTCTTGCTGTCACTGTAAAAACAAAAATGAAAACCAACATTATTTAAAAAAAAATGGCCTTGTTTTTTCTAAGTACCATGCCCAATATTATTTTTTTTTATGTTTTTTTTATTATGTTAGTCACCATACAGTACATCCCTGGTTTTTGATGTAAAGTTCGATGATTCATTAGTTGCGTATAACACCCAGTGCACCATGCAATACGTGCCCTCCTTACTACCCATCACCAGCCTATCCCATTCCCCCACCCCCCTCCCCTCTGAGGCCCTCAGTTTGTTTCTCATAGTCCATAGTCTCTCATGCTTCATTCCCCCTTTTGATTACCCCCCCTTCTTTATCCCTTTCTTCCCCTACCGATCTTCCTAGTTCTTATGTTCCATAGATGAGAATCATATGATAATTGTCTTTCTCTGCTTGACTTATTTCACTTAGCATTATCTCCTCCAGTGCCGTCCATGTTGCAACAAATGTTGAGAACTCGTTCTTTCTGATAGCTGAGTAATATTCCATTGTATATATGGACCACAGCTTCTTAATCCAGTCATCTGTTGAAGGGCATCTTGGCTCCTTCCACGATTTAGCTGTTGTGGACAACGCTGCTATGAACATTGGGGTGCATATGGCCCTTCTCTTCACTCCGTCTGTCTCTTTGGGGTAAATACCCAGTAGTGCAATGGCTGGGTCATAGGATAGCTCAGTTTTTAACTTTTTAAGGGACCTCCACACTGTTTTCCAGAGTGCATGCCCAATATTATTATCATTGCTTTCTGGTACTGTAGAGTTAGCTATTCATGTGGATGCAGTACATTCACGTTCTTTGCCAGTTATCAGAAATTGTTAAATATATACAACTGAAAAATTATCTTGGTTTCAAGTTGGAAGAAACTGTGTAGTCTCACCAGTTTGTGAATCTGTCTGCTCTTCCTTTGTTATTTCAGGAAAAGTTGAGAAAAGGACAGAGAAGGAATTCAGATTTCAGGGGAGAAGCAAAATTACTACACAAAGAATGGAACGTAAAAAGGATTTTCTAGGAATGGCTTGATCATAAGAACTCCTGCTTTTATATGATTGCCTCAAAGAAGTCAAAGAGGATTAAAACCAAGTCCCTCTTGCTGTCACTTTTATATTCCATATCATTGCCTTGAAGCAGTGTTTTTTATCTTTACAAAAACCACTGTCACTTTATACAAAAGCAGCATTTTTTTTTTCAAAAGTGGCATTTTTATTAATACTAGTTCAGGACTGATATTGCAGCTGTTACCAAGTTCCTAGTCACTTCAAGAAGTCTTTATGTGTTAGTCGAATGACATTATACCATTAATTATGATCACTTATCACCTATTTTTAGCTTAGTTTTGGAACATGAAAGTAGGAAGCACTTTATTTTCCCATAATTGATGAGAATTATCACCTATAGCTATTTTTAATTGCTTATGAGAGAAGTTTTTATGATCTATCCCAAAACCCTAAAGAGAGAGAAATTTTATTTCATTGACTAATCAAAACATTTTGAGTAGCTCTTGAGGGAACTTGCAGACTATGTGTCTTGAGAGAGAGAGAGAGAGAGAGGAGAGAGGGAGGGAGAGAGATTTGGAGGAGGGGGAAAAGTGGAATTTGATAAAAGAGGATAAATGCTAAATCATGTGTACCTGCAAAAATGCAGTAAAAGTTTAGTGGCCTAAAATACTAGAAGAGCTCTGTTGATCTGGTTGGTAGAAAAAAGACCAGTCTGTATATAGGAAACAACATAAACAATGGCAAGAAATTTGGAATGAACATAGAATGTCCTAGAGGGGAAGAGTAAGATCCTCATTTGAGGCAGACCTGGTTGTTTGAGAGGGAAGGGCCTCATTTTGGGTTGACAAACAGAATGATAGTGTCCTGAGAGTTCATTGATAATGTGTGGAGAATAGTGGTTAATGTTGCTTGGCTCATTCATAAGTCTCAAATGGCTACTAGAATTTTTGCTTCAGCAAAATCACATACTGCTTTTTAATTGTGGACTTCGAAGGTTTATAATGCATATTGGAAACTTATAAATCAGTTATAAGGGCTTATTCTATATGAAGACATGTAGAACTGTTGCATTTATGATAAGAACTAGAATATAGAGGTTTTAAATGGACATGGGTGTGCTTCAGACATTTATTTAATGGGTAGGTAAATAGAAGTCTATGGTTAATTTCTTGTATTTACCTAAGTTATTTTTTTTAATTCAAAAAGTAGTTATTGATTGTGTTTCTTGTTCTTGTCAGAATTAGTGTTCATTTGATTTGAAGGTACTAGCGCAAGTAACTCTTCTAACGTTATCTCCGTTTTACAGATGAGGAAACTTCGTGAACTTCCCAAACTGATACAAGTAAGTTTAGAGTCAAAATTCACATCCGAAACAGCCTGATTCCAGAACCTGTGATCTTACCTAATAAGCTATATTGTAGTGCCTCTCATTAACGCATAGTGTAAGGCCCTTGAGTTTCATTGTTGAATAGGAAAATGACCTTTCATAAGAAATCATAATCTGTCTAGTAGAACAGATAGAAATGTAAATAATCATAATGACATTTAGTATTATAAAATAGAGCTATATTGAAAGTGCACATGAACTCTGCAGGGAAGCTTTCACAGTGAACGCTTTGTTTTCAAGAAAGAATTGAAGGATTCATAGTATTTCACCAAATAGACAAAGCAGTATGAGCAAATCAGGTAGAGGTAATAGCAATGACAAAAGCTCATGCATGGAAAATTTCAAAGCAGCTTCAAGTTGTTCATTCTGGATATAAATGTCATAGGGCATATTTTTTATATAGGGATGTTTTAGTGAAACTTCTGTTGTTTGGATTGGATATGTCAGGTGATGTTAAAAGAGGAACTGACCAGGACCAGTTCTTTTGTAACTTCAGTTATAACTGGTTATTTTGTTTCTTAGGTAATTAAGGTCTACATAAATTTAATTCAACAAATGTTTGCAAATCAGTTAACGAGAACAAATGGTGGTGATACTGGTGTCATGGAAAGGAAAGATGGAAATAGAGCATTTCAAGGAAAGCAGTAGGAGTTGGCATCAGATTTTGTTACTGAAAATAGATCGTTGCTAGCCTTGAAGTCCTAGGCCTACCAAGATTTCCAGTGGAATATTAAGAAAGAAGGAATGGTGGGGGGAGGGGATGGAGGCTGATGATGGATTTTTGTTAAGTGTATGTAGAGTTAGGATATGTGCTACAGTGACAGTCCAGAGGAGACCCCGTACCCTATGGTACTGTGCTAGTAATAGCAGCTGGGGTTGGGGAATGTGCCAAAACTATCTGGTGGTAGCAGAAACCTTAGAGGTTTATCTTTTGTGTGGAGGAAGGACTAGACACTGTTGCATGTAGCCCTGGTCAGGTCTGCTTGTGAATGGTTTCAGACCTTTAATGGATTGAAAAGTTAAGTCTTACGAAGAAAAATGAGAGAATAAAGCAGCTTGAAGAAAGATAGTTGTGTAATAGTTTCTATAGATGATCTGTAATAGCATATAGTGCAGTATCACCTAGACCTCATTAATATATTACCTACATGATTTTTTTTTAGTATCTGTATACTAAATAGGAATGCATCTTAAAATCAGTAGCATGTTATAATTGAATTGGAGTTTTTTTCTTTCTTAGTGGTGTGTAAATTTAATAGTGTGCTTTGAATTTGATGGCATCTGAGTCCATGAAATGCAGAATGTTTTTTTCAGTGTTCATTATCATAAATACAGTTGGGTGGTTTTTTTTTTTTTTAAGGTATTTGTATTCCTTTTAAGATATTGCTAATGGTCTGTTTACCACGCCATGGAAACACTGGTAAATCGAAAATATAACTATATGCTGTAGAATGTAGGGTTTGGGTTAAATATTAAGGATGTAAATCAACAGAAAAGAAAAAGGGTAAGCTCTTTCTAAGGTCTTCTGTTTCTTTTCATGTTAGCATATGTAAGTGTCCTGATTGAAAACAGTAGTACACAATGTGTTGTTCAGTCATAGGCCTGCTGTTGTTTACCAGAGAACTGTATAAACAAATTATTCTTTCTGCCTCTTTGAGGCATTAGTTCTCTGACAAACTAGTTTCAGGTTGAAAAATGCAAGAAACTTACGAGTGGTGCTGATTGACATTGGAGGTGTGATGTTATTCTTAACAGTTATGTCCACATGCTTATTGGAAACTTGAGAATTTGAATTATTTGTGTGGATTGTTTTTTTCATGTTGAATTGAATAGTACTTAAGTTTGTGATGTATAAACAATATACTTGGAATACTCCATAATTTGTGCAGAATAGGTTTAGATTAGGTTGTATGTTTGAGAAGTTTTTCATCTTGTTTTAGAGAATATTTTATCAATATTTTAATATGTTTAGTATGAATAGAAGTAATTTAAGCCAGTATGCTCTTTTATTACCCCTTGCTCCCCATTAATGGGTTAAGCAAAATGATAATTTAAGAATTTTTTTAGATTCGAAATTTGTTTTTTGTCTTCATTATGAACCCATGACTTGAGTTTTTGGAGTGGTTATTTTAAGTGTAGTTACTGAAAAACAAAAAGGGAGAAATCCCTTTTGCTTAAGAGCTTATTTCTTATTAGCCCTGATTTAACGTAGTACTTTCGCCCTCCTTTTCTTTAAAGCATTTTGATGAATTCTACTTTTTGACCTTAGCTGGAAGTTTTTTTCTTCCTTTATATATTGGAATGGCAGTCACATGTTGCTATCTGTTTACATGAGATAAAAGTTACTAGTTTAAAAGGAGGGTGGATCTTTTTCTGGGGTTCTGTTGAGTTGGATGGTCTTAAAATGATGGTCTTAAGAAGATGGTGTTCTGGTCAGGACAGTTTCTGGTCTTTTGGCTATTTAGTAATTGAGAACTGCTTCGAAAGAGTAGGTATTTGAGCTCCCCATTTTAAACAGAGCCTGCGTTGTAGTGTGTGGTTACTGGAGGTTATTTGGGTTTTTATTGGCTTGCTTTCAAAAATATGAGTAGCCCCCTACCTAATTGCCAGAATATTAATTTTAACTATGCCAGTAGAAGAGTGGATTCTTTTCATTGCACATAGCCTCTATAACGTGAATTTTGTCTCTCTTCTCTTGGGTGTACCTATTGGCTTGCTGGAGTTAGACAGTTTTTAATTGTGAATACAGCAGCTAAAAATTCAAATCTGTTTCTTCATTAAGTTGTATGCCTAAAAGATGGATTTGCATTTTCATTCAGCTTTCTGATCCTTATGCATTTTTTAAAAAAGATTTTCTTTCTTTATTAGAGAGTGCGTGAGCTAGAGAGCACATGAATGAGCAGGGGGGAGGTGCAGAGGGAGAGGGAAAAGCAGACTCCCCACTGAGCAGGGAGCCCACCGCAGGGCAGGGCTGTATCCCAGAACCCTGAGTTCATGACCTGAGCCCAAAGCAGATGCTTAACTGACTGAGCCCTCCAGGTGCCCCTTGCTCCTTGTCTATTTTGATGCTCGTTACTCTGCATAAAACTGAGTGGAGAGAACCACAACTTTGGACAGTCTGTTTACAGACTGGGAGAGGAACATTAACATTCCTAATATATTATCAATATACTAATAAGCAATATGCAGATTAGCTGGGTTTGGGATACTGATAGGTATTTTCTTGAAGAGTGTAGTTTACTTATATTTCCCCAAATTGGCATTAAACATCTCAAGTACTTAGGCAAAACAGGAAAATCATGCTCATTTATACATGGTCACACTGTTGTGTTCCCATGGTAAACTGACCTTCAAATTAAGTTGTCTTTCTAGAAAAGAAACCTCTTATGCAACTGTGAGTGGGGAGGGTTGGTGTTTTATGAAAAGGGTGAAATTTGGAGATTCTGTTTTGTTCATTTAGGGCAGGGTCCTGAAGCAAAGCATATTAGAATAAGCTGGGTAATTCTGCAGGTTTCAAAATGACATTGGTGTGTTGAATTTTGCCTAGTTTTTTAGTTGCCTTTTTTTTTTTTTTATTGCATTTTTGGTTTTTGCTACCTGTCTCATTTGATTAGTTTTCTTTTTCTATTGAGTACCTAAGCAATAGGAATTCATAATTTAAGCTTTTAAAAACTTTTTGAGACCCTATTGTAAAACTACTTCTCTTCATAGGGATTAGTCATTTCGGTGTTTTGTCCCAAAAAATGCAGTTAAAATTTTATTCTTTGGACAGTAGGAAGCAGGGACAGAGTCTGCAATCTCATGTTAAGAGATAATCATATAATACGTTAAGGGAGAAAATTATAATTAAGAAAATTTAAATGTCTATGAGGAGCTATAGGTCAGAAATCAGGAATATTTTTCTTTCTTTTAAATAGAACACTGATCTATGCAATGGCAGTGAGAACTCTGATTTGGGGCAAGATAGGGGAGAAGAAAGGAGAGGTGCAGGGGGAAACAAAGTTAACTTCCTTCCTCTTTATCAGAGGTTAATTGGGAGCAAGCAGGACATTAATATGAGTGTGCAGGAATTTGCCTTATGTTAAATTCTCAAAGGTAGACCTCAGAACTAGTCAAAAAAACAAAAGTCAGGAAACATTTTTCCGACATGGCGGCTAGTCTTTCTGATCTTTCCATAGTGATTATAAATATTGAACTACCTCTGGCACTTAGATAAAATGATCTGTTTGGCTTTAAAAATACAGTTAATTTCTAGTGATTTGAATGCCTAGATTTTCTATCCTCTTAACATCCAGGACTTAAGTATGTCTTCTGTTTTCTGTTAAATTGTAAGGGTTTTTTCTTTCTTAGGAGATAGGGAATGTTTCATTTAAGATGATGAACTTAAATGCTGCCTTATAAAATTAAATTCTTAATTTCAGTAGTAATATGCTGCCTGCCATGTGATTTCTCATGGAGGACATGGAGTCAGAAAATTACATTACTAATTACACATTAGAAATTCCTTTACAATCCTATTAATAATTTAATATATCTGAGTGGTATGAAGTGAATGTGTTGCTATAGAAGTGATTATAAAGAGTAAGTCAGAACACTAAAAGATCTTTGCATTCTTAAAATCATTTAATTTTTACCCTTTTTAGAAGAAGTGTTTTTGTTTTTTAAGATATATTTATTTTAGAGATAGAGCACCATACACATGAGTTTGGGGTGGGGCAGAGGGAGCAACCCTCAAGCAGACTCCCACTGAGCAGCGAGCCAAAGTGGGGTTCCATCTCCCGACTCATGAGATCATGACCTGAGCCGAAACCAAGAGTTGGTTGCTCAACCGACTGAGCCACCCAGGCGCTGGCTGTGATCCGTGGTTTTAATCTTTTTCTGGTCACCATCAGAAAATATCTTCACCAAGACATCACGTAGGATTTATGCTCCCCCTCCTCCTTTCCTATCCTGTTGTATAAGGATTAAGTTTAAAAGGAAGATACTTGTACATTAAATGATTTTAAAAGGTACAAATCAAGGGTGCCTGGGTGGCTCAGTCAGTTGGGCATCTGCCTTTGGCTCAGGTCATTATCTGGGGTGTTGGGATCGAGCCCTGCATGGGAATCCCTGCTCAGCGGGGAGTCTGCGTCTCCCTCTGCCTGCGCCCCCCCCCCCCGCCGACTTTTGCTCTCCCTCTCCCTCCCACCCAAATAAATAAATAAAATCTTTTAAAAAATAAAGGTACAAATCAAGTTTGCTAAGATTGGTGATCACAGTTAATCTTTTTTGAGAACATGGTTGGGGCTTCCTTTTGCTTACTTGACATGGGAAAAGCAATAACATTCATCTGAAGTGCAGCTGGACTTTGATGTCTAAAAATGCTAGAGCATAATTAATTTGCTTTTGATTTCTCACATTTGGGGTCCGCTTTTGGAAAAGCAGCTGTCAGTGTTTCAGCCACTTAAATGATAGCAATGATTTTAAGTATTGATCACTAACCCAACTGTTTGAAATTCAGTGTTATTACAGAGTCTCCTTCGTGGAGTATATTCAGAACTTATCCCACCTTTAATCCCTCCCATCCCCATATACATACATACATACATATACATACATATGTACTCACTCTGTACCACTAGTGTAGTCACAGATTATACAAGATTGACCTTCGGTGGTTATCTGTTGAAACAGAGCTTTTTTGTTGTTGTTATTTTGAGCATTATCTTAACTGTTGCTGGTTCAAGAGACTTATTACCAGTGAAAGGCTCTTTGATACAGAAATGTGATAACATGGGGCGCCTGGGTGGCACAGCGGTTAAGCGTCTGCCTTCGGCTCAGGGCGTGATCCCGGCGTTATGGGATCGAGCCCCACATCAGGCTCCTCTGCTATGAGCCTGCTTCTTCCTCTCCCACTCCCCCTGCTTGTGTTCCCTCTCTCGCTGGCTGTCCCTATCTCTGTCGAATAAATAAATAAAATCTTTAAAAAAAAAAAAAAAAAAGAAATGTGATAACATGGAGTTTAAGGGACAGTTTCTGGCAACTTTCTGGGTTTTTGTTTTTCAAGGAGAAGATGGTTGGTTTTTGGTTAGGAAATGATAATATTTTAGCTGCTTATCTGTGCTCTACAGCTGGTAGAGGAATGCACACGGATCATGAATTTGCATCTGGATCCCTCAAAACTCACCGACATTACTTAGTGTTTCCAGAAGAGGTAGAAAAGAAATGCAGAGTTGGTCCCTCTCTGTCTCTCATCATCTTGTTTAGAGATTTCACTGAACGAGGTCACTGACTCGATTTTATATTTACTTTTCTTTTTATCTTTTTCAAAGCATGGACCTAATAGGTAGGGGAGAAGAGTCACACTGAGGGCATTCGGCCATGTGAGAATATTACAGTTGACACAAGAATTGCAGCTCCCCTAAGGATAGGAAGTTTGTTTTGTATCATCCCCAGTGCCGAGAATTGTCCCTACCACTTCCAGATATTTGTCAAATAAATGAACCTCCACAGTGAACTTACCATGATGGGTGAATGCAGTCATGCTTTTTGAACTCTGTTTTTATTTTTATTTATGGTTGACTTCAACAGCAAAGGTTTTAGAAAACCTGAGGTTTATTTTATTTTATTTTATTTTATTTTATTTTATTCAAGGAATAAAACCAAGCCATAGTAGTTTTACTCAACTGATAAATGCTGGTGATTAAATCATCTCCCCACTATGGAATAATCCTGCCCAGCATGCCACGGAGTCCTAATTTGGGAAGGTCGTATCATCCATCAGATATCTGAAAAGTTACTAGGTATAAATGAGGAAGCATGCAGAAACTGTAAAAACTTGCCTAAGTAGTGGCAGTTGGAAAGCCACTTAAAATTTAACATCTCCGAGTTATTTTATATTGCCTCCATACTCAAATTTTGCTGTGAATCTTTCTAAATATGCAGTGCATGTGCAAGAAAAGGCATTTCTTTCACATACAGTGAAAATAAAAGATTCCTTTAAAATTATTTAGTGTTGCCTTCTTAAAGTTTTGAAGTCTTAATTACCCTGCATTTGAAAGTGAGACAGGACTATGTAAAACAGCCCATTGTTTTTTTTAAAGTTAAAATGTACACTAGCCAAAAAAAAGTGCTTCTTTAGCCACCTTGCCTACCCTCCCCCACCCAGCATTTTAAGATGCCTGGCCTGAGTCTCTTAGTTTTCCTCATGAGTTGATTCAGTCTGATTAGTTTTTGTAGTTTGAATTCTTTTATTATATAAATGGCCCAAATTGGTGTGCCTCTTTGCCCTGTTGAAGCCGATATTGTCCGTCTGTCCGTCCGTCCTTCCTTCCTTCCTTCCTTCCTTCCTTCCTTCCTTCCTTCCTTCCTTCCCCCTTTAAAAAAAAAAGATTTTATTTATTTATTTGAGCGAGAGGGAGCAGGGGGAGGGACAGAAGGAGAGAGAGAGGGATAAGCAGACCCCCTGCTGAGCTGGGAGCCGGATGCGGGGATGCGGGGTTCGATCCCTGGACCCCGGGATCATGACCTGAGCCGAAGGCAGATGCTTAACCGACTGAGCCATCCAGGTGCCCTGATGTGGTACTTCTTTAAATATATTCAGTTTATATTCAGGGTTATCCAAACCTAACTGTTCTAACTCTGTGAGGTATGTGTATACATGACTATATCATGGGACACCTGCTGCCATCATTGGCAGGTAGCTTATGGCACCAGAGAGCTTCTTTCAGATTCACCTCTGCATGGCCTTTATCTGGCAAATAGTCCTAAGAGGCGTGGGCAGTTTTTTTGTTGTTGTTGGCAGTGTTTCACAGTGACATACTTGTTCCCAACCAAGTAGTTGTTTGATTGTGGTTATTGGGAAGAAGAGTCATTGCCAGCATTGAAGCAGACCTGCCTGAACCTTTTTGTTGAAACTGCCTGTTGTTTGGTCCATCTCTTGAAACTTTACACCCTGTGGAAACTTACACAAACATTTCTGTATTGACGGACTTCTCATATGTTTGACAGAATAAGTTATCAAGTAATTTAAAACAAGTCAAATGATTTTTATAGTAGATACAGTGATTTCCTAAATTACATTTAGCACCTTGAATTAAATTAATTCATTATTACCCCTAGACTTGACCTGTCTCTTGAATTTAATCCCCCACCTGCTGGATATACATCTACTTGACACTCCTTCCTTGGAACTACCTTTCATTTCTTTCTTTCTTTTTTTTTTTTCTTAAGTTTATTTTTAAATAATCTCTATACCCAGTGTGGGGCTCAAACTCATGACCCCGGGATCAAGAGTTGCCTGTTCTTCTGATCAGCTGAGCCAGCTAGGCATCCCACCTTTCATTTTGTAATGATACTTTTTTCCTCTCACCGCAGGCCTTAACATTTTGGAGTTAATCTTTGGCAACTTGCTCTGCCTCTTTTTTCCCCATTTCTAATCAATTACTAAGCTCAGGAAAATTAATGCTTTTACTCACTTTGATGTCTTCCTTTGCATTTTCGCTACAGTTGAGATATTAGGCTGTTAGCAGTTCATATCTGAGCTACTAGTCTACGGACATCCTAAGTCAGTTTCCCCCTCCAGACTATTCTACTTGCTGCTTGTTACTGCCTAACACCACCACTTTTGTGTTACTATTTTCCTACTTACACAGCTCTTGATTTCATGCCATTAAATTAAATCTGACTCCTTAGCCTGGCATTTAAGGCCCACAGTTGTGTCCTGCCTTTCTAGTCTTCTCTTCTTGAACTCTCTCTCGATATTCTGACCTCTGTTTCTCAAAAATGTTATGTTTTCTTCCTATTGTGATATTAATAGCCATTCTCTCTTGAATTATCCCTGTACTTTTTTTTCTCTTTTTTTTTTTAGATCCCATCCAGTCTGTAACCCAGTTGAAATTCTTCATCTGCTGTGAAGTCTCCCTACACTGTCCCTCCGCTGAATTCTGAGAACATGCATGTCATTGGACAGTTAACCTTGTAGTACTGACACTTGCTGAGTTACAATCAGCTATGTTTCATCGCTTTTTGTTTGTAATACTTTTTAAGTGAAATGTGTCTTCACATACATTATTTAATCTGTTTTGTTTTAAGTCAAAGACAAAGAGACCAAGCATCTTTTCTTTTTAACAAACGATTCTTTATTATCCTAAAGTAAAAATCATAGATAGTGGGCGCCTGGGTGGCTCAGTTGGTTAAGTGTCTGCCTTTGGCTCAGGTCATGATCCCAGGGTCCTGGCATCAAGTCCTGCATTAGGCGCCTTTCTTCTCCCTCTGCCTTTTCCCTCTCCTCTCTCTATCTCTCTTAAATAAATAAATAAAATCTTAAAAAAATCATAGTATAATGTACCTACTGATATAACTTAAAAGGAAAAATTATAATATGTATTTTAGTATTCAAGTGCTTATCAAAAATTACACTCTAGTAAGAAAAGGTCCTGCAGATTTACAGACTTCCAACTTTTCTTCTGTATTGTGTTGTACCTTTTAAAACAATAAGACTAAACTTGATACTTAATATGGTTTGTACCTCAAGTTGTAAATTATGAATAGCTTTATTTC
This sequence comes from Ursus maritimus, assembly GCF_017311325.1. NCBI lineage: Eukaryota > Metazoa > Chordata > Mammalia > Carnivora > Ursidae > Ursus > Ursus maritimus. The sequence goes on from NW_024425897.1 coordinate 9,891,944, forward strand.
CCATATAGTATGTGGTTAATATGGCCTCTAAGTTACAAAATTTAAAAGTTACGGGAGACAAAAAATTCTACTTGTAAAATGGTTAAAACACTTTATTATTGCATATTTAGCCTCTCTTTTATGGTACTTGCTCAGTTAAAAATTTTTTTCTGGAAATTATGGATGTAATGTGCTATGTTGACTGATTCCTTAATTTTAGGATTTTAATATTTTATACAGTTTTATTTATGTGACTTCATGTCATGTATCAGCCCAAAAGAATGAGTTGTCTGCACATACTGAGAGAAATCATTACAAAGGCCTCAGCTCATAGGGGCACCTGGGTGGCTTAGTCGGTGCTCAGCGGGGAGTCTGCTTGAGATTCTCCCTCTCTCTCTCCCTCTGCCCTTCCCCCTGCTTGCTCATGCTCTTTCTCTCTCTCTCTCAAATAAATCTTAAAAAAAAAAAAAAATCAATTAGGTCTTTTATCTCTGTGAAGGTCAGATTGTTGCCTCGTTGTGACAAGAATTATTTGTGTTTAGATCATACTCCTTCCGCCCTGAATTTTTTCTTACACATAAAAGATTCCTTGGTAGAAGCCAGTTCTGTGTACGAAACACCTTACATTACCAACTCTAAGTCAAGCTCTCTGATCTTTGTTCTTTAAAGTACTGGTTCATGTAGTGGCAGAGGTTTAGCTGAGAAGCCACCAGAAATGATGATTGACTGAGAAAAACCCTTAAGTAGGAGTATCTTAGGTTCCTGGAAAGTTCTGTAGTTTCTAAAGGCATGATGATGCCTGACTGGACTAATTTTGGGCAATTAAACATTCTAAAATCTGTTGACTAAATAGTCAACATTGTAATGATTTAAAAAATAATATATTGTCACAGCATTCTAACTTGTAGAGAAAAGTCTTGTGGGGAGATCTAAGTGGCTTAACTTGATTCTTAGGATATTTGTAAAACTACTGGTTTTTCTTTTGCAGATTGACTTGTGAAACCTTCTAATAGAGAAAGTTCTTGGGACAAACTTCACTTGGTAAGTTTGTTGTACCTCTTCCACCACTTTTGCTGTTTTGAGCAGCAGAAACTAATTTACAGATAAATTGTGTGTGGGGGGGTCTGTTTGTCCATGTGCATAATTACTTAGATGAGCTCTTACATGTTCACTTCAATGTTAAATCTCTAAGTATGATTTTTTTTTCACTAGGGTTCAAGGCAGATTATTTTTTCCATATATAATTTACCATAATATAGTATACTGTACTTGGAAACTTGTATTTGAGACTAAATGAGTTGTAGCCCTAATATTTTGTTTAGAATAGACGGTTCTTAACAACATGGAATTCTTTTAAATTAAAACTTGATTCTTGTTTTGAGTTTTCTTAACTTGTTACATACCTATATAAAAAGGCCTCATTACTAGACTTAGTGGTACTAATGTGTAAGTAGAAAAGAAGTTCTAAAAAATTTAATCCTGTCCCCAATGTGGTTATTAATCCCTGTTCTTCTTTTTACAGACTTGTGCGTATCTATGACCGTTTAGTCTTCATTACTGCCTCCTGTTTCTGCCATCTGTTTAATTTAGGAAATCATAATCTAATTTTATTGAAAAGAGAAGTTGTTGCTTTAGTTTTAACTTTCTAGATCCACATCCGTACCTTGTTCTGCAACCATTAGCTTTACATTGCCTCCAGAATAAGGACCAAGCTCATTAGCATGGCATTTTAGGCTCTTGACGAGTGGGCTTAAACACATCCCCTGCACCTAGTCACCCATTTCCCCCATACACCTGGGGCACCTTTTGCTATAGCCACATTGACCTACTTTCCCTCGAGTACTCTCCAGTATAGTTGGTTTTTTTTTTGTGTGTGTGTGTGTTTTTTTTTTTTGTTTTGTTTTTTTGGGGGGGGTCTCGTTCTTTGCTTGTGCAATTCCTGTTCCCTCTGTCTCAGTAGCTCAGAATCTGACCAGCTCAACTATTAAAAAGCTCAGTTGTTCCAGAGAGCCTTCTTTGAGTGCCCAGACCAGAAGCTGCTTCTGTCTTTTGCATCCTCATGGAGTTCTATTTCTGTATCTCTTTCCACCTTCTGCCTTATTAGTTATCTGTTTGTTGTCCCCATGAGAGTATGAACACCTTGAATGCAAAAACTATGCTCATATTTGAATTTTCAATTCACACAGACATTTCCAGAGTCCTGGGATGATAGTATTTCTAACTATAATTTGATTTTAAGTAGGATTTTTGTTTTTGGTGGGTGTGGGTATGTGTTTGGTAAGAAAAAGGGGAAATAGGTTTTGTGCCATCTGTTTAATTTAGGAAATTATCGTCTAATTTTTAATTTAGTAGGGATTAGTTATAATCTTGTTGATTCAGGGTACTGTTTTTTTCCTTCTTTCTGTATAATGAAACATTTATATGATATATATAATCTGTGACCTTATAGTCTGAGTTGCTCAGTATCTTATGTGGTTGAGTTATTGTAAATATATATACAGAATATATATATATATATATACATATATATATATATAGTGAGTGTAAATTTTAGTTATTGAGAAAGAAATTGGGTAATTTCTCCTTCACAGGTGCCTGAAAGATGAGCTGCCATGTTCACTAGGAAGATTAAATGGTGTTTTACTTTTGTAAAGATTTCTTAGAAGTTGCATCTATTGGGTGGTTCTGATGATGGAGCCCAGGGAAACCTGCAGATCCTAGCTCTCAAATTCTCACGCATATATTAAGAAAAGAGCAGTCATTTGATTTTGATGCTTAAAATAAGAATCTTATCCTTCATTTGGCCCAGTGGGTCCATATTAGACCTTTAAAGAAGGAAATGTAATCCTAATGTATTACGTGGCTCTTCAGGTTTAATTTTTACATTGGCATAGTAATGTAAGTGTTCATTGATTTTTAACTTTAGAATCATTATTGACTTGAGAGTTAAGGCACCTAAGACCTGTATTTGGAAAACAATGAATTAAAGTGTTACTTTTTTTTTTTTTTTTTTAAGATTTTTAAAATGTATTTATTCATGAGAGACACACACACACAGAAAGAGAGAGGCAGAGGGAGAAGCTGGCTTCCTGTGGAGCAGGTAGCCTGACACAGGGCCTGATTCTAGGACCCTGGGATCACAACCCAAGCAGAAGGCAGATGCCCAACTGACTGAGCCACCCAGGTGCCCCTAAAGTGTTACATTTTTAAAAAATACTACATTCTTAAGAAACCTGGTCTAGGTTTAGAGGGAAAGATGTGAGATTATTAAATTAATCTTGATGCCAGGAAACATTATTTGAATTAGCATAATATGGGTCCTAGATTAAAAGAGACTCAAGGGATAGATAGGACAACTAGATTGATCCTAGACTGGATCCTTTGTTAAGGGAAAAAATTAATGTGAAGGATAAAATTGGTTAAGTTGACCAAATTGGAATATAGAAGGTAGATTAATGTACTATATCAGTGTTAAATTTTCTAAGTTTTGAAACTAATACTGTGATTATTAGGAAGTATATACTAAAGTAATGAGTACAGAGACATGGTGTATACAACTCTCATTTTTTAAAAAGATTTATTTTAGGGAGAGCAAGAGAGAAGGGTGGGAGGGGCAGAGAGAGAGAGGGAGAGAGAGTCTTAAGCAGATTCCGCGCTAAGCATGGAGCCCAGTGCGGGGCTCAGTCTCACGACCCTGAGATCAGGACCTGAGCTAAAACCAAGAGTCAGATGCTTAACTGACTGCACCACCAAGCACCACCACAGCTCTCAATTAAATGGTTCAGAAATGGGGTGCCTGGGTGGCTTAGGTGGTTAAGTGTCTGTGTTCAGCTCAGGTCATGACCTCAGGATGTTGGGATCAAGCCCCGCATCGGGCTCTCTGCTCATCGAGGAGTCTCCTGCTCCCTCTCCCTCTGCCCCTCTCTCCACTTATGCTCTGTCTCTCTCTCTCAAATAAAAAAAATAAAATCCTTAAAAAAAAAAGTTCAGAAGTAAGTGTGTGTGTGTGTGTGTGTGTGTGTGTGTATGTATGTATGTTTAAAAAAAAGGACAGTGGTGGGGACTGTCCTATCCAAGTTCTTTGTATGTAATGGAATATCTTAGTTAATGATTTAAAAGGTGCTTATTTCTATATGTCAATAACTAAACTAAGCACACCATATGCATTATCCTTTACCCCTCACAATTATTTCATGCAGTTTTTAATTTTTATTTATAGATGAAGAAACAGGCTTGGAAAGGTTAGTATGACTTGCTCTCAAGGTCACAGAGTTAGTAATATGGCAGACTCAGAACTCGTATGTCATCTGCCTATAGAGCCATTGCTCTATACCTCTTATTGTTTTTTTAAATTTAATTTATTTTAGAGAGGAAGAATGAGAGAGTGGGAGTTGGAGGAGGGGCAGAGGGAGAGAATCCTCAAGCAGACTTCCTGCCAAGCACAGAACCCAACACAGTGCTTGATCCCAGGACCCTGAGGTCATGACCTGAGCCAAAATCAAGAGTCTGATGCTTAACCGACTGAGCCACCCAGGCGCCCCTACATTTCTTACTGTTTTTTTGATTGAGGTGTTATCTTCACACTCTGCCTTAGATTAAGTGAAAACCTTTTATGTAATATTATTCTGAGTTTCTTTTTTAAAAAACTTCTTTGTAAAAGTTTATTTTCCTAATTACAAATGTAAAATAATTGAAAGTGTAAAAACTGAAAATCCTCACTCCCACTTCTCTTTCTTAGAGGGGTAACCATTGATAAAATTTCCTGTGTCATTTTTCTGTGTATGTACAAACATGATTCAGAATTAATACAAATAATGCTTATGTGTATTTTTAATTTACCTTTTAAATTACAGAACATTGACACTTCTACCAAGTTGCAATAGAAATTAGTCTTTAGAGACCATATTATAGGTGCTTAGAAAGCTTATTGCTGCTGAATTAGTCCCGTAACTTTTTTGCTGTAAGATTATATTTTTAGTGTTTTATGAAGAGTTTGATTATATGCACACTCTTTACAGTTTTAAAAATTCTTTTTATTTTTTTTTTAAAAGATTTTATTTTTAAGTACTCTCTACACCCAGTGTGGGGCTTAAACCCACAACCCTGAGATAAGAGTTGCACGCTCCATCGACTGAGCCAGTCAGGCACCCCTAACTACATTTTTTTAAAAATTGAACTATAATTCATATCACATGAAACTTGAATTTTAAAGTTTATAGTTCAGGGGTTTTTAGAATGTATAAAATGTTGTGCTAAACACATTTTTATCACCCCACAGAGATACCCTGTATCCATGAGCAGTTACTCCCTATTCCATCCTCATCCTAATCCCTGATAACCACTAATCTACTTTCTGTCTTTATGGATTTACCTGTTCTGGACGTTTCATATAAATGGTAGTATGTAATAATGAGTTTTTTTGCCTGGCTTTTTTCACTTAGTATAATAGTCTCACAGTTTGTTCACATTGTATCATGTATCAGTATTTCAGTCTTTTTTATTATGTGACTTTTCAGATGAGCATAGAATATTGGGGCAGTAAGGCAGTGTTTTTCATATTTTGCTTACTAAGCCAGTTTGGTTCTCACAGATAGGGAGATCCATTTTGAATTTATAGATTAGCACAGAAACATCCTATAATATTACAGGAATATTGTTTTTGCATTTGCAGGTTGGTTTTAATCTTTATTTTATCCAAAGTTTATAACATTTTTCATTTTACTATCAACATTAGGAACATGAGTTTTTGCTACGTTTTTGCTCAAATAGGTTAGGACCATGAGGATTTTCACAAAGGCATTATGGAGTTTGGATTTAACTAGTGGGAATTGGCTGGGTGATATTTAACTTGTTCTTGGGTGACTCTGTTCAGGTCTGCAGGTCCGTGTATGTGTAGTTCTTTAATTAGAATATGGCCTAGTAGGGGGAAAATTGCCAATTTTGTCCTTTTTTTTTTTTTTCTTTTCTTTTTAAAGATCCAGGTGTAAAGGAAAGAAAAGCCTTGCCAGACACTGAAGAAGGGACGGGGATTTCTCCTCCTAATCTGGGCCTCCTGTCATGGTAAGTAACTTGAAGAAGTAACAAGAAAATTGGAATTGAACTCTATCCTGAAATTAAGTGAACACTGGTAGGTCCATACATTTTTGTTTTTGTAAATCGTTTTACTTTTCTTTTCCTGAACTCTCTTGTTGTTACCTTTCTTTTATTGTTTATTTAGTAATAATGGAGTATTTTAGTGTTTTAGAATAGTTTATTTAATCCTGTGAATTAATATATTGTCTGTTACTTTTCAGTCAGGTAATAAATGGAATCAAGACTAAAATTCATGGTTCTTGGATTCTAGGTTTCTTAATCCTTTTCTAGGAAGCAAGATGTAGTGAAAACCGTGTGTGTGTGTGTGTGTGTGTTTGGTGTGTGCGTAGAAGAACTATGATATGGTCATACACATATTCTTTATGAATTCACCTTTCTGGATAGAAGTAAATCCCTGCCTTTCCCTTTCTGTCTTTTTAAGACAGTATTTTTTATCCCAAAGAAGGTGAAGCAGCTTTGCACACCCCTGCCTACATCTTTGACTAAAAAGAGCATATAATGGCCATTTCAGTGACTTGTGGGCCTTTTAGGCCTCAGTCCAAGCAGAGAAGATGGAGCAATGAGCCAACCACATTTCTATCAATCCTGAGCATATGTAAACAGTGCTTCAAGGCTTAAAAAAGAAATGGTGCTCTGTAATATTGTCCTGCTTCTACCTTGTTATGTTTCCTAGATCCAAACTCTGTTTCATGCTGGCGCACAAAGAAGGAATTGAAAAGGCCATGTTAATTTCAAGCTTCATTAGGGACATGGGTGGAAAATGCTTTTGAAAATTAAAAACAAACTAAAACACAACAGAAAAACTAGTTGTGCAGAAATGTCATATTAAAAGAAGGAGAAAGGTAACTGCTTTCATTTTGAAGCTGGGCCAGTTTTTTCTTAGTTTGTGGGTATAACAACTTTTTGATATATCCTATATCCAAACACTGATGAACTTTTAATATTATTTCTCTAGACTACATTTTATTTTATTGGTTTTCCCACAGAGTTTTTAATGAATTGAAAAAGTGTTTGCCTAATATTTATATTGTATGTATGCCAATGCTAATGAATAACAAATGACAGTCTTATAAAAGCAGCTCTGTTCTGCACTGAGGGGCTGTCCTTTATTGTATACCATGTAGCTAGCAACAGTGTGGTCCTCGTCCTGGTGCTGGGGTCTCTGTTGGTGCCCTGCGGATAGTCTTCTGGTGCAGTCTGGAGAAGCTTTTGTGTGCTGTAGTTGGGGAGCAGTATGGCCATGTGTCTTTTTTTTTTTTTTTTTAATTTCTCATAAAGTAACATTATAACAGGTTTTTACAAATACTCATTGATAATTCTACCACCCATGATTGTATTCCTTTCTACCTAGCTCATGTCTACATACATATTTTTTATGTATTTGGAATTAAAGAAAAATTAAATTTCTATTTTGCTTATTTCACTAAAGGAATTAAACATTTTCCCATGTTGATTCATTGGATTCCTAATGTTCATTTTGCTAGCTGTATAACATTTTGCAATTTGTTGAACCATTGATTTAATTAATATCAATTAATTGATACATTGTTTCAGCATTTAGGTCATATATGCTTAATCGTTATTTTTTGTGTAGTGCATTCAGGAGTACTGAATTTTTTTTTTAAAGATTTTATTTATTTATTTGACAGCATAAGCGGGGGGGTGGGGCAGCAGGGAGAGGGAGAAGCAGGCGCCCTGCTGAGCAAGGAGCCCGATGCAGGGCTCGATCCCCAGACCCAGGGATCATGACCTGAGCCAAAGGCAGACACTTAATTGACTGATCCACCCAGGTGCCCCGAATTTTCTTTTTTAAAATGTGTACGTCTGTACTGATTTGAGTAACATCCTCTCTCTCATGCTTGTAAAGATTCTTAAATGAGATTGAAGTCTTTTTGGGAAGTTAAGCATTAGAATATGTTTTCATGGTTTATTATGGAAAATCTCAAGCTTGTACAAAGAGAATAGTACAGTGAACCATTGTATGATCAATCCACTGCAGTAATTATTAATTCATGGCCATACTTGTTCTTCTGACTTCCTCACTGTCGACTCTTGCATTATTTTGAAACAAATCCCAAGCATTTTATCAAGAGAAATTTGTATTTTTGATGGCCTTCAATACCAGTCTTAAGAATAATGACTGGAATTGACATTGAGACGGATATTTTCATTTTTACATTTTGTCCAATATTTCTACACATACTTTATTCTCAGCAGTAGATTTTTTTTTTTTAATCCTGGAACATTGTATATGAACTTAGTTAATAGGCATTTTGACTTGTTGGCAGTCTCTGCTTCCTGTGTTCTTTAAATATTTATTTGTAAGTTGATTTCCCCTCTAAGGCATGGATTACCTCTCTTACCTGCAAAAGCCAATAGCAGAAACTGGCCTGGAACTGTGGTGACTAATCCCTTTTCAAGATTTTGTAGGTAGCCCCACCAACATTATGGAACTGGTAGAGACTAAGAAGTGCCAGATTCCGCAATGCCTGGTGTTGCTCAGCAATACCAGGAAATCGACCATGTGGAATACATGCTCGCTAGTACTAATAAATTACTACCTGTAGCCTGGGAGAAATTTTGCAAGCCTCTTATGAGGCCAAGACTTGCCAGTCTGTTTCTTCCTTCCCTTTGTCTCCTTCCAGCTCCTTGCTCTATCAGCCATCTCAATTTGACCTTTTTTACCCATGAAACTTAAAAACTATAATAAATTAGGCAGTTAATTCAACTTACGTGTTAGCTAGATAATGTTTTTTTGAAACACCATTCTTTTAGGATGTCAGTAGCTTGTCCTAATGTTAATTTAAATCCTTGGTGATTAAATACATATTTATGTACAAGGGGGAAATAAGCTCTTAAAACCTTATAGGTAATGTGAATTGAGATAGTCTTTTAAAAAGAGCACTTATTTTATTTGACTGTGAAAAATTACTTGATGATCTTGTCTTGCTGACTTAATTCTCTGTTCTCTCATGTTCAAAATCATTCATTCCATTTTCAGTTTTCACTGGCTATATACATTTGGTTATATACATTGGCATGGATTAGCACCCAAGTGAATGTGCTGGAAAGAATAGATTCATAATGGCTTCTCATTTTTGGTTTTGTTTTTAGCTTGCTACATTATTTTAATTCTGTGCTATCTAAAGGTCAGTAAAAAACTAGGTCCGGTAATCACTTGAAGAAATGAGTGCCTCTGTAAAATGATCTTGAAGAGAATAAAAGTTTAGGCCTATATATTTGTGTGAGTTAAAAAGTTAATGTGATGCTGGGGAGGCATGTTTACAGTGTGCTTTTATGTAATAATTTTTTTAAGATATATTTATTAGAGAGAGAGGGAGCTGGGGGAGAGGGAGAGAATCTCAAACAGGCTCCCCGCTGAGTGCAGAGCCCCACGTAGGGCTTGATCTCACGACCCCCTAGATCACAACCTGAGCCAAAATCAAGAATCAAACGCTTAACCGACCTAGATACCCAGGTGCCCCTTTTATGTAATAATTTTTAAAAGCATTCCCCCCATAGTGTTTCCTACCTCTCCCCTATTGATTTCTGAGAAAAATCTTTCTAAATTCAAGATTCCTCATATCTTTTCTTAGTTCTAAGTGTAAATACTCAGTGTTCTTTGAGTCAAGAGCTTCCTCTTAAGAATGGAAGTAGAATTGGTTAAAAAGACAAAAGGTAACATAGAAAAATAAGTTTCTTTCAAATATGACTATGTCCCTTGTTATTCCTTCACCCAGTCATTGACCTCGGAGGAAATGACTGAAGAGGGATAAAATGGAACAGATTGACACAGATCTCTTCATATAACAAGTTATTTTGGGATTTATGGGAGTGGAGCCTTTTTACAAACCTTTGTACAAACCTTTGTACACCCCAAGTAATTATGTTTTTAGAGGCTCTAAGCAACATGATATCAACCTTACTGAAATATACTGCCTTAATTAGACTTTTTTTTTTTTGCTGTAAGAAACTGAATAGATTTTTATACTTTTGCTTTTATAATTACTTATCAGCCGTAATTTCTTAATTCATCATGGTGAATACCTCACAGCCTTAGGGATGTGACTCTATTAAACACATGATTTGTTTTCAAACATAGCAAGACTTTATTTAATGATTGAAGTTTCGTAAATTTTTTTTGGATTTCATGAACCACTTATAAAGTTGTTACAGTTTTATTTTTAGAACTTGAAGTCAGTAATTTCTGTGTTTTAAATATCAAACCTTTAAAAGGCTGGTAAAACCTTTAAAAGCCTCAAAATAAAGTGGCTCCTTAGAGGGGATGGAATGGGCCCAGTCAGCTAGCAGCCAAGAGACTGATTTTATGGTGGTAATGGGTGAGGGATTGCTATTCAATTTCTCTATGACTCTTCTTGTCACAGATTAGTGCTGGCAGAATGGTTTTAGAGAAAGTGTGACTTCAGATGAGACCAGTTGCATGGTATTTAGTGTTGCAGTGTAGTAGATAGAGCAACATTTCTCCAACTCTTTGCTTCGAGGAACCCTTCTTACATTCTAACTTATTGAGGACCCCAGAGAGATTTTGTTTATATGGGGTATGTCTGTCTATATACTTTATTAGAAGTTAAATCTGGGGTTTAAAATTGAGAAGTCTTTTAAGTGTTCTTATGTTCGTTTAAAAATAACAGTAACTGGGGTGCCTGGTGGGCTCATTCAGTAGAGCGTGCAACTCTTGATCTTGGGGTTGTGAGTTTGAGCCCCATGTTGGGTGTAGAGATTACTTAAAAATAAAATCTTAAAAAAAATAATAACCAACTAAATGTTAGCATAAATAACATTTTTGATAAAAATAACTTTTTTCTGACTCAGAAATAATGTAAACAGTGGCATTATTTTAAAATTTTTATAGATCTCTAATGTTTTGCTTAATAGATGATAGCTAGATCCTCATATCTACTTCTGCATTTAATTTGTTAAAATATGTTGTTGAAAAAAATGTTGAAATATATGAAGTAAATCTAGCTTCACACAGATATGTAGTTAGAAAAATATTTTAATAGTTTTTCCAACTGGAGAATATTGTATATAATCTTCTGTTATACCTAAACAAGGAATATTTGTTTTGTTTTGTTTTGACAAGTAATATTTCTGTAAAGGTTAGTTGTAATGTGGAATCTGAAACCATATCAGTGAACTTATTATATTGTTACATTTTTTTAAAGATTTATTTATTTTAGATGGGAGGGGCAGTGGGAGAGGGAGAGAGTGTCCTAAGTGGACTCTGCGCTGAGTGCGGAGCTGGACATGGGGCTTGATCTCACGACCCTGAGATCATGACCTAAGCTTAAATCAAGAGTCAGACACTTAACTTACCGCACCACCTGGGCACCCCAATGTATTCTATTACATTTAAAGCCATTGGTCTGTCTTGCACTTTAAATGGATCTTTTATCCATGCATGATTTTGTAACATTATACATTTGTCATTTTGAAAATAATTGTTCATTCACTGAATAATGCAGATCTTCCAAATATAGACATATTTCTCTATATAAGTTCTTTTATTTTTTATTAAGTAGGCTCCACACCCAGCATGGAGCCCAGTGTGGGGCTTTGAACTCACGATCCCGAGATAAGACCTGAGCTGAGATCAAGAGTTGGGTGCTTAACTGACTGACCCACCCAGGTGCCCAAAAATCACATTTGGGGGGTGCCTGGGTGGCTCAGTCAGTTAAGCATCTGCCTTCAGCTTGGGTCATGATGCCAGGATCCTGACATTGAGTTCCGCATTGGGCTTCTTGCTCAGTGGGAGCCTGCTTCTCCCTCTGCCTGCATTTCCCCCTGCTTGTGCACGGGTGCGCTCACTCTCTCTCTCTTTGACAAATAAATAAATGAAATCTTTAAAAAAAGTAAAAATAAAAATCACATTTGGTACTATCACCTCTGATTTCATCAGAAAAGTCTGCTTAAGTATTGGGAATCTGTGAAGTTCTTCATTTTAGCAGATGATGGGTTTTCCAAGATTCGAATTTTCACATAAAAGCTTTATCATTAGCAATTAATAATGTCATTTGGAGGGAAAAAATCTGCCAGCTTAAGTTTGAATTATAGTTTGTCAGTTCTTTCAATTAGAATGGTATTTAATGAAAAAAACTGGTTAGTTCAGCTGGTAACTAAAACAGCTGCACAGATGCTTTACCTTGAGACAACCGTAATACATCAGTATGTGGCAGAGGTGTTATTTCCTGTATAAAAAAAGACTTACTGAAGGGTCAAGATTTTAAAAAATTTTATCATTTCCCCCCTGCTTTATCAAGGACATCCTAAGTGAAATTGGTGTCATAGCTTATACTAAGGTGCCAATACTTTTATCAGTTTTTGTACTGTTAGTACAAATGTCCATACAGTGAAAAAAGGCAGATAATGTCTTAGTACTAATGTGGAGATGTTTCTGACCACATAGAGCCCCTGGAAGGATCTCAGAATCTGTAGACCTCACTTTGAGAGCCACAGTGTTATTGTTTTATGATTAAGGTTGCTATTAGGTAAAACTGTAAGTGGGTTTTATAGCTAGGATATATATAGGTAGGATGTTATTTATAGGTAGGATTTATCTTTTCCTTTGAGGAGATTTAAAGAATTTCTGGAATTGTGTTAAGCAGGACATGTAGGTAGAACTGTCCACTAACTAGTGTTTATAATTCTGATTGCTGTCAGAGGAACATGATATTTTGCTCTTGTAAAATGAGCTGTATAAAACAGATTCTATAATAATTTACAGTTAGGCTTTCCAGTAGATTTCTTTTCTCCTGTCTACCTAAACCATAAAAATTCATAATATAAAAGACTACTTTTTTATACACATTATATTTCAATTCAAGTGCCATTTAGAGTAGAATTTTGCTTTTTTTGAAATTGTCTTAGTAGAAATCTGTTTTGTAATATAAGGCAGATTAAACTAGGGACAGTGGTTCACACGTTTTCAGTTTTTGAAGGATTCAGTTTCTAAACTTAAATTTTTTTTTTAAAGATTTTATTTATTTGTCAGAACGAGTACAAGCAGGGGAGCAGCAGGCAGAGGGAGAAGCAGACTCTCTGCTGAGCAGGGAGCCCAATGTGGGACTCGATCCCGGGACCCTGGGATCATGACCTGAGCCAAAGGCAGACGCTTAACTGACTGAGCCACCCAGGCATCCCCTAAACTTAAATTTTTAAAGAAACCTTTCCGTTATGGAAATCTTACATCTAACCAAAGTAGACACGATGGTTTAGTGAACCCCTGCTTTTCCCAGTTTTCTCAGTTATCCCTCATGGATAATACTGTTTCATTTGTTTCCCACTCACTCCCTTCTTACTCTTCCCCTTCCAATTACTTTGAAGCAAATTGTAGACCTCACATCATTTCATTCTTAAGTAATTCAGGATATAGCTTTCAGAAATAAGAATTTAAGGTTATAACTTAAAGAGAAAAAATTATCTTGGTTTCTCTTACAGTGTACTAATAACTTATTTGTGCTTTTAGTAAAAATGTTCTTAGCATCCATGTATTTTCTGATTAGAGACACCTAATATATTGGATGGAACACTTGGGGGATGAATATTTTTTCCTTGAGCTTCCTGCCTGTTCACCTTGCTAATTGGACTCAGTTGTGATCATGCTACTAGACATGGCAGAAAAATAAAACATGGATGGCTGAGAGCTTTGAAATTATTTAAAGGTTTTGGATTTTTTCAGGATGAAGAGACTCGGCACAGTCTTGAGTGTATCCAGGCCAATCAGATCTTTCCCAGGAAGCAGCTGATTCGGGAGGATGAGAATCTTCAGGTAATTACAGGCCATTTTGATTATAAAATAAGTATTTAGCATCATAGTAACAATGTAGCAGAGCTAATGGATTGAAGTAATGCACTGTGTAATTTTGTTTTTCCCAAAACCATACACATAGTAGAAATGCAAGCTGGAAAACAGCTCTTCTTTTTAGAAAGATTTATTTCCTGAGAATTCATTATTTGAGGTGATGATCTCTGTCAGTAGTCTAGAATTTGAATAAGCAGGTATATTTGAATTATGTTGATATAAGTCATTCTCTTTAGGTCCCTTATTTATTTACTGTATTTTGAGTGACAGGTATTTTGAGTGACAGCCTGTGCTTGAAGACTTTGCTTTACTGCTTTAGAACTCTGAAAGGTTTCTTCTTCGTTTTGAAGGTTCCTTTTCTTGAACTTCATGGAGAAAGCACAGAGTATGTGGGCCGTGCTGAGGATGCCATCATTGCCCTTTCTAATTATAGACTTCACATCAAGTTCAAGGAGTCTCTTGTTAATGTAAGTGATTACCAACTGTTCTCCCACTAAAGTAGATGGAAAAAGGAAGTAAAAAAACAACAACTTGTTAATGTTCTCAAAGAGAGGAGTGTTATACAGAGTTGGGTATGACAACATTGTATGCTCTGCTTTTCTCTCACTTAATTTAGCACTTAGGGGACACTAGGTTAGCAAGCAACTCTTATGCTTGATTTAAAATGATAAACGTAGTTGTAGCTGAATTGTCCATTGTTTAGTAACACCAAACGATTTGTACTAGGTAATGGTGTATCATTAAGCTTTATAAGGGTACAAAGGCTGTATAGGCTTTTATTCTTCAGTCTTCAGTACTTATCAACTGCCTCAGTTGAGATAATTTCTGGGACCTTAATGTCAAATGATGAGATGTACTTTGAGCTTCATTATAGGATGAAGTTAATGCTAATGGCTTCTTAGTGGAACAAGCATGGATGTTAAATACAATGTTTATTTGCATAATGGACTGTATTACTGAAGAAAAGGGAGGCTCCCAGTTCCCAAGAGTGCATTTACCCTTTTCAGTTATGAGGGTATTCTCAGTGAACTGGTTCTTCAATGCACTGCCATCATTAGTAGTATTCAATGAATGTGCCTTTCACCACAAAGATACAGAAGTTCATGTACTTCACCAAATGAATACCTTCTTCCTTTTTCCATTGCTAGTATTGTGACTTTCTTTCTGCACTTTGATTCTAGCACTGAGAAATGTATTAAGACGTTTTATAAAAGTTCAGGACTCACCTTTCGTTCAGACTTCACGTTGTGTGTTTTGGGGTTCATTTTGGGATTCTTTGAAATCTGTCACTTAAGTTCATTTTACTCAGTGGTCCAGAAGTTATCCAACTTCTTTGTCAAATTCTTTTGTTTGTCAAAATGCTGCCATTTGTTTGTAATTGGTATTCATTATTTATGTAGTGTTTATTATTATTCTTTGTAGTTAAGCTTTTATATCCAGGAGCCGTTGTGGCCTGAATTCCTACTGGCATCTAGATTTGGGCTATGATCCTAGCTATTACTGTCCGTCAGTTAAAAAAACACATTGGATTCATCAAGGAAAGAGGCATGCTGTGCATTCATACCATATAGCACTGTGTTCAGAAGGGTCCATTTGATACTGGGTGGTCATGATAGGAGGGAACGGGATAAAAACTCCTATAAAATCCTGGCAACAAATCCCGGCAGCCAGAAACCGCCTCCCAGCCACTGTGGAAGTAAGGACAGTAATAATTAGAATTGCCCTGTTTAATTTTGTGTTTAAATTCCGTTTATATGGTTGGAGTTAATGAAATTGTAATGAAGTTGCTTAGGGGGATGATATAGTTTCATGTTATTGTATTTTTCCATATTTTCCCCTATTTCCCAACTTATTGCCTTAGAGCCAGGTATTTCAGAGGCTATTTTTAGATCTCTTTGGGAATAGGGTCTCTTGGAGAGAAAGCATGGATTTGATCATGTCATTTACCAGCGTAAGGCTGTTCGTGTTTCTGTAGTACTTCTAAGATAAAATTACTTAGCATGGTATTAGGCTAAGTGTGTGATCCTTGGTCGTCAGTTTCTCTCTTTCCCCCCTTCTCCCCTTTGTATTATTAGTAAAACTTCCCTCCTTGACGTATTAAGCAACACCTCACACCTTTGAATTCTCTCTCTTCTCTCCTGCCTGGAGAATTTCTCTTCATCTGTCAAAACCCAGTTTAGGTGATAACTTCTGTGAAGCCTTTCTCCATTCCCTCCCTGACAGTTTGTTACCCTTGCCTCTGGCTTCTCAGTATCTCAAACATGCTTTTACAACATTTATGAGGTGTGTTGTAATTTTTTGGTTATTCATCTTTGTATCTTCAGACTTAGCATGTTTCCTGGTGCCATGGTATTCAGTAAATAAATATTAAGTGAATTGAAGTTGATATGAGTTTGTAATGGATATTAGACCATTTTAAAACCCCTTTTGGGTTTAAAGCTCATTTAAAAACAAATTTCTGTGTGACTAGGACTGTGTCATCATTGTATCTAACAGTAGCTGTATGAGTAGGCTGTTTACTGGAATTGTTGATCCCCCATTGTGATTGAGGTACAGTGCTTAAGAAAACTTACCACTGTTCTTACTTTTGACCCATTTCCTCACCTAAAAATGTTTTCTCAGCATAATAACCCTCTAAGGCATAGAGCCTGCATGTCATGTAAAAGTCCCAAGATAATGGCTTTGCACTCAAATGATTGTGCAAAAGTATTTTGGCATTGCAGTGACTTTAAACATTTCAAATAGAGACTAGGATATCTCCATACAAATAATCACATCACAGTTAGTTCTAAGGTTTCTAAACCTGTGGTTACTCCACAAAATGTGGCTCTTCCTGCAGTAGGTCCTGGGTGGAAACCAGAGAGTTGGTGGTATTGCTCCTCCTTTCCTTTTTCCTTTTTTTCTTTTCCTTTCCCTTTTCCTTTTTCCCTTTTCCCCCTTCCCTTTTCCCTTTCCTTTTCTTTCCTTCTCTCAGCAGATAAGTATTTCAGTAAAATATGTGAGATCCAGGGACTCCCTTTTAAAGGTTATAATATCTAAATCAAACACATTTTAACCATCAAAGTCCAAATGTGTCAGTATGTACTGTGGCATGCCCTGGTTTGCATCATTTTGTATGCTTTTAAATCAACACACTTAGCACTTTAGAAAGTGACTTACCATCAAGTTTCAGATAGCTACCTGATATCATATATTCTCTCTTAATTTTACAGCACACTGAGTCAAACATGCCTATAGATTTAGATACCATTTAGATATCATTACTTTAAACATATTCACTGGGTATCAGGTTTCCAAGTCCTAGAATAAAGAATGTCTGTAGGAGAGTTCATTTGTAGCATTTAAGGTATGAATTGCTCCCATTCTGTGCTTTTCCCAAACTGTATTTTTACATATGTACAGGTGTATTTCTTTGCTCAGCTCGTTTATAAACAAGTAAGTGTTCAAGTGGAATTCATGAAAATTTAAAACAATTTTTGTTGTATTATTCAATAGACTGCCTCTCAATCTGCTGCTTCTGAAATCCCAGTAAGTAGCATGAGAATACTAGGTGGTTTTTGCACCTGTGCTTTGGAACAAGTTGGTTTTGACTGTCAGATGCTCACCTTGCAAAGCAGCAGAATTTGTCCTCTCTGCATGAGTCCCTTCCCTTTTACTAGGCAAAGTGCTAGTGGTACAGTATGCTGAGAACAATTTGTGGAGTGAGGAAAAAGCCCCACTTTATACATAAACAGGTGGAATTGTGATCTTCAAAAAATGTAAAGTGAATTTCAACTAGGAATAATTTGTAAAATCAGCATTAGTATTTAAAAGGACGTTAGAGCTTCTGATTCCAGGCTGGTCTATTAATGCTTTTTAGGAAAAATGTGCAAGTGTAGCAGCTGCAAACACTTTCCTTAGCATTTTTTCACATTTTTTTTCATTGTCTGACTGTAGTACAGCAAAATTCTTTATTCCCCAAGCATCAGAAGGAGGTTATTGTTAACCCTTCATGCACATTGGCCACAGTATTCATATGCCAGCAGAGGTCTCTGAATCAGTGCTGGCAGAGCAGCTTGTAAATATAAAAGGTGAGCAGTAAAGAGTTTGTATCTTTAACCTGTGACAGTCTTCTTCTGACTGGTTTTTATATAATAAGACTTAGAGCCCAGATATTCCACAGCTTATTACAGATTTTAGGTTTAGAGTCATTATTTTCACTCTGTTACTGCCATTTTTAATTCAAATGTATGTACAGAATTAATACTTTCCATTCAGGCTATAAAAAGAGCATTGTTTATAAAAGGTAGAAATATCCCACTTTTAAATTCTGGTGCTTAAAAATACCGCATACGTGCATGTGCGTGCGCGCGCGCACACACACACCAAGAAAGAATTAAATTCTATGATGACATAGAATTCCGTCTGGAGTGAGACGGTACTATGGATCTTTAATACTGTGCATGTCTATTAGAATTTTTAACCCCTGCTCTTCTGCTTTTTTGGATTGATGCTCTTAACAAATTTTGGTGTCCGTGATGTAACTGTTGGCCTTCTGAGGAATTAACAACACTGAGTGTGTTTGATGCATTCTTTTGAGCATGAGTTTGGTGGAGATTATAAGAGGAAAATCACTGTAAAGGAAGATAGAATTATCTGGCAAGAAGAAGGTAGAGGAGAAAGCAAAAAGAAAATGAGTTGCTACAAAACACTGGATCACTGGGTTAGGGAGGATTTGAATGTGACTTTAGATTTCTTCCTACTCTTCCATGGATAGAACTGCCCATAAGGAATCTGGTTTAAATTCTATTTTTTCCTTAAAGGTCCCTGGGGGCGAGGCCACTTAGTTCTGAGAGAAACACTAAAGTAGAGCTCATGCAGAAAGGAAGGACAATCTTAGACGAAGAAAGAAAGGTGTACCATTATAATGGAAGGAGCCTGGGCTAGAAGACAGACATGGATTCTGGTCCTGTCTTTGCTGCTAGCTTATAGCGTAGAAGCTTAACCTCCCTGGGCTCTAAAATGGCCTGGATTAGTGGTATAGATTGAAGACAATCTGTAATTGTTTGCTAATGGGGTTGAATATGGAGTTTGCCTGGTTACAGAAATGGTAAGAGATCCTTTTGATGTGTGAGGAAAATTGAAAAACCAAAAGCAATGGAGCAGGCCTCAAAAAAAAGTAAAGAAACTTAGTGTGTTTTGGTTGGGTGTGTAAGAGGAAAAGAAGGCCCGTTCTGCCTTTTTGGAAGAGGAGGCAGTCTGTGGAGGGAACACTGAAGGAGACATTGGGGTAGAAAGGAGAAGAAAAAAGGGAGTTCATTTGATGTATAAAATCAGGTATTTCTCTCTTATATTTCTCTCTCTTTTATTGCTGCATATTAAACCCCCGCACGCGACAGGCTGCATGAGCATCAAAGTATGCTGCTTTCCGCATCTATGACCTGATTACACATGGTTCTTCCTGGTGACTTGCAAGTAGTATCTGCATAGTAGCATCCGGTATTTTTATCCTTCTTCCTTAAATTTGTGATGTTAAAATGTGTAAGAATTTGCATATCGAATGCATTTTAGGTAGCAAATATTTTGCATGCTCTGAGGTGTTTGTTATTCTGGAAGTCTGGACACAGGCACTTGGGGTCTGATCCAACAGTAGGGAATGTAAAGCTTATCTGTTCTTTGTAGCACGGTAGCACAGGCTCGTTCACTCCCTCCAGCAGCTGCTAATAGCATTAGTTGGTTTTCAGATTTTGTAGTTAAAAAGAAGGTGATTGAAGGGGACCTGGGATGCAGGTGACTTCTGAGGTGACTTCTCTGTGTGGTTTTGTAAAGCTCCTCTCATTCCACTCCAGACTCTTCCTATTCCCTCTGCCTGGGACTTCCTGTGTTGTGACCATTTGATGTTCAGAAAACGTATAGGAACATTGGAACCTGGTCCAAGGAAGTCAGGAAGCAGGCAGACTTTTAGTTGGTAAAATTTTAGAAAATTGAAATTAGAATTCAGGCCTCTTAATTGCCATTCTTGCAGCCATTTTTGGGAATGAAGGGGGAAGGGAAAGCGGGGGGGGGGTACATCGAAAAAAAAAAAAAACAAAAAAAAAACAAATGCAATATGAGAGTCTGTTATAGGGCACCCAAAGGACTGGCCTGCAGACAAACCAGTGTCATCTTCCAGTCTCCATCTTTTTTTTTTTTTTTTTTTTAAGATTTTATTTATTTATTTGAGAGAGAGAAAGTGACAGCGTGCATGTGCGTGCACAGACTTGGGGAAAAGGACAGGGAGAAGCAGACTTCCCGTTGAGCAGGGAGTCTGACTTAGGGCGCCATCCCAGGACCCTGGGATTATGACCTGAGCCGAATACAGATGCTTAACAGACTGAGCCACCCGGGTGCCCCCATCTCCATCTTTTTAATCTGCTGTTTTTCCTTTACAATTTATCCCTACCCATTGATCTATATTGTTTTTTTCCTTCTGAGATGTAGAGGTCTTGGAAGAATTTTTAGCTGCATCAGCTGAAGTTTCTCACAGCACTTTTTGGTTAAGGACTTAAAAAGCCAAAGTTCCTTTTTTCTCAGAACACAAGATTTCTTCACTTAACTCCCAGTCCTATTAGAAGTATAACAGAATTTTGTAGATCATAGACTTAGAACTAAGCAAGAAGACTCTGGTCCTGAGTTAGAAACTCCCAGGCATTATCTATATAGTATTATTTTACTTGCTTCTCTTGTTTAATCCCTGCCGTGGTTTCTGTTTCTTGTCCCAGACATCCAGCACTGGGCTTCTTTTTGATTTCTCACATCACTGTTCTGAGAATTCTCTGCTGACTCTGGCAACTGCATGGTGGGGCAGGGTTTTCAGGAAGCCTGTTTCTGAAAGTGGCTCAGCTAATATGATGGCCACCGTGTGCAGGCAGCACTCTCTTGTTACTGTGTTGGAGACGGCCCACCTCTTCTCATGCTAAATATGAATTATTGAATGCTGCTTGGAATTCCCAGAGCTACATTTTACCTGGGCATGATATAGTATAACAGACAGTAGTCTACCCCTTCTCTAAGTCAGGTTCTCTTGAGAAGTTTTGGAAATTGCTTTTTGAAACCAAAGGTTGAGTCAAGGTGAATTGAGCCAAGAGGGGGAGGATTCTTATGTCATCTGGAAGATTTGTCACCTGTTCAGATGCTTTCCCTATCTGCCTCCCTTCCCTTCTCCCAGCCGTCTCCACTGTTGTCCTTACTTCTGTGTTCAGTAGAGTCTGCTTACCAGATTGGCAGGGAGAGAACCATTCCAGCTTATTTGTGCCTCAAGCCCCACTTGGCAAACAGGGATCCTCCTGGTCTTTTGAAGCAAATTAGACCAGCTAGTTTTAGGACCTTTGACCACTGTGTGGCCTTCTCCCTTCTCTTTGATAGTTTATGGGTCTGTTCTGCTGAGCACAGAGCATGACAAAGCAGGCACGTCTTTTCTGTGCAGCTTGTGGGCAGTTTAGATCTCCAGTCTTTTTCAGGATGTTCCCGTGCTGACACAAAGCCACAAGCCCACTTTGTCATTTGGGGCAAATAAGTGTAGTCCTACAGTCACCTTGATCTGCACTTCTTCTCTGTAAACAAGACAAGATTACCATTCTGGTTCCCTTCAGCTCCTTTGTCATTGCAAATCACAGCTAGCTGTAGTGTATAAAGTAGTACTTGGAGAGACTGTGAGTTTGATACTTGAGAGATGACATATTTCCCTGTTCTTTCAGAGGTGGTGCCTCCTCTTCATTCCTTGTCTTCATGCTCAGACATGACTTGAGGCTGTTGATTTAGAGGGAAAGGAAGAGAAACCCTAATTCACTCAGTAGTAAATCACTTGTATGCTATTGATTCAGATAAATTCACAGTTCTGTTTCCTGCTTTTCCATGTAGAGCTTTTGAATCTTTCTTGTTGGGCTCATTGAGGGAACTGCAGGATCAATGCCTTCTTGACTAAGAGGACTTCATCTTTTTTAATTGCAGGTTCCATTACAGCTTATAGAAAGTGTTGAATGCCGGGATATATTTCAGCTTCATTTGACTTGCAAAGACTGCAAAGTTATCAGGTACGTGATGCGTTTATGCTGCTGTTTGTGTGGAAGATACATTTTTTTTTTTTTTTAAATGAAGGGAAAAATGAAGGGGGAGAAAATAGAGGGGGAGATGAACCATGAGAGACTATAGACTCCAGGAAACAAACAGAGGTTTTTAGAGGGGGAGGGGGATGGGGGGGATGGGTTAGCCCAGTGATGGGTAGTAAGGAGGGCACATATTGCATGGAGCACTGGGTGTTATACGCAAACAATGAATCATGGAACACTACGTCAAAAACTAATGATGTACTGTATGGTGACTAATGTAACATAATAAAACATAAGTAAATAAAAAATAATAATGGATCCATGGTTTGGTAACAGAAAAACAGCTTTCGAGGGTCAGCCTTGTTAGGAATATTTTTTGAGTAGTTAGTGCCTGAAATACTTCATCTTTAGGCTACTTCGCTATTCGGAAAGTGGTTTTTAAGTTTTTTACTTGGAAGTAATTTCAAATTTACCGAAAAAAGGTCAAGAATTAAAATATTACAGGGGCGCCTGGGTGGCACAGCGGTTAAGCGTCTGCCTTCGGCTCAGGGTGTGATCTCGGCGTTACGGGACACCAATATTTTTTTTTTTTTTTTTTAGATTTTTTATTTATTTATTCGACAGAGATAGAGACAGCCAGTAAGAGAGGGAACACAAGCAGGGGGAGTGGGAGAGGAAGAAGCAGGCTCATAGCGGAGGAGCCTGATGTGGGGCTCGATCCCGTAACGCCGGGATCACGCCCTGAGCCGAAGGCAGACGCCCAACCGCTGTGCCACCCAGGTGCCCAGAACACCAATATTGTTAACATTTTTTACCCCATTTGCTTTACTGGTTGCAGGGTGTGTGTGTGTGTGTGTGTGTGTGTGTGTGTGTGTGTGTGTGAGAGATTGATTCTTTTTCTGAACAATTTGAAAGTAAGTTACATGATCCTGGCTTTTCATCTTGAAATACTTTGGTGTGCTTTCCTAAGAATAGGGATATTTTCTTACATAACTATGGTATCATTATCAGCTTCACAACTTTACACTCATAATACTTTCATCTAGTCTACTATCCATGTTCCGGTTTTGCCATTTGACCTAATAATGCCCTTTATAGCAATCCTCTCACCCCCGCCTTGTTCAGGACAGGATCCATGCAGGGTCAGGTATTGCACTTAGTTACTATGATTCTCTAGCCTTCTTTATCTTTTTTATTTTTATATTTTAAATATTTTATCCATTTATCAGAGAGTGAGCGAGCGCATGCACAAACAGGGGGAGTGGCAGGCAGAGGGAGAAGCAGGCTCCCCACTGAGCAAGGAGCCCGATGTGGGACTCGATCCTGGACCCTGGGATCATGACCTGAGCTGAAGGCAGACACCTAATCGACTGAGCCACCCAGGCGTCCCTGTAGCCTTCTTTAGTCTGAAAAGTTTTTCACTACCTTTCTTTGTCTTTTATGACATTCATATTTTAAGGAATATAAATCTTTTATTTTATTTTTTTAAAGATTTTATTTATTTATTCAACAGAGATAGAGACAGCTAGTGAGAGAGGGAACACAAGCAGGGGGAGTGGGAGAGGAAGAAGCAGACTCATAGCGGAGGAGCCTGATGTGGGGCTTGATCCCATAACGCCAGGATCACGCCCTGAGCCGAAGGCAGACGCTTAACCGCTGTGCCACCCAGGCGCCCCATAAATCTTTTATTTTAATTGAATGTTTCTCATTTTGTGTCTGTACAGTGTTTCCTCATGATTAAATGGAGGTTGTGTATTCTCAGTTACAGTACTGTATGTGTGAGGTTGTGTCCTTCTCAGGATGCTCTATTACATCTGGAAGCAAGCAGTGTCCATCTGTCCCTTATTGGTGATGTTAATTTTGATCACTCTTGTTGAGGTGACACCTGCTTTCTGTATAATTTCTACAGTTTCTCCCTTGCAACTCATAAACTGTCTGTGAGAGGCACTTTAAGACAATGAAAATGTCCTGCTGCTTATCAGGTTTCTCCATTGATTTAACATCCATTATGGTTTTTATCTGATATAATCTTTACCATTATAGTTTTTATCTGATATAATCTTTACTATAATGGCTGCAAAATGATGCCTGAAATGTGTTTTTAAATTTAGTAGCTCTAGAAGTTCTAAATCCCCTTATGTCTTGGACTGGTTTGGGAGTGCCGGTAAGCGTGAGTGTTGGCATGTTGAGGAGCCACACTGATGGGAATGAGGGAGAGGCTGAAGTGACCTCCTTGGTTTTAAGGTTTAGAAGTTGCCTTTTAGCCATTGAGGTTTGGCTTGCTTTTGAAAGATACTAACTACAACTCATATTTAAAAGGCTTGTTTATTAATCACTCAGTTTTAAACACTGTCTGCATTTGAAAAGGTGAAGTATTTTTTGCCCTAATTGAATCTAATTATATGTACCCAAAATTACAATTCATAATAGAATCGTTTGGTTCTCTACATGGTCACAGCTGAAAGTTTCAGTATACTGTATCTTATTTTGGATCTACAATTACTGATGTATTCTATTTGCGAAGTAGAGGGATTTTGAAATTATCATCAAACTGGCCAAAAGTTGTGCTATGATTTATTTTTGAGCTTGGCCTGATAGGTTATAACAAAACAAAAAGAACTTCTCCTAAACCTATTTCTTGACAACCTTTATAAAGCTTTGGTGGAAGACGTTAGAAGGGAAACATTACTTGTGAAAGAGAAGACTGCCATTTTACTTCAATAATTACCCTTAATCAATCTCAGAAGCGATTTCATCAGCCTAAAAATAAGTTTTCCACATGTCCATTTTTTTTCTTTTTGACATTTTGCACCATTGGCTAAAATTTGTTGGACCTCTTTTAATTATAAATGATGAACATGCGAATGGCCACCTCTGATGCTTTCTTGACTGTAGCTGTCACTGCTCCAGGAGGTAGGCACTCTTGAAATGGTGGCTTCCCTTAGGTTTCATTGTCAACTGTCTGCTAATTACATCCATACTTGTTTGGCTTTACAAAGGTGTCAGTTCTCAACCTTTGAGCAGTGTCAAGAGTGGCTCAAGAGACTGAACAATGCAATCCGACCACCTGCGAAAATAGAAGATCTCTTCTCATTTGCATACCACGCTTGGTGCATGGAGGTCTACGCCAGTGAAAAAGAACAACATGGAGACCTGTGCAGACCAGGTAGACCTTTCTAAAATGTGCACATGGTGGCTTTTTGGAACTACTGTTTGAAGTACCGTTCACATGAAATGGGACTCCTAAGCATACACGTATTCATTCAGTGTATATTTTAAGGAGCACCTAGCATGTGCCTGTCACTTCTGAGCTTAATAGAACACGTTTCCTGCCTTTCAGGGGAAAGGAAGAACACTAGATTTGGCATCACCATCTACTGGGCCTTAAAACAACTATAGTAAGGTATAATGGGTATTGTAAGAAGCCTAATGGAAGGGAGCCTTGAGTATTGTATACACATTTGGGAAGACTTCACATTCAAAGTAGCTTTTTAGTAGGCTTTCGGGTAGAATAAGTAAGGGTTCATTGATTAGAGAAAGGAGGAAAATGTTAACACAAGTTGCATGAACAAAGGTCCTGAGGTATATGAGGGTAGGGTACAGAATAGTGGCATAGAAAATGGCCTTTCCCTAACTTCTTGATTTTCAAGTCAGAGATTTCCTGTCATCACCCCTTTCATCTCCTAGGTGATGAAACAGTGGTCCAGAGAGGCCAGGTGACTTCCCTCAGGAGAAACAGAGAAGCTGAGCTTGTGCTGGAGCCCAGGCCTCCTGACTTCCCAGGATATCTTTGTTCCACTCTTTCTCCCTCAGAAATGGCTTGGATCAGGTTCATGTTATTTCTCCACATGTAGTTGTCTGTAAACTTTATGTTGCCATAAATAGAACTTTGCTAGTCCAACACTCAGTCTTTAGTGTATCCAGCCTGGAAGCTAAGTCTTTTTCTAAGCAGTGAGAAGTTGTGAACCTCCTTCCAATTCCGCTTACTCTTGGGACTTTTTTCTTTAAACCTTAGTTTTTAATCCTGAATTTTCAGTCTTAACCATTCTGCCCTTAAACATTTGAGGCTAATCTAGCTTTGCTTGCATCACTTTGTTTCCTGGCTCATTCACTGGTTGAAGTTTTTGGGTCATAATTAAACTATAACATAAGCTTCATCTTATTTTTAAAGATGCTTTGATATACTTTTGTTTGACCCTCATGACCTCATCAAGCAGGAGGATAGCTTGTGTCTTTGTTTTGGGAACCAAAGAAGTGGAACTCAGAGGTAAAGCCTGCTGCCAGGTCCCACTGCCAGTCAGCGACAGAGGACTTAACCCCAGTTCTCAGCTATTGAGAGTTGACTGTATGGGGTGCTGTGGATGCAGGGATGAAAAACAGGCACTGTCCTTGTGGAGCCACAAGGAAAGCTTCAGGAACCCAAGCTTACCCATGAGCCTGGGCAGGCCAGTGAAACCAGAGTCAGCCACAAGAGTCCACACCATTCTTGAAAGGGTATGAGAATGTGCTTATCCTTGAAAGGGTATGAGAATGTGCTTAAACTGTCTCTGACTTCGCTCCTACAGCGTTGCATCTTTTTCTTTTTCTTTCTTTATTGAGATGCCATTGTATTTTGTTGTTTTATGGCTCTTTTCAAGGTTTTTTTTTTTTTTTTTTTTTTTTTTTTTTGGTAAAATTTACATACAGTGAAATGCACAAATCTTACATGTATTTTTGCTGAATTTTTAGTCAGTGTGCCTTACTAAATTTTTAGTGTCTACCATTTCCTAAGATAATGAAATTAGTGAGTTTTATCTTGCTGTGTGGTGTTATAGAAGAACTTCAGTTGTTTAAGACTCCTAACCCTAAAGCGCATATCCCTAGTTTTAGGTTGGTTAGTCAATAAGCCTTGCTTTTTCTCCTAACCTGTTTTCTCACAGCTACAGACTGAAAATTCCTTATCTCTTTAGATGACTCCTTATTCCCTTGATAAAATTAGTTTCTTTTGGATTTGAGCCATCTCTTAGGATATTGCTAAGGTGTGCCAGGTCAGAACTTCACTCTTTTAATTATGGATGGCTATGTCTTGACCTGGGATGACTTCTGTCCCCAGATCCTTCCCTTCCTGATGATATCTGGTATTTGTTGGCCACCAGAACATACAGATGTCCACAGTGTTCTCTATCTTTTCATTAATTTGTGATGGATGGAGGTGTTTGGGGGGTAAAGTACTGATTTAAGAACTAGAGAACCTGAATTCAAAGCTGTACTTTTATCATTTAATTAAAAAAATAATACTGGGCAAGCCATTTATCTTCTCTGTACTTTAGTTTCCTTTGTTCTTCAGACTGGGATATTCCTGTTCTTCCTGCCCAAGGTGATCTGGGTATCCTGAAGATGAAATCTGTTATTGTTGATGAGTTCAGTTCAGTAAATATCTTGAGTGCTTCCTATATGCCATGGTTGTCAGAGCGTTTTGAAAATTATGAATATACAAGGTGATGCCATTGTAACTGATTGGTTAGAACTTTGTGAGTAAAGATTGTATTTTGTTTCTTCCTAATGTCACAGATCCACACTGAAGTTAACCTGCTACTGCTTACATGGAATCTTACTGTACTTCAGTGACTTGGTTTGAGTGTGTTTATATGTATGGCTTTTTCCTTTTTATATATTTTTACTGTGGAGTACAGAGGGAAAACTTGCTCTTAGTGAAAAATACTGTGGTGGCATTTTTAAAGCCAGTCAACCTGGTTCTTCTGTCTCCACCCAATATTGTTGAGTGTTGGTGGTGGCTACAGCATTACTCACCAAATATGAGCATACCAGACAACCACATTCTTACAAGTCATCTTTAGGGTGAGACAACGCTTGAGATATTTCAAGTAATGCCTTTGTATAATCTGCTCCGACATATGAGATCATAAGCATAGACTCTGAAGGGTTGAAATTAGTTTAGTCTTTCAGCAGTTAATAAAGCCTTTTATGGACTCTTCTCTGCCTAGTCTGCTAAGAGTAGAATGTGTCAGAAAGAAGGGAAATGGGAAAATTGCATCATTACCTTGTATTTGTATAAATCTTAAGTTTCTGACTGTTGAAGCTGTCATAGTTAAGCCAGTCATATTGTGGCCAAAGCTCTGAGTCTTTATCTGGTTTGGAAGACGTCTCAATATTGCTGTGGGAATTTACCTGTGAAACTTGCAAAAGTCTTTGCAAAAGTCTTGACTCCTAGACCCATTTCAAAACTCTCAAAAAGGAATGGACTGAAAGCTTAAAGCTTCTCTCCCATGTGCTCAGTTTTCTTCTCTTCATTGTAGCTGCCTTCTTGGTGATCATTCTGTACTCGAGCATTAGGCAGGGGCCCTGACAAATGACTGGGCAGTTCAGTTATTAGTTTAGTAGCATCAGACCTATCTCTCTAACCTCTCTTTTGTGAAACGCCCATTAAGCACATCTTGTTTAACCACGAACAGCATAAGACTCTGGGTCTTAACAGCTGTTGTGCAGCTGCCTGTTGAGTGTAAAGTCAAAGCCCTTACCAGCAGAGTCTGTCTTTTGAGTTTGAGTGTTGTCCAGTAAGTATACATTTAAATGACTATACTGGGACCTTTGTTCATAGAAAAGAGTGATTCCTCCTTCCATATTTGAAAATCCGGGAGGGCTGGTTCTCACCTTCTCTGATGCTGGTGCAGTTCTTCTTCCTCACTGGCTCTTCTATCCCAGACCTTTAGGCTGCCTATAATTGTGGGCTTGAATGCTCAGAATCACCCAGGGAGGTAGACTTTGGGGGGAAACTTTTTTTAGACTGCCTATTGACACTGGTTATGATAGAGGGTCTCGTTGCTTTAAAAAGGTTTTCATTCCCACTAAAATAAGAATTGCTGGACTGTTTGCATTTGTTGTACAAGAAATACTAAACATTAAAAAAGGACACATCCTCATTTGGGCATTGGGGGGAGGGCAGACAGGATGGTTAATATGGAAATTCAAAGCCAAACAAACTTATAACTGTAATATTTAAAATGGGATATTACAGTATATCTAATATTGAATCAATGGAAACCTAAGAATTTTTAGAGGGAAGTTCTTAAGGGAAATCAGCAAATAGATGTGTTTGGCATTCACTTTTCTAGCTGAATAAACATAAGGGAACTTCTAACACAGTTTGGCAAAAGCCAATTGAATTACTCATGTGTTTAAGGTCTGTTGCTAGATTTTTTTTTTTAAGCATTGCTTTTCACACTAAGTTGTGATCCACTTGTGGGTCATGAAATCAAAAGTTCTAAGGAATGAAATACAAAATGAAACATGTAGGATAGAAAAATATAAAAATGTATCACACAAAGTAAATGTGGGTAGTTTTGTGAAACTCTTTTTAAAATAAACATGTATTGGATTATGATGTAAAACCTAATTCTTATTTGGGTTGTGATGGTTAGTTTCAAAGTTAGGAACTCACTGTTTTTAGAGGATACAAAGGTAATTAAAATTCCTTGTTCTCAAGGAACTTGAATAACATGTTTTATGCTTGCTACGCAGTATATATTTCTTTGTGTAGCTCAGAATTTCATGCCCCTGATGGTGCGTCTAAGCTTTTCTTGGGGCAGATTGCCAGTGATGGTGGTGGTGGTAATTTGCCGGTGATTATTATAAATTAGAGGGTCCTTTTAGGGCATCCTGTGTGTTTATGCTAAGATTGGAGGTACTAATGTTAAGAGTCATTAATTAAAGTACTTTTACCTTTGCAAAGACTTGGAGCTGTATCACAGGTGGGAAAAATCTCAAGTAATGAACTTGGAAATTGTCATAGTTTTACAGTTTTTAGATTGGGATTAAAAGTGAAGGACTCTAATATTCTTGATGGTCACTATTCCTTGCGATTTGTAGACAGATGGCACCCCATTTCAGATAGCTTTTTTCCTATTTGAAAGCCTACATCACTTCCAAACTTTTCCAAAATGGGATGCATTCAGCTGATTATTTCTTCCTGAATCTCAGCACTTCATCTTTTTATAGCTCTCCTTCAGGAAACATATAATACCTAGTTTAAGCTCAAGAAAAGCAGTTTAAATGGGAAGTAGTTTTGTAGAATTGTCCTTCATTCAAGTAATTGCTATTTCCTATTCTGAAGCTCCTTTCCCAGGGAGAGTAAGGCTTTATACTTTGATCACCAAAGCAGTCTGCTTTGTGCTTTTATTTGTTATTGTAGTTTCTCCCAGCCCCCACCTTTATTTTACAACCTGTAGCACTACATATTAGAGATACTGCTTAATGATTTTTTATTTCTTTTACTGACCTAGGACTCTGTGTGTTTTCAAGAAAGAAAGTTATTTCAGATTTAATGAGTTTTATGTTAGGTTCACTTCTGCATTTGTTGCTTGCCGTCTTTAGGAAGAGAAAGCCAATTTCATTAGGGCAAATGTAGGCAGGTAATACTTGTTGGGGTGGATGTTCTTACAAATTCTTAGCGCTTTACTTAGATTGTAAAGTGTTTCCTGAGATTCCTGGGTGCTAGCAGTTACAGTTTCATGATCTCTTATCTGCAATTCTGTAATCTCTTAGGCTCTGAAAATCAAAAGATTTTTCTTATTTAGTGGCTTGACCTGATCTGAGCTGAAATGAAGCTATTTGTTGCTTTACTTATTCCATTTAGTGTGAATTATCCATGCATTTCACTGTAGAAATATTAATGTTTGATTAGTAGACCCTGTTGAGAGCGTTAAACTAATACTTATTATATACACCATCTTAAACTCCAGAAAACTCAAGTTTTGAAATCTGGCCCATCAGGTTTCTGATGAAGAGTTGTAGATTTGTATTACTATTCTTGGTGAACTTGTTGATTTTATTTTTTACGTATACTGTGAGTGTGGAAATAGGAGAGTAGCTACTATAGTGACATGGACTGGGTTTTGGAACTAGATGGACTTGCCATAATAACCTCTTTCAGTCTCCATTTTGTCCTCTGTAAAGTGAACTTGGTGATAACTACTCTGAGTGGGTAGTAGTGATTAAATGAGATAACATAATTCTTGATCAAAATTCCAAGATGTGGGAACAACGCAGGTGTTCATCAGTAGATGAATGGATAAAGATGTGGCATGTGTATACACACACACACACACACACACACACACACACAGGAATATTACTGAGTCATAAAAAAGAAAATTTTCCATTCTTGACAACATGGAGGGACCTAGAGGTTATTATGCTAAGTGAAAGAGAAGGACAAACACCATATGATTTCACTTATATGTGGAATCTAAAAATGAACAAACAAAAAAATAGATGCAGATTCATAAATACAGAGAACACACGGGTTCTCTGGTTGCCAAAACGTGGAAGGGGGATGGGCAAAATGGGTGAAGGGGATTAAGAGGTCCAAACTTCCAGTGATAAATAAGTTACGAGGATATAAAGTACAGCATAGGGAATATAGTCAGTAATGTTGTAATAACTGTGTATGGTGACAGATAGTACCTTCACTTACGATGAGCATTTCATAATGTATGTAATTGTTGAATCACTGTCATACACCTGAAACTAGTGTAAATTGTGTTAGCTGTAGTTCTGTTAAAAATTAATTTCCTCATTCCTTTATATAGTCTTATCCTGACAGGGACTTTTTAAACTAAAACTAAATATATGTTATTTATGTAACTGAGCAGGGTAGCTATGCTTTCATTCTACCTGTTTTGCAAAATGGTATTCATTTCTTTCTTTTTGCTGTCTTTGGCCCCTAGGGGAGCATGTAACGTCAAGGTTTAAAAATGAAGTGGAGCGGATGGGTTTTGATATGAACAACGCCTGGAGGATTTCCAACATCAATGAGAAGTACAAGTGAGTTGTGTCGGTGCCTGTGGACTGTGTTTCACAGCCAGTGCCTTTGCAAAAACCCCAGTTCTCATGTGGCAGAACATCTGAACTTAGACATTTTATTTCAATGGAATTTTATTTATTAAATCTAACTGCATGGTCTTCAGAGTACTTCTTGAGCCTTCTTTTCCCATTGCTGTCGCTGGAGTGGAAAAGTGATATTTCATAGGATTCCAGAACCTTCCTTTCCATCCCCTCCAGGCCTCTATTCTTCCTGGTGTGTGCATTTCCTAGACAATACCGTGTTCTCATGTAGGCAGGCAGTTTCCATTCGTCTCATCACTACTTGACATCACACTGGAGATAGAATCAGTGATCTCACAAGCAGTGATAAAACACTTAGAAGCTAGTTTTTATGACTAATTTTACTCCAGATTCTATGAAATAGGCATAAGTACTATTCTGTTCTTTCTAACTTCATAACTATGACCATTTAATCATTAAATATTAATAAAAGCACTATTAAATATTTCCCATTACTTATTCCCTTAAAAGGTGTAAGTACTTTGGTATGGAAGAGGCAGTTAACTGCTCTGATTTTAGTGGTCCAAATTTCTATAAAACAAAATTGTTCAGGAGATTTGAATTAATATTTTTCTCCTAAGATTCCCTCTAGCAGTTGGAAGCATTAATCGTTCGGTTTTTTGAATTGCCTCAATTTTCCTGGTCTGTTTATGGGTAGCCTTTCATTTTTCATTGGAAAAACTACAGCTGGTTACTGTATGCAGCTCTTCACATGGCCATTGACCAAGGAAGTAAGAACCTGGGGTATTGTGAAGAAACAGGAGCTACAGGCCTGTCATACCTTTTTGCCTGTTCTCAGTTACAAGTCAAAGCAGAGAATGAAGGTGGAGACTGGAGGAGAGGCCTCAGAGAGCTGAGACTGCCACAGGCTTTGCTCATGTATAGCCCTCCTTTTCTATGCTGGAAACTGCTTATCTACATATAAGCAGCTAGTATTTGCTAAAGAGGTCACTACTAAGTAGTGTACTACTTACAGGACAAGGAATATAATGATCAGAATATTGGGTGAAGTCAGAAAACCAAGTTAAGCTAAACTTGCTGAAAAAAAAATGTTTGAGTTCAAAAGCCATTTGTTTTTCAAAATTGCTCTTCAATATGGGTTTTAAAAATTAACTTTTGTCTTAGAGTCCACTATTTCTACCTGAAACCAGTCTTCAGGACACTGGAAAGTTCTTCCTACTACAAAGAGGGGAGAGCTAAATTTACTCTTAAGGTTTAAACAAGATAAAAGAAATAAGACAAAAGAACAAGACTCATGGTTAGCATATTAACTATGGTCACGTTGTCCCAGGTTATTTTTAGGAGTCTGTGGGTGTTAAGTTTATAGAGCTACTCTTGGTTGTAGATATTCTCTTGGTTCAGTGGCTTTTAAATTCCTGATATTTAATCTTCTGGAAATTGAGAACACGATGGAGGTATTTAGTGCAGAAGGATCAAAACCCCCAATTCCTAAGCTACTTGGTGTTTTCTGCATCTTCCTCCAATGCATAAGGTAGGCTAGGGCCAGGCGGTGGTGGTGCAGGAGGAGGAGGAATTTGTGTATTTTAAGATTTGGGTTAAAGGTCGTCTTGCCTTCACTTTTGAAAAGGAATATTGGAAAGACATTGTCCTTAAGTGAAAAACCTGTCAGAACTGCTTTTTAGGGCACCAGCTTGACTAGAAGACAGCTCCTGTCTTCCTTCCTAACGTAAACAGCTTTCCCCCCCCTGAATATAATTCTGAAGTATGTTTTATAGAAATCATGATTAATAGCTTACTCACATGACTAACTTGGGTCATTGGGGCTGTGATTATGTATGCAAATGTCCTGACTTATGGTACTGCTTCTGCATACCCATGCCTGCACCTGTTACCTATAATTAGGACACATCAAAGAATATGTTAGTAATTCTGTAAGGGCTCTGAAAACTTGAAATTGTGGGCTTTTGTCCTTCTTCACATGTTTCCCTTTGACAGAAGCCTGAAAGAGTGAGGGGGTCTGGTAGAGGTGACAGACTCACTTCTGTAGTTGGACTGTGCACTTTGTGTAGTTAAGAAATTACCTGTATGTTTGTTACAACAGAAAGTTACAGTGAAGAAACTAAGTAACTGCGTGTGGACTCCCCTTATATCACAGATGTTAAGATCACCAAATTCCCAAAGGCAGCCTAAAGTGAAACAGTCCAAGATAGTATTACGTAACATATACGTAAGTAAACACCTAAGGCGAATAGTTCTGCTGAGTAGGCCAAGACTCAACTAAAGCTCCTTATTGCCTTTTAACTGGCTCTGGGGTAGCTTGATCAGCATCCTTATGCTGGCTCACCTAGTGTCTCTCCCTCTTCTCCCTCCCTGTCTCCTTCCCCCACTCCCTCTTTCTCACCTTCCCTGTTAGGCTATGTGGTAGCTATCCACAGGAGCTCATAGTGCCTGCCTGGATCACCGACAAAGAACTAGAGAGTGTAGCAAGCTTCAGGTCCTGGAAGCGCATCCCTGCTGTCGTCTACAGGTAAGTAAGCCTGGCCAGGCCCAGCCTGGTCTGGTGCTACTGCCCACTGCATGTGATCTGCTGCTCTGCAGCCGCTAACCTGGGAAGGAAAGGAAGGGTTCAGAGAACTTCCCAGGCAATTTTGTGCTTCCTTATTGTTAAAGCCACTCTTCAGTGACACACCAGTACTTACCACATCCAGAGTACTTGCTGATGGTTCAAGTGATAAGAAAAATTTAATAGAGAAGTGGCTCGTCTTGCTATTTTAAGATCCTCTGACATTCTATGGGAAGGTAATGTGTTACTGCATTTAGCTTCCACTGTTGGCCTTTGGATTGAGAAAGAGGAGTTCTGGAAAGTGAGAGTTGAGTCATTTGTGATTGTCTTTGTGGTCGAAACTTTGACACATGAAAGAGCTTTGTTTTTAGAGGGAGCAGTTAAAGAAGGCAGCTAGAGCTTGGCTAGATGGAAGATCTTAAAGATCAAAGGCACGAGAGCCAAGGGAGGCAAGTTCTAGAAGGGGATGGTGGCGTGGTGTCGAGCACAGGCTTGGGAGTTCAGATCTTTTCACTGATGCTCTTGCTAAGGCAGCTTGAATAAATTCCCTAACTGACCTCAGCCTGTTCCTAATTAGTAAAATGGGAATGAAGGTCTTACTGTGTAGGTATGCTGTGCCACCTGAATGAATCTGTAAATACTGGGCTTCCCTAAGCAGTACATGGAGTAGGTTGTATTCCTGGGGCTGCTTTCATATATAATTCATGGAATAGCTCAGTTCTCAAGGACTCAGTTTAAGATTTGAAGAAGTCATTTTCTCTTATTTTGAAATTGTTTAAGATGTCATCTCTTTATAATATTTATATTCTCCATTACATTTTTCCAGTTTGCAGACTTTTTGGGCTTTCCTTGAATTTGGGCCCAACCAGTGGGGCTTAGAGACTTTCATGCCAGGAAGCATTCCGTTGAAATACTGAGGTTGTAGGGAGGGATTTATCTCCTTGTGGAATTTCCACCGAGGTAACCAGCTTGTTCATTTAGTCCACCGATGGTAAATTCCGTTGAAATACTGAGGTTGTAGGGAGGGATTTATCTCCTTGTGGAATTTCCACCGAGGTAACCAGCTTGTTCATTTAGTCCACCGATGGTAAATTCTGATGGCCATCCTGAATAGAGAGAGATGAAAAAGTATTTGTTTCTGGCCCAGTGGAATCCATTAAGTTTTCAATCTCAATTTTCATCACTGTTGTTTTCAGACACCCCTAGAAAAGTAGGTCACCAAATTTTACCTATCACTCAAGTGGCAAGGATGACACAGGAATTAGAGAGCAGGGAAAGCTGAAAGGATTTGTGTCTTATCAGTGATCGGCCTAGCTCAAATAGGGAAAGCAGCCAGCTGCTGCTCTGTGGCCAACAGCTGTGTTAGATCAGCAGCCCTGGCATTTGTAGGGTTTGCTGACTTTGAGCATAAGGGGGAAGGACTGTCATTTTCAAAGTACAGGGCTTTAGGTGGATTCTCCTTGTTGGTAGAGAAGCCCATAAGTGCAAGTTAAAAACTTCTTAGAATAAACGGGGGAAACCTTTTTTTCCCTTCTAAAATTTATTCTAGTGCTATGTTTGTTTGTTTTTTTCCCTAGCCCTGTCTAGAGACTATATATATATAAATGAAATTTATTTCCAGTTTCTCTGAGAAAATCTGCTCTCAGAGGATTACAAATGAAAGTTCTTGGTATAAAAAAAAGAAGAAGAAGAAAGTTCTTGGTATAGTTCACACAAAATCAGATAGGCTTCTAGGAACTAGCCTCTGTTTTGGAACATGTGTCTTGTATCTCTGAGCCCCAAACTGGGTTGTTAAATTGTTGGGGAGCGTTGTAAGGGATATATAGAAGAATGTTTTGGGGATACTCTGTGAGTGTCTGCTTTGCCAGCCCAGGTGGCAAGATGCTTCTGAATCCAGCATACTTTACTGAATTTAATTGTATGTAGATTTCAGTAATGCTTCCTGAGGTTGCTAGCAGCAGTTACTTGACAGCACCATGCTGAACCAGAGCCTGATTAGTGTTTTTCCCCCCACTGTGATGAGAGAGTGTTTAATTGGATTTATCCCTGAAGACAGAGATTGCTCTAACACAGCAAGATGGTGCAAAGGGCATCCATCTGTAGTGCAAGTCACAGCTCCCCCTCTTTGTGCATTGAATGGTTATTAGAAATTTCTAGTCCTTTAGTGAGCTTGCGTAATATTAACTTAGGGATAGTTTAAATATTTATGTGTTTTGGTATAAAATTGAAGCATTCAGTGTTCATTAGGGGACTCATCCATCGAATATCTTAATTTTCATACTTTTTCCTCGTTCTTTTTGTTAAAGGTAGAAATGCTCTTTAGTGATTTTTAGCTGTATTGTTTTAGTTCTTGATCATGCAGTCAGAAGCATTTTGGAAGACTGCAGAAAACTGCTTATTACAACAGCTCAGTGCCATGACCCTTTGAACCCAAGATCCAGGCTGAAGAGTGCCATCTTCTGTTACTCTTGGGCACTGCTGGGAGCATTGCAGAAAAGGAGGGTGCTCAGGAAAGGCCCTGCCAGCCTCTTTTGTGAAGGTTTGGCATCAGTCAGCTCTGTTGTTTCCCAGCGCCTATTATATATGCTAGTAGGCATTTTAGGAATTAGGTTTTATTTCCAGTTGAGCTCCCTTCAGCCCGTGAGCCAATTGAGCATATTGGCAAGTGCTTTCTATTACTTGTCTCTCTCTTCTGGTGGATTTAAAAACTACAGGCAAACTGATGGTTCCAGTGGAATATGGTTCTTGTTGAATTTCATTGATTGCTGGTGAGCTTTAGGATTAAAAACAAAAATTGTTCTCTCATTGTTCCTTGAAGATGACAAACAGATGCAGTAGTATGTTTTGTTTAAATCTGTCTCCTCCATATGTGTTATATGTGTGTAGGAATATATGTATAGATTTTTTTAAAGATTTTATTAATTTGAGAGAGAGCATGTAAGGTGGGGGAAGAGCAGAGGGAGAGGGGCAAGCAGACCCTGTGCTGAGCTTGGAGCCTGAGGTAGGGCTCCCATCTCAGGGCCCTGAGATCATGACCTGAGCCAAAACCAAGAGTTGGATGCTTAACCCACTGAGTCATCACCAGCCCCTGTATTTAGATTTTAATGGGAAGTAAGACACGGACACTGCCCCTCTGGGAGATAGAATTGGGGGGCATTTAAATTTTTTGCTTACCAGCTTCTTACTCTGCTAACTTAGTTTTATAATGAACCAATTACTTTTATAACTTTTTATTTTTTTATTATTTTTTAAAGATTTTATTTACTTGTCTGAGAGAGGGCACAAGCAGGGGAAGCTACAGGCAGAGGGAGAAGCAGGCTCCCCGCTGAGCAAGGAGTCTGATGTGGGACTCAGTCCCAGATCCCTGGGATCATGACGTGAGCTGAAGGCAGCCACTTAACCGACTGAGCCACCAGTGTGTCCCTACTTTTATAACAAACAATCCCCATAGCCCCAGGTCAGTAGTAATCTGCTTTGTCTCTACAGATTTGCCTATTCTGGACACTTCTAATAAATGGAATCATACAATATGTGGCATTTTGTGACTGGCTTCTTTCACTTAGCATAACATATTCCAGGTTCATCCATGTTACAGCATTTATTGGAACTTTATACCTTCTGATTGCCACATACACTTTTGTAACTTCTTTTTTTTTAAAGATTTTATTTATTCACTTGACAGAGAGATCACGAGCAGGGGAAGTGGGAGAGGAAGAAGCAGGCTCCCAGCGGAGCAGGGAGCCCCATGCGGGGCTCGATCCCAGGTCTCTGGGATCATGCCCAGCCGAAGGCAGACGCTTAACGACTGAGCCACCCAGGCGCCCACTTTTATAACTTTTTAATTGCTAAAATTGCTTAACTAAATTCCTAACTAGGAAAAGACTGGGTTTTAATATCATCTTAAAGTAGACTTTTGAGTAAGATTTCTGGTCTTAATTTTTAAAAAAAGGATCTATCAAAAAAAAAAAAAAGGATCAGAGTATGGTTTATTGAGGTTTATGCTGTTCCTTCTGAGAGCTTAAGGAAAGGTAGCTGGTGCATTGAGCTATCTGCCTATAATAAGAGCAATTTGTGAGTCATGAAATCTCAGGAGAGTTTGTAGAGTAGTCCACTGTGGGCCGGGTAAGTGTTTTGAGTCCCAAAGGTGGGACCTTGTTTTGAAAAGAATCCCCAAGCCAATCATAAGAGCACAGTTCCTGTAGTGGGCCCTCAGAAGTTGTTGTGGAAACAAGTTTTTCTCTGTCAGCGTCTATTAGGCTAGGATATTCAGGTGCAGTATTAAAAAGGAGAGATTAATGTTTCAATATTGAGGAGCAGAGTTAAGTGTATTTGTAGATTATTTTTTACCCAATTTTCCAAATATAAATTTAAAGATTGAAACATTTACTTTATGAATGTAAATTTGTTTTTTCTAAGAGCACACATTTATCATTTTGTTAGTAACTTTACAAAGGTCTCTAAAATACGATTTTTAAGAAAGATTCAGATAGGTTTTGTTGTTTATTCTTGTTGCTATAGAAGATTTCTACCCTGAGAGGACTTGAAACTAAGCCATCATTTACCTGTATTCAAGCTCTTCATTAAGGCATTTAAAATCCACTACCTTACTTGTGTGAGCACAGAGCATCGGAATGGGGCCACTGAGATGGGTATAGCTCTGTGTCTTGTTCCTTGCACAGGCACCAGAGTAATGGAGCTGTCATTGCCCGCTGTGGACAGCCAGAGGTCAGCTGGTGGGGCTGGCGAAATGCTGATGACGAGCACCTGGTGCATTCGGTAGCCAAAGCTTGTGCCTCTGACTCCCGATCAAGTGGCAGCAAGCCGTCGACTAGGAACAGTTCTCGAGACTTTCCCAATGCAGGAGACCTTTCTGATGTGGAGTTTGGTAAGATGCTCTCTGGACCCAATGGCAGCAGTTTTTAGAGTATCTGTGAGAACTTTTTCTTGAAGTGGCCTTTTCCTTATAAGACATATAATTTGTTTCATAGGAGAGAGAGGGTGAAGCTTCAGTTGATGGGATTATTTGAGGAGTCGTAGGTCTTGACAAAGATCCAGAAGACTGTTTCAGACTTGGCTTAAGAGGGCTAGTGTGTTGGTTGTCTTTCTAATCATTGGGACAAGAATGGGGTATATATGTGATAGGGGACTTGGAATTTCTCCGGACCGTGGCAGGAGACACCAGCCTTCATTAAAAGACTATACACGTAGACATGAGATAAAGGAGATTGTAGACAAAACAGAAGATAAACAGAGAAGTCTTAGTAGCAAGGTTCTGGTTAGATGGGTTTCACTTAATCGAGGGTTTTTGTTTATTTTTTTCCTTGGTGTTGTGGTAGGTGTTTTTGGCTCTTATTTTGCACAATTCTGGGAGAGATGGGTTCGTTTAGTTTTTTATCCTCACTCCTGATGTTCCTAGATTCTTCTCTATCAAATGCTTCAGGAGCAGACAGTTTAGCCATCCAACCGCAGAAGCTTTTGATCTTGGATGCACGCTCCTATGCAGCAGCTGTGGCGAACCGAGCCAAAGGAGGAGGCTGTGAATGCCCAGGTGAGGTGTGCGGTGCTTTGTTCCCTAACACTTTTCTTGTGAGTCGAGCACAGGCCCAGCTGGGTCTTAGTTTTCAATTTGAAATGAATAGCAAACCATGTTCCTCAGCCTATTTGAGAGAGCCGGAGCTGTTTGGATTCTTAACACTGTAGTTTCTTTTCAGGGAAGAAATGGAGGAGGAGGTGCAGTGAAACCAAATAATCTTCCTTGCTAACCTTTAGGTGATAAAGAAAGTAAATCCTCCCCATGATAAGGCCTGTTCATGTTTGGAAGCTGCTGCTTTAGTGGCTCAATTTCTCAGCCTTCTAAAAGCTTTTTGTTGCCTTTGACAGTGGGTTTACTCATCACTGACCTCACAGAAAACTTCCCACATGGCTTCTACTTAGAAAACCTGGGGTGGAAATTGAAGCAGTAAATCGAGAACGCTAGCAGTGCACCTCTGTCCTGACCTATAGGGCCCCCACTGTTTGCTGACTTGCTCCAAGCAGGGACCCCTTCAGTGCCAGCTGTGCGTCGATGGAGCACGTAGAGGCTCCAAGCTCCTTATTCGGATGTGATCTCACCTGGAAATTAAAAGCAGTTGTATGAAGGTGAAATGTGAATGCATAAAATGCATTGTTCTGCCAGGTTCTTCTCAAAGAGATTCCAGAACTACAAGTTAGATGTGACCCACGAAGTCAACCTGGGGGAGATGGAAGGCTATAGATCTTTTTCTTAAAAAATAAGAGCTTCTGTTTTATGTCCATATCTTCACAAATCTAACTTTCCTTTTTGCAAAAACAGCTAAATTCAAGCGCTGTTTTTCCTCTCATAAAAGGACTAGACTAATAGGCATCAAAACATTGCAGTTTCATTAGTCAGCAACTATAATGGATTTGCTTTATAGCCTCCTTACTGCTTTTAAATTTGGCCATGTGGGCTTTAAATTCAACATATTTTTGTTCTCTCTGTTGTTATTCTCTGCAGAGTATTACCCAAACTGTGAAGTCGTGTTTATGGGGATGGCAAATATTCATTCAATTCGGAGGAGTTTTCAGTCCCTGCGGTTGCTGTGCACACAGATGCCAGATCCGGGAAAGTAAGACCTTGACCTTAGCTTTAATTTTGCCTTTTTTTTTTTTTTAATGAGTTTGGAGGTGTCTTTTCTTCTGTTTCTTGGTACACTTCAGTTTTATTTTCAGTCCCTGTGGGCATTCTCCTATCTGTGTTAGGAGCACAGTAGCACAAAGGAGATGCTGGGAGAAAGATCTAGCCCTTTGAAAGGTTTAAAGATGTGGAGCACAAACAGATCTTGGTCCTCAGAAACCCTGCCTTCTTGTTTTTCCTGGGACCTCTTCTCTTTTACATTGTTTTTGGCTCATTTTTAATTCTTTGGTTTTTGACATCCTGTAGGTAACACTTATCTGCTCCCCTCAAGGGAACTGGTAGAATACAAGATAACTTAGGAATGGTCTGTAAAACAAATATGGACAGATAAATATTTAAAAGCCCCTGTTTTACTATTTCAGGAAGCCAGAAATGGTGCCAGAGAAGACAGAATTTTCTCTTTTCTGGTGTTGGTGCTGGAGCCCATAGCTGTTTCCCTGGGTTCTGTTCAGTAGATCTGATCATATCAAGTTTTGCAGAATTCCTTGATTTATTCAATCAAATGGCTGCCTGAACCACTTGTACTAACTCCTAGTAGTAGTAAGTGATTAGATTCATCACAGTTGGAATCAACCCAGAGGATGAAGCAGTTATCTTTGGGGAAAAAGCCTGACCAAAGAATGAGCCTGCTGCTCTCCTTTGGGAATTAGCAACTTGTGTCTGCTACACATTTACAGAAACCAGCCAGTAGTGCTCTCTTCCCCAAAGGTGGGGCGTAGAAGGAGCCTGGCTGAGGTCTCAGAAGATCTGCCACTAATTGTGTGACTTTGGCCAGGTGGCTTAATTACTATGGGTATCAGTTTTTCTATTTATAAAATGATGAAAGGGACAGAATCAGTACTACCTGATCTCAGATACCTTCCATATATTAAAATTCTTTCTTAAAAAAGCTCTTTTTTAAACCCAGAGTCAAAAAGATGTAATTGGCCCTCACCTGGTCCAAATGAATGTCTGCAGATTTTATTAAGGAAAAAGGTAATGTTTCCCTCTATTTGGCAACAGATCATAAGACAGTACTGAAGCCTTCCTTGTGAGTCAAACGAAGCCCTGATAGTGGTGATATCAGGTATAGTCAAGCCCCGCAACACTTGATTGAGGCTGTGGAACCACAAACCTGATCACGTTTTGGAGAAATTAAGAGCTTTTGGGGGTGGGCATGTAGGGAGTGGAATCCATGACAGGGCACAAGAAACAAAATGTCAGCAGAGTTAAAAAACAGGTGTGATCAGCTTGTGATTACTTCCAAGGGGTAATTCTTGGGATCTGATACTTCCTGAAGGTCTTTTCGAAAAAAGGTTCTTCTAGATCCCTGCTGAATCCAGTCTATGTTAAATCCAATAACACTGTGTAGCCATTGGTATACTAATTTATGTGAGTCTTCAGTCATTAGCTTGGGCTAACCCAGTTTCAGTCAATACGAATTCAAGACTTTAGTGGTAGGTGTTAGGGTGTGGGGAGCAGGTGCTGTTGTCTGCATTGTTCTTTTTTTTTTTTTTTTTTTTAATGATTTTTTATTATATTATGTTAGTCACCATACAGTACATCCCCGGTTTCCGATGTAAGGCTCGATGATTCATTAGTTGTGTATAACACCCAGTGCACCATACAATACGTGCCCTCCTTCCTACCCATCACCGGTCTATCCCATTCCTGCATTGTTCTTGATTGTGGCATCGGGCTTACATCTCCTTAGAGACATGTTTGTATGTGTGAGTTTTCTATACTTTTTTTTTTTTTTAAGAACTTGTAGGGCACAGTTGCTGATCATTAAATATAAGTACCTACTGTTCTACAATGTCGGAAGTGGCTTCATTTCCTTCAGAAGACTCCAGAAAGAACTACTTATACTGGGCATATACCTACCATGGACTGAAAAATATTAAATATTAATTCTCAGAAACTAGCCGTAAGATTTTTGGAACAAAAATTCTATTAATTACTGTCCTTTCTCTAAAGCTGTCTCTGTTGCATAGTAGGGCTTAAGCCTCATCTTTGTACATGCTTTATAAAGACAGAAATTTGTTTGTTTTGGCAGTGTTTTATTTGGAGGGAAAGATCCTTGGGAATTGCTTTTTGATTTCACGGGTATTTGGCATGATGCAGTAGATCATAAAAATCAGCATTTCCTTATCCCCTTCTGTTTTATTTTTATAGTTGGCTCTCAGCCCTCGAAAGCACAAAATGGCTCCATCACCTGTCTGTGCTTCTGAAGTCCGCACTTCTGGTAGTGCACGCCGTGGATCGTGATCAGCGGCCAGTACTAGCACACTGCTCAGATGGCTGGGACCGCACTCCCCAGATTGTGGCATTGGCTAAGCTCTTGCTCGATCCGTATTACCGAACCATAGAGGTGGGTGCATCCGAAGAGTAGGATTTGGTACATCAGTATGAGTGGGAGAAACCTTGGAGGGTTTTATGATCAGTTTTGGTCTTGGTGGTTAGGCCTAAAGAAAGTGAAATTTGTTTTAAAATCGTTGCTCCTTTACCTTGAGCCACGTTGTGGTGGTGCTTCCCACAGTTCTTGTGCCTTTTAAAATGGAGCAGATTGTGGATAACAAGGTATTGAGAATACAGACGTGTTTTCCTTTGCAGTCTATCTACTTGGAAAAGTTTTGGCTACCCCAGGAAAATGGGGCTACTGTAGAAGGATCTTGGCATGCTCAGTATGATAATTGGTCCGGATATCACTACAGTGTTCTGTGGAGAAAGAGCCCTACTCTGAAAGAACCACATGTTGGGTTAAAGATGTAAGAAAAGCCATAAAGGTGCCCTAAAATACATGTAAATCTGGGCTAGGGAAAGATACTAGAAACAAGGCCTTATAAGTACAACACGAAATACAGACATTAAAAAATTTTTTAAAATTTAGAAAAGTGGCTTTTATACTGTATAGTGAATGAAAGTAGACTGAAGAAAGGCTTAGATAAATGCTTAGTATCCTTTTGATGATTATAGAATGGAGTTGAGGGAAGTGGGAAATTGCCCTAAGTGCATGTTCCATGGAGCCTTTGGCTGTGGGGCTTGGTCAGGGCCTCCTGTTGTGCTTACTGGGAGGTTGTTAAAAGGTATTATTGCTGTTAGTCCCGACAGGCTCAAGACTGTTATAGTCTCCATAGACAAGAACACATGGTCTCTCCCGGGTGTTCCCTGCAGGGTTTCCAGGTCCTCGTGGAGATGGAGTGGCTGGATTTTGGCCACAAGTTTGCCGACCGGTGTGGGCATGGGGAGAATTCCGATGATCTAAACGAGCGCTGCCCAGTGTTTCTGCAGTGGCTTGACTGCGTCCATCAGCTTCAGAGGCAATTTCCTTGCTCTTTTGAGTTCAATGAAGCATTCCTTGTGAGTTCGGGCTTGTAATTCTTCATTTTGGGGACCTTCTAACATTATGGGGTATCAATGCAAATGTTAGTGTGCAAGTTTTCACATGAAACTATGCGTTCTTTTAAGAATTTAATAAGGACCCATTCTTTTTCCCAGTTTTAATTAAAAGCAGTAAATGTGTGTTCAGTGAATGTAGGTGTGTTAGGTTTGCATAAAGTCTTTCAGTTGTTTTAAACTTAGCTTTTAAAGTAGATGATAGAAGTCTTAAATACTTAGAGAAATAATGGGGGTGCCTGGCTGGCTCAGTTGGTGAAACGTGTGACTCTTGATCTCGGGGTTGTTAAGTACGAATCTCCTGATGGGTGTAGAGAGTACTTCAAAATAAAATAGAGAAATAATAGAATATCTTCTCCTTCCA
Source organism: Ursus maritimus (assembly GCF_017311325.1). Lineage (NCBI taxonomy): Eukaryota > Metazoa > Chordata > Mammalia > Carnivora > Ursidae > Ursus > Ursus maritimus. The sequence continues at coordinate 9,936,743 of NW_024425897.1, forward strand.
ATCCATCTGCCAACCCCCTTGCTCCCCCCCGCCCCGCTTGTGTCCCATACCCACGGCCCTCTTTCCTTTGACAGAGGACTCACTGTCCTTGCCCTCTTCCAGCCCCTCCGTCCATTGCTGCACCGGCTCCCACTGTCTTTCCTCTGCTCAGCTGCATGGTGCCAGTGTTTCTCCTCTCTGCCTTTTGCACCCCCATATTTCCCTCTCTACCACATTGTTGCCATTAGTACACAGACATGGCGTAGTGCCTCCCATCCCCTCAAAACCCTTTCTCAGCTTTGCACCTCTTACCAGCTATTAATCTCATTTCCTGTATCTCATCTCTACAGCAGAGTTCTTTAAGTCCTCTGCATTTACTGTCTCAAATTCCTTTTTTCCCCATTCTCTCTTAAACCCACTCCAGTCAGGTTCAGGTGTTCACCCTACCACTTTACCAGAGCTGTGACTTTCGTGTTGCTAATCCAGTGATCAGCTGTCTTCTCTTGTTAAGAAGTTTTTTTTTTTTTTAATTGAGGTATAATTGACAATATAACGTTAGTTTCAGGTATACAACATCATAATTCTGTATTTGTGTATATTGTGAAATGGTCACAAGTAATTAGCATCCATTGCCAAATTTTTTTTCTTATGAGAACTTTTAAGACCTACTCTCTTATTAGCAACTTTCAGATATGCAATAGAGTATTATTAACTATAGTCACCATCCCCAGGACTCATTTATTTTATAACTGGAGGTTTGTATCCTCGTCTTCATTTTACTCTTTGGCACTGTTTAATCACACCTTTCTTGAAACCCTTTATTCAGCTGACTGCCAGCACAAACTCTGCCTTCTTCTCTGCCTCACTAGCTGGTCCTTTTCGTCTCCTGTGCTGATTCTTCACACCTTCCCAGTGCTGAATGTTGGAATGCTCCAGGACTCAGCCTCCAGGGTGCTTCTATATCTTACTGCTTCTCTGGGGATTTCATCCAGTCCGATGGCTCTGATTGCTATCCATGATTCCCACATTTATAATTATGTCTTCAGCTCAGATCTTTCCAGACTCAACTGTGACTACTCAGTATCTCCATGTGGATGTCCTAATGGTATTTCTACTTAATGTGTTCAAAACTTGGTTCTTGATTTCCACATCTCCCCACCCCAAAATATAATCTTCCAGAAGTATTTGGCCTGGGTGGCAACTTAATCCTTCCACTTATTTAGGGCAGAAACTTGTATGGTGTGCTCAGCTCTCATCCTCCCCCTTTCATACTCCACATTCAGTCTGTCAGCAGATTCTGTAGCTTTGCTTCCAGAATCTACCTAAAACCTGATTACTTCTTGCTGTCTCCACTGTTCCCACACTGGTCCAAGTTACCACCATCTCCTGCCCCAATTCTAGGGAGTCAACCCAGCAACTAGAGGGATTTTTTTTTTTTAAAGATTTATCTATTCATTTATTTTAGAGAGAGCACACAACCAGGGTAGGGGAGAGGGGCAGAGAGAGAGGGAGAGAATCTCAGACTCCCTGCTGAGCGGCTTGACCTCACCACCTGAGACCATGACCTGAGCCAAAATCAAAAGCCGGCCACTTAACCGACTGAGCCACCCAGGCTCCCCTAGAGGGATCCTTCTGAAACATAATTGAGACCATGTCATTCCCCTGCTCAGGAACCTCCAGTGACTTTCCATTTCACACAGAGTAAAAGTCAGTCCATAAAATGGCCTGCAGAGCCATCCTAGAGGTTACCTGTCTAGATTTATTTCTTACCATTGCCCTCCTTGTGTAATGTCCTTCAGTTACACTGGCCTCCTGTTTCTTGGAAATTGCAAGCACGTGCTCGCCTCAAGACCATTGTGCTGGCTGTTGCCTCTGCCCGGAGCGTTCCCCTCTCAGATACCCTCTTAACTTGCTTTCTCGCTTCTTTCTTCCGCTGCCCTGGGTGTGCCCTGTCCCTCTCACCCTGCTGTATTGTGGTGCACAGCAGTGGTCACTCCTCCCCCACAGCTAGAACCAGCTCCATCGGGGCAGGGGAGTTGTCTGATTGTTGCCTATCCAGAACCCATAGAAATGTCTGGGGTATGTCAGATGCTCAGGAATGATTTGTTGAGTGAAAAGTTGTCTAGAAGTGTGCTCCCAGTTCAGACTTGCATTGCACACTGACCCGCTCCTGTACCCAGGTGATATGATCTGTGGCTCTGGACTGTGACTGTTAACTTAGGACTTCCCAGACTGGTTGCCAGGGAGGCCAGGGGGAGTGGGGTGCCAGTGATCTGTCTTTGCTCTTGACTCAGGAATGCTAGGGGTTGGGGTTGGCACTCCAGGGTTGGTGTTGTGAGGACACAGCTCTTCCATGGCTTATTTGGTTCCCCATCCTTAGGGAGTGTGAATTCTGAGGTGCTCTCAGGAATGTTGGGGAAGGAGCCTCAGCAGGGCTACCCTTCCCTCAGAGAACATATACCCTGTTGCTTGATTTTGGACTCCCACAGGTGAAACTGGTGCAACATACCTATTCCTGCCTGTTTGGAACATTCCTGTGCAACAACGCCAAGGAGAGAGGAGAAAAGCATACTCAGGAGCGGACGTGTTCTGTATGGTCGCTGCTTCGGGCAGGCAACAAGGCTTTCAAAAACCTACTGTATTCCTCTCAGTCGGAAGCCGTATGTATCCTTCAGCCTTTCCTCTCTGATCAGCAGAAGGAATTTGGGGGTGGTGGCATATGGGAGCCATTTTTGGTAGTGACTTTCTCAAAGGCATCTCTGTTGTCTCTGGGTGGGTTGATTCCATTTTTTCCCCATCTGTCCCGAGAAAGGCTTATTTCCTGGTGCTGCTCTGACCTGCTTCTGACCAGTCTTCGCTCAGGGTGGTTTGATTTCATCCACATCTCTATTTTGCCACTTAGACAAGAATCTTTCCTGGCACCTCTGTCAGAGCTTAACCCACTCCTGGCATGTTCTGTCTAACAAGTGGAAGGGGAACCGAAGTTGTCCCTTGGGTGCTCGCGATAGCGCAGAAGGACCTGCCACCAGGCCCCCAGTACCCTTGCACTGTCATCAGGCGATGATACGCACTGCAGCTCCTGTCTCAGAGAGAGAAAAGTGTGTGCGACATTAGCATGTGTGTCTGTGATTTTCTGCTCATATGGGGAACTGGCAGGCCCTTAAGACTTTTCTTTCTGGGTGGCTCAGTCGTTAAGTGTCTGCCTTCGGCTCAGGGCGTGATCCAAGCGTTCTGGGATCGAGCCCCACGTCAGGCTCCTCCGCTGGGAGCCTGCTTCTTCCCCTCCCACCCCCCGCCTGTGTTCCCTCTCTCGCTGCCTGTCTCTCTCTGTCAAATAAAAAAATAAAATCTTAAAAAAAAAATACCAAAAACTTTTCAAAGGAACACCTTCTGTTAAGCAGAGGAAAGGAGGCATGCACGTCTGTGTTGATACATAGTAATGTTCTTTTTGTTAGAATGCATCTTAAATTCTAAAGAAGTCAAAATCAGAGGTTATATTGCTTCACTGGACTGTTAATATGCTTCTCACTACATTTAAGTAGTCAGAGAAAAGTTTTACGCTAACTGCTTCTCTCTTCACTGTGCCTGTTGGGGACGTCACAATACAGGAAAAAATTCCCTTCTTTTCACATGATTAATTTAAATGACCCTATAAAACAGGTTTGACAGAGTCTTCCGAAATGACTCACTTTTTCATATGAAGTAAAAGCAACAAATTAAGCGGAATGAAAGTCATTCAATAAAGGGGACCTAAGAAGTAATTATGAAAAATAGATTTTAAAAAATCCTTTTAGATTTTTCATGCCCACAGGAGGTTCTCAGGTGAGAAGTGCAGCTGGTGCAGACCTGTTGGGTGTTGCAGCTTGGCGATTGTTTTTGACCCTCATTTCTAAAGACTTTTTGGGACTTGTTTAAACGTGTATCCCCACTGCTCTCTCCTCAGGTGCTGTACCCTGTGTGTCATGTGCGTAACCTGATGCTGTGGAGTGCAGTGTACCTGCCCTGCCCGTCCCCATCCACCCCCGTGGACGACAGCTGTGCACCATATCCAGCCCCTGGCACCAGCCCTGATGACCCGCCCCTGAGCCGGTGAGCCCGGGGTTGATGCCGAGGCCTCAAGTCCTGCGTGGGTGTACTTCTGTGTTGGGGCACATCCGGGCATGGTTAGAGATCATGATGTTGTCCGGCTCCACATGTCTCGTTTGGATCTCTGAAGTTTTGTCAGGGAAGGTATAAGGGTTTCAGGCTTCGAGGCCATAAGAGCCTCATTTCCTGAAGCGCATGGGGCCCCATCACAATGCTGTTCTGCCGCGTGCACTGAGCCGTTTCTCAGTGATGGAGCAAACCTCTGGGTTCCTCGTGACCCTCTGGCTTGAGTTTCAGCCACTGCTCTGTGCTCCTGCCTCTCTGCTATCATTTGTCTTTTTGGGGTTGAAAGGCAGATGCTATCAGATGTTAGAAAGTTTGGCTTCACCACTTGAGAATTAACTTTATTGAATTCAGACTGCCAAGTAATACATTAATTTAAAATTTTGTAATAGCAGAAAATCAGCAGTGCTACTTTCATTTGCCAGTAGTGGAGAAACAGAGCAGTATCACGAATGTTTTTTAAAAATAGCATTTGCTATTTGTTTATTTGTATGTACGGACACGGGGTAGGGTGGAGCGAGTGGGGTAAGTTGAGAGGAAATTTGCAGACTAGAAGAAGGGCCCATCCTGGAGCTTTTTGCCTTTGTGTCAGTCTGAGCCTCACTTTAGAGATGCCATGGCTCCTTGAATAGCTGTAGTGGACCCAATTATGAAACATCTGCCTGTTAAAACCGATCGACTCCTGCTTACGTCTGAACAGCCTCCGATACTCATTTCCCGCAAACTCCTTTTGTTTAGGCTACCAAAGACTAGATCATTTGACAATCTGACTACGGCTTGCGACAATACAGTGCCTCTAGCCAGTCGGCGCAGCAGTGACCCAAGTCTGAATGAGAAGTGGCAGGAGCACCGGCGCTCACTGGAATTGAGCAGCCTGGCTGGTCCTGGGGAGGAGCCCCTCGATCCTGACAGCCTGGGGAAGCCAACCAAAGTGCTGGGCGGCGCTGAGCTGTCTGTTGCAGCTGGAGTGGCCGAGGGGCAGATGGAGAACATTTTGCAAGAGGCCACCAAAGAGGAGAGTGGGATAGAGGAGCCTGCCCATAGAGGGGGCATTGAGATGCAGGAGGTCAAAGAGGAGGCTCTCTTAGAAAAGGAGATCAGGGTGAAGACCCCTGAGGGCTCAGCCATTATCTTTCCTCAAGAACCAGAACTGGGTGATGCTGCTCTGACGAACCATCCAGGCACCAGCCATTCTGTGCTCTCACAGGGTATTCCTGAGCAGCAGGGTGGGCACAGTGTTCTCCCCAGCTTTCTCCAGGAGTCCCCTGGGGGGGAGGATGCCCAGGAGGTCCCTGTGGAACAGCCCCGAATAGAAGCTATCACAGAGGCTAGGGAGGAAGTGTTTCTTCCAATCCCAGTAGATGCAAAAATTGGCTATGGTACCTCACAGTCAAGTTCTCTGCTGCCCCCCCAAGTCCCATTTGAGGCCAGAGGATCAAACACGGACAGTTCAATGGACATGTTAATAGAAGATCAAGTCAAGTCAGAAAGTGGGCCCGAAGGCCATCATAGACCTTGCCTGGTAAACAGTGGCTGGTTCAGTGGCAAGGACATGCTTCCTCAAGCCATGGAGCCCTGGCCTTCAGAGAAGAGCCTAGCTGACAGGCCCCAAGTGGTATCTGTGGCACATAGGACTTCCCCTGGCAGCACCCACAGCCCAACGCATTCTCCTTGTGCCTTGCCTTTAGCCGAATGTAAAGAAGGGCTTGTGTGCAATGGTGCCCCGGACACCGAAAATAAGGCTTTAGAGCAGCCCCCAGGGCTTAGCACCCTCCAGAAGCACCCCACCCCCAACGGGCACTGCACCAATGGGGAGGCTGGTAGGAGCAAGGACTCACTGAGCCGCCAGCTGTCTGCTACCAGCTGCGGCTCTGCCCACTTACACTCGAGGAACTTGCACCACAAGTGGCTGCACAGCCACTCGGGGAGGCCATCTACAGCGGGCAGCCCCGACCAGCCTTCCCGCAGCCACCTGGACGACGATGGCATGCCTGTGTACACGGACACTATCCAACAGCGCCTGCGTCAGATTGAGTCAGGCCACCAGCAAGAAGTGGAGACCTTGAAGAAACAAGTACAGGAGCTGAGGAGTCGCCTGGAGAGCCAGTACCTGACCAGCTCCCTCCGATTCAATGGGGACTTTGGGGATGAAGTGGTGAGTAGACCACGGTGCCTCCACAGCTGCCCAAGGAGAGGGCACACTGAGGCTGGGCGCTCTCTGTGCCCCATGCACAGTGATTGGTACAGATTTCTAAAAGAATTGGAAAGGTCCAGAGTGGTCCTGTTGAGAGGCTGGAGATGAGCCTCAGCCATGTGAATGGCGGTCTGCCTGTTCTTTCCTGCCTTGCTTACTTGCCACAGGTGTCCTGTTGAGGCAGTTAGAATGAGGAAGAGAGTTAGCACTCTGTATGCGGTTGGTCAGATCTCTTTGGAGAGAGGTTCCTGTTTTAAGAAAGGGCATGAATTTCTGGGCAGAATGACAGTAGGACAATGTCAAATACTCCTGTCCAGTTGTAATGCCTGTCCTACCCCAGTAGCTAGTAAGCTGACCCCCCCCACTGCCCCCAAAACACGGGCTGTAGCTGTGAAGGTTTAGTTTAACAGCTGTTTGTACCTGCCCTGTGGCGGGTGATGGCAGGAGAAATGGGGAGAAGGGATTGTAGTTCGCGCTGATGGGGCCTGGTGGCTGGACGTGGGGCTGCGTGAGGGGGAGGGTCTCAGGGAGGTGTTCTCCTCGCTGGCTGGGTCTGACCCGATGTGTTCAGATACAAGCGGGAGCCTGGCTCTGAAGCACTCAGCGTACATTAAAGGCGGGCTCATCCAATGACTTTCAATTCAGACTGACTTCTCGGTATTTCTTTCATACTAATGATGGTTTCTCATTTTCCCAAAGAGTCCTTCAGAGAAAGGAGGACATGCCCAAAGCACTCAGTTTCAACATGCAGATGTAAGTGACAGGGTTGGATTAACAGACTCACTGGAGCAGCTGACACTCAGAGTTCACAGTCCATCCTGGTCACTTTTGCCCCACTCACTTCCTGGAACCTAAGGCCCATCTGTCCACTGCAGAGTCACTGCACACAGCCTTAGACCTGTGCATCTCTCTTCCACCTGAGTTCAACCCGGTCTCTGCACCTGCTCGACCCATTTCTTGATGACTGAGCCGCCAACAGATCTGGCAGCCTTAATACTCAGGCCCACCCAAGTCCCCCAGTGCTCCCTTCTTTACCAAGCCCTTTCTTCTCCTGGGAGGAGCCAGGTTCATTCTGTTCAGCTCTGTTTGTTTGCCAACAGACTTCAATCCCCGACTCGGAAAGCAATCTGGATCAGAACTGTTTGTCTCGCTGCAGCACAGAGATTTTCTCTGAAGCCAGCTGGGAGCAGGTGGATAAACAGGACACGGAGGTACAGGCTCAGCCCCTGTTCTGAGTGCCGTCCATGCAACTGTTTTACGGTTCTTTCCACCCCCATCCCTGTCCCATGCCCCTGGCCAAGGAATAACCTCATAGCACACTTAGCCTTGAGCCTCTCTGAATCCCCATCAAGCCTAGAATTTCTGAGCCAGGGAGACTCAGCAAGCTGGTCCTCTCTCCTCCTTGACTCTGTGAACTGTAGCCTTGCCGGCTCTTGTAGCGACCCAGGGTGCTGCTGCCTGATACTGTATCTCAGGGGAGTTTGGAGTCCCCTCGAGGGAAACGATTTGGACGCCTTTCTTGTACTGCTGACATCAGCCTGCTGGGCTGGTGCCAGCAGAGCCAGTATGGTCCTTGTGACTCTTGCTGCCCCCAGCATGGCTCTGCTGGCTCCAGCTGGATGGCCCATCTCCCGTCACTAACCTGGCCCCATCTGTTTTACAGATGACCCGTTGGCTTCCTGACCACTTGGCTGCCCACTGCTATGCGTGCGACAGCGCCTTCTGGCTCGCCAGCAGGAAGCACCACTGCAGGTGCCGTTTGGGGGTGTGGTGGGGAGGGCCAGGGTTTGGAGGCTGGGGTTTGGCCCACAGAGCCTGCAGCTTGGAGAGATGCAGGCATCTGGCTGGCAGTGTCCCATCTGAGGCAGATCCTGGGGTCTACAGGACCCCAACTCATCTGTTGTGCCTCTGAAAGTGGTGTTTGCATTTGGTGGTCCTCCTCCTCCCCCTCCCCCCCAGTTCAGAGTGATCATGGCTAAATTTTAGAATGTGCAAATGATGTCCCCTTTTGTTCTGTTTTGCTTCCTGGATTAGCAGAGCAACAGCCACCACCCAGACTACCATTTCTTAGTCCTAGAATACCATTTCTTCCCATTCAGCATGGCTGCTGTGAGCAAAATTTTCCTGCTGCGGGCAGGGAACGTCATTTTCCTGCTCCTCGCCTTGCTCCCTGACCCCAAACCTGTTTTCCTTGTGCCAGTAGTGAGGAGACCTAGCTGTGGGGACTGATAGGTACAGCCGAGGACACAGTCTTCAATCCTTAAGGCTCCTGACTTCTTTCTTCTTGGTTGGGGTAGTTATTTGCTAGGGATGCTTTGCCCCAGCTGGGGCGGTAACTGACTGGAGGATGTTCAGTGTTTTTGGGATAGGAAGTTTCTCTGAATCCTGACACGGCTCATCCACACGAGTGAACCCAGGTAGAAGATGAAATCACCTCTTCGTCTAGTAATGATGCTTCAGGACTGTGTGTCTCCCTACCCTGCACCCCAAGCCCAAATGTCTTTGGTTGGCTTCTCCTCTGAGCTCTCTCTCCCCTCCTTGCAGGGACACTGACCGTGTTGATCAAACGTGGTGAGCATTTGCAACAACCTGTCTGTGATGTCTGCACATCTACAATAACTTCTCCACACTAACGCTGCCATTTCCCCCTCTCTGCACTCACTGGGATGAAGCCTGGGGCTGGGAGCGCAGGCAGGCAGGTGGGCTTGCGGGGGAAACCAAAGCAGCCGACTGAGGAGACTATTCGGGCCAAGTCAGGCTGCAGACGTGCACTCCCCTCCTGACCGCGCAGGTCGGCTAGGCCATCTTGCTTGTGACTGAGAAGCCCTGCTTCAGCAGGGCTGGTCTTGTGGCAGGGCCAGTTGGGTTTTCAGAGCTATTTCCTTTGGGTTAGTCATTCAGTGGGGTGCTAGAATGATGCTTCATCATCTCCAAGTCAGATGGCATTGCTGCTCCAAATTTTTTTTTTTTATTTTTATAAACAAAGAGACCAGGACTGAACAGAGGTGGTCTTTCCAGAGAACTGTTTTAGCATGGAAGACTTTAGTGGAGGGTTCCACTTAGGGTCTTTAGGATCCCCTGAAAGAAGCCAGATAGAAAAGCTTAACTGATCAAATTCATATCAGGATGAACTCCAGCAGGTATGTTAAATAAATGCACACGTTCAGAAGTAGACTTAGGTAGTTTTTCTGTATAACCACAGGTTCTTGCTGATTCATGCTTTTCAGAAACGTGAAGTGCTTACTGCGTTCTAGAAGATGAAGTTATGTGTGTGTGTTTTAGTTCTCTGTCCTGCCATTGCCCCATGTCTAGCCTTTTCCTTTTGTGGGTTGTTTTTTGTCCCCAAAGGGTATTTAGTATTCTCTCCTCTCTGCCCAGGCGGTCCCTAATTCAGCAGTGGGTTTGTATTCTGAGGAGCATAAATGAAAAAGTAGTGAGTGATGCTGGCTAAGGAGGAGGATTTCCCTTCAGCTGCTTTCCCCAAGTCTTTGGTGGGCTATGTCAGGCTCCTTGAAGTCTCCCATTCTTGGGTTTATTGAGATTGATGTGTACTTTAGGGCCTAGCATAGTGGGGTTTTAAGGTGGGCAGAAACTTATCCTCTGCCAGTTCTCTTTCCTCTTAGTTGTGAAGGGCAGTTGTTTGGATGTGTGCACCTGTGCTGCACGGACACATCAGAACTGGGCTTTCAAGTGGAGGAGGAGAGGGAGGCTTGGGGTCTGAGTACAGTCAGGCCTTCACGTGGAGCTCTGATATTCCCTGCTAGATGCATGGGGGCAGGGGAGTGAGCCATAATTGACTGACACCTATCTAATAAGGGGGGGTGTTTGTGCACGTGTGTTCATCTGTGCTCTCATCCTTTCACCCTGAGCATGTGTCACTGGTTGCTTGTCTTCTGACTTTGCATGCTGGCAGGAGGGCAGTCCTAGATGGCAGCAGTCTGTTCTCCATGTTGCTGCCTCCAAGCCTCTGGGGAAGTAGCCCTTTGGACAAGGCTCTTCACTCCCCAGCTAGGCGAGATAGTTTGTCTCAACTGAAGGGCTTGGAGGTGGTTCCATTGGGCTCTGGCCTCTCTGTGACCACAAGCTACACAGAGGCCATTGCCCAAGTGGGTATGGCCAACTGGATTTTTCTGGGCCAGGACTTAGCCAGTGTTCTAGCAGCTGCTCCTGCCCTGGGCCCTTTTGTTCTCCTGGATCTCTCTTGAGCAGCACCCTCCTGTACACCTGTAACCTTGAGCCATGATGGTGAGATAGCCAAGTGTCCTTGGCCCTAAAGTCACAGTGGTGTGCAACTACACTAGGCAGGGATTCCTCCCCGCTCCACCCCCCCCCCCCCCCCCCG
>NW_024425897.1:9947412-9971043 GCF_017311325.1 Ursus maritimus
GCTTGGCTTGTTCCTGAGCTAGACAAATGAAACAGTTCAGTCTTGGAGGAGTTTCCACATCCGAATTACGTACACCAAAGTTCTGTCTTCTGAAGTTGGTTTCCCCACACCATACCTGCTACCGAAACTAACAGTGTTTTGTTTTTTTTTTCTTCTCATCTCAAGGAATTGTGGGAATGTGTTCTGCTCCAGTTGTTGTAATCAGAAGGTTCCAGTTCCCAGCCAGCAGCTCTTTGAACCCAGTCGAGTGTGCAAGTCTTGCTATAGCAGCCTACATCCCACAAGCTCCAGCATTGACCTTGAACTGGATAAGCCCATTGCTGCCACTTCAAACTGAAGCTCAGTGACCTGGGGCGGGCAGAGGCCAAGCTGCTGTTCCTCTGACAGGCCCACACAGCCTGGGCAGACCGAGAGGCCTGTGCGCTTTGGAATGGGGGCATGGAACCACCTGTGCAGAGTGACAGAAATTTGGGATGTACCACTGGATTGTAGATTGATTTTTCTTTCCTGTTTTTTCCCCCCCTCTCCCTTTTCCATCTTCCCTATGCCTCCAAAAAAGAAAGAAGTCCCCTGGTTGTCTTAATTTTTTTTTTTTTTTTTTTTTTAAATGGAAGACCAGAGGTTGCCAGGCCCCCTGTAACTGTTGAGCCGCCTGCTGTCCTGTGATGCTGGAGGTTGGCTTGGTTCCTCAGGACGGGAGGAGGCTGGTCAGAGTCAGGCGTGGAGGCCCGAGATCTAGGGAGTGGGGAAGCGAGCCAGGGCTGCTGTTTGTGACTATTTCTCGTGCCACTGCCACATCAGAGCTGATTGGAAAAACCTTTGCTGCTGAGGAGGCTGAAGCATCTTCCCTCAGAGCGTGGCCCCAAGTGCCCTCTCCCTCCTGAGAGGAGCAGGGCCAGTCCGACCTCACAGATAAATGGCATTGGCATTTGGAGGGAGGGGCACATGATAATAAGTGGAACCCTTCCAGGCCCTGCTTTGGGGAAAGAAGGTGTTTTTTCCTCTGAGGTGAGTGAGAGGGCCTAGGAATGGGGGTGGCCAGCATGTTCTCTCTTGCATGGGATTCTGTTTTTAACTTGACCCTAGATGGTCTAGGGCCCCCTTCACTGTCATGAGTAGGCCTCCCTCGGCCAGGCTGTGTAGCGCTTCCCACCCTCAGGCATAAGAGTGCAGACTGGCCAGAGTGCAGTGTCCTGCTGCTGTGGCCAAGGCCAAAGCCTTCCCTGAGCCCGGGCACACCTGGAAGCCCCTTCTGGGGCCTGGTCCCCCACACAATCTCTCTTCCTTGACCAGCACAGGGAAATCCAGACTCAGGGTTCCAAAATTCCCCATTCCCAAACCAAACAAATCATGGATCTCCCCCTTAAGGGGTAGAATCAGCCTTTTAGAGTGTGAGCCTCTGGAAAAGGGAGCATGTCCCATACAATCAGCCTTCCTCCTCCTTCCCTTCCTGGGGCAGTGGGAAGGGCCCAGTAATCCTCCTGCCCTGCCCCTGTGCTGCCGGCCAGCAGTGAGGGGCCACTTGGTGACTCTGCAGCGTTCTTTAGAAAAGTGACACAGCTCGTAGGAGATCTGGGGCACCTTTCCTCAGTAAGCTTTGATGTGGTCCAAAAAGAGCCTTAAATCAAGAATATTTGTGGTAGAATGAGTGTTGGGAAGGGTGGAGAGGAGTTAGGTTTGTGCTTTGTAGTCTTGGCATCCATGTTTTGTGCCTGCCCTCCCTCTCGGGGAAGGGCCATGCTTGGCTCTGCTAAAAGCTGCTAACTGGTAATGGCGGATTGTGCTGAGCAGATGGGGGTGAGGCCAGGGAACTTTCTGACTGTTTGGAAAAGCAGTTCCCTGGCCAGGGGAAATTGTGTCTCAGGAAGGTGGCTCCTGTGTGTGCCTGGGTGTGGTTACAGTGTGGCCCAGAGCCTCCCCTGGAGCTGTCCTTCCGGGCAAGCCAGGAGCATCTGAGTGAGTCTCTGACTTCCCAGTGGCAGCAGGTAGCTCGGAGTGTGAATTCAGTGAAACAGGGTGTAGTTCTTCTCCGCACTCTGTGTGGTCTGGCCGTGCAGGTAGGGAGAAGTCAGTCTAATTAAAGATTGTGCAGTTCCTAGTGACAGGTGCCAAGAGGTTATGATACGGGTTTCTTGGGTCTGATGTACAGTGTGAATAAATGCTTGCAGCTCTTAGCCCTTTTCGATCAACGAAGCACTTTTTTATTAATATTTTTCTTTGTATGTAAAGGAGGAACCATAACTCTCCGTAGCTGTACATATAACCCTTTTCTCCTAAAGAGGAGTCAGTCAGTGCTCCTATATTTTTCATTTTTTGTCAAAGCAAGAAGTAAATACTTTAGAACTGTTAAATATATAAATAAAGTGAATAAAGTTTAGTGTTCCGCATGGTAGCATTTGCTAACACGTTCTAATTCTTCGCCCTGTGGTTTATTCCCTCTTCATCCCTCTTCCGTCTTACACAGTAGCAGTTTGAGGTGCTGCCGGGCAACTGAACTTTGGCGAAGGAAAACTACAGGTTTCTCCTGTTCTAGTCTGGACCTCGGCAGGGAGACACACCACAACGCCCCAGCACCGAAGCACATTTCCTTGATGGCTTTGCCCTAACATCTCTAGAGCTAAAAAGGCAAAGCAGTCAGGCATCTTAACAATTGGGGGGTTTTCCTCATCCAGAGAACTGAGCATCAGTAATAAGTAAATGAAACTACCTCTGGCCTCTAGCCCCCACCCCCCAAGTCCCCCCCCCCATCCCGCAGCCAGTGCTCTGGCCCCTTCCCCCCTACCTCACCCCACCTGAGCAGCAGCTGCAGACGCTGCATCCGCGGCGGTGGTTAAGCACAGAGCCCTGCGGGGGGAGCTTGAAAGATGTTGGGGCAGGGGGAGGTGGTCTGAAAGTGTTTCTGCCTGTTCTTGGATGAGAGCAGGTAGGTGTGTAGAGAGACCCTGGGGGTAGAAACTGAAATGGGTGTGATTGGATTATGTGCCTAACTGGAGGTCTTCCTCCCCACCCCCCCGAGCCCCAAACCTCTGCTCTGTAGATCGGCAAACCAGCCCAGCAAGCATGACCGTAGTTCCTAGTCACTTCTTGACCAGTTCTTGCTCTTCGCGGAGCTGGATCTTCTTTCCCTGCATCACTGTTGGGCATCCTTCCCATCCCGCAGGTCTGTGAGAGCTACGTTCCGCAATTCCTCCCTAGAGAAGGTTGGTACTGAGTAGTGCCCAGCTCTGGGGTCTCCAGCCCAGCACCTCTGGTGAGTTGGCTGGGCTCTAAAGAGTGACCTGCTCAGAGCCTCCCTTAGGGCCTCAACCCTTGGGTGGGCTTTCTAGGGTCACTTTCTGGATGTACTGTCTAAAGAGCTCAGCTCATTCTCGTCTGAAGGCTGCAGGTGCCATCCAGCAGGTGTTTGAGAATTAGCCTGTTCTTTGGGAGAAGGTACCACTTCACCTGCTATCAGGGAGGCCAGACTGTATTCAGACCACTTTGTAAAAATGAGTGTGTGCTAGCCACCGTGTATCCACACACAGCTCCTTACTGTTCCTGAGGTCTAATGGTTTAGTCCTTGGCCAGTTAAAACACTAGCAGAACCTAGCAAGGCTGGCGGGGGCCCATAGGTGGGGAGCTGCTGGGGAAAGATGAAGATGAAAAGCGAGTGTGCGGCGAGACCTGCACAGTGTGGGTCTGGGGCAAGGAACTGCTGTGGGAGATGTCTGTGTGCGCAGAAAGGCGGCTGTCCAAGGGCAAGGCCAGCTTTTCTTCAGGCCTCCACATGGAGGCATTTGGTGTGACAGCTGCTAGGATGTCCTTCTCATCTCTGAACTTATCCTAGCGCTCAGTATTTCCCTTCTTTCTTTACTTTGGCCTTAATCCCAGTCTAAAAAATGATAGGGCTGCCTTAATTCATTGGGATTTTTCTAGTGAGGATGTATGAAAAATTTTTTCTTCAGTATTTTGCTAATGTGCTGTTGATTTCTAGGTTGGCAAAGCATATTCTAAGACTTAAAAAGATACTGTGGCCGATTTGAAGGAGAATGAAAAAAAATGGTGCCAGAAGATCTGTTAAACAATATTCAGGTATCGAATATATCGAAACAGGAATCAAGGGTATACCGTAGAGAAGAGTACAGCTGATACACTCTGGCCGCTGTGCGTGAAGCTAGGAGATTCCGTGTTTGTCGAAGTTAACTCTAGCCCTGACTTCTCTTGATCTTTAGAGAGAGGGCCGATTTGAAGGTGCTGTTGCAGGATTTCATTTAGCTAGTGCCTGTTCAAGTGACCTGTCCCCAGGGCTGCGGCTGCACCTACCCAAGTGAATGCACTGAGGAAAGGCTAACGGCACAGTTAAAAATGGACCCTAGATTGTGGAGCAGTGACTGACTCTCCATTTAGAGTTTTGAATAACATGGCAAGAATTCCAGTTGTTTCATTTCTAGTCACTTTTTCTAAGAACATTTGTTTTCAGGGCTGGCCTAGAATGTGTGAGAGGCTTCTAGCAGTACGAGGTGACCTTCCTAAGCCTCTGCATCTTAAAACACAAGGCCCACTGTCTCCAGCACGAAACACGCTGACACTGTGTTTCTCTCCTCTGTATGCGGAGTTCACCTGCTGCCTCCCCTGTGGAACAGGCCTCTTCAGAGCAAGGCCCATGTTCAGAGGCTTGAAGGGAAGGAGCCCCCCCCCCCCACAGTGGAAATCACAGGGTTTTTTAATGTTGCTGTTGTATTTTATTTACCACTTCCAGTCTTTTCTATCGTACCTGAGTTGGGTCATCTTCTCGTACAGTGCTCCTAGCAGTTGCATTTCAGTTGTATTTTCAAGTGAAATTTGTTTTACGTTGGCATTTAAAATTGGCCTTTAACTGCTTCCTGATTGGTTTATCAGATTTGAATGCAAAGGTAACCTGTGAGGCTTGGATGCTGTTTAAGAAGCATGCTGTGTGTGGCTGCAGACAGTAGTGCTTGCCTGTTGTAACAGCGTTGATTCTGCTGTAACCTCAGTGACCGTATAAATGAAATAAATGTGTCCTCTTCACCCACAAACAGTTGTTCGGCCCCTGGATTCTGGTTGCCACCATAGTTCTCTAATCGGTGCTGTGACCAGCATACTAGGTGTGGGGGATGAGTCAGCTCAGCTCCTTAGTTGGTCCAGGAGAGGGAGGGGCATGGACAGGATGGGGTGGCTGGGCTCAGAGTTTGCGTTTCAGACACAAGGGACTTGAAATCCTGACATTTAGAGGTGGAAGGGATCTTAGATCATTTGGTTTTGTGGTTTTCATGCTCTCTTGTGGGGTCTTTGTGGGGAGGGAACCCCCAGGCCCATTCAGTATTAGACTTTCAAGTAAGATAAGATTTGAAGAAAGGTTTTGGTCCTTGAAAGTCTGAAAGTGATTTGATTTCATCCAAACTTTTTTTGTGGAGGGAAACTGAGCCTCAGGGAGCCACAAACACTTACCCAAGGTTGTCAATGAATTAACAGTAAAATCTGAATAAGAAACGCTCTCTCCTGACTGTACCTCCACCACCTCCCAGTGCTCCTGGGCTTCCAGAAGACGACCTTAGATAAATGGCTGTGTTAACCTGCTCCTCTTTGAGTTAGCCAAGCCAGAAATCTTAGAGAAGAGCTTTTGCTACCAAAAGGCTTACACTATGAGCCCTCCTCTCCCACCTAACCCAAATGAAAAGGTTTTCGTATTATAATCGTTTTTAAATATATAATGTTTTCAAATATATAAATGATATTGGCATGAATTGTCTAAGTTCAAGTAATAACGTCGTCTTAAATCAATGGGATTGGGGGGAGCATTTTTACTGCAGATGGTTTAGTTGTGATGGTCTCAGCCTCCAATTTAGCTCTGAATTTGATATAGAGAAAAATATTCTTATAATAGGTAAGTGGCTGCAAATGGTAATGGTCACAGCTTGCCTGCAATCTCTGGTTATTATTGACAAAAGTGAAGTAGATGCTTGGAAAAAAAAGGATTAATAGAAGAATATTCAACACCTGCTTTCAGTCCTTGTCCTCCATATATCAGTAAGAAACACCTAAAGGTTATAAATCAGCACTCAGGTTCTTCTACAGTGAGAGCCGCGAGCGTGGAGTTGCAGCTGGGCCCGGCGTGCAGCACCAGGCCAGCGCCCTCCGCGCCCCCCACCCAGGGGAGCCTCCGCAAGCACGTAAATGGAGGCCTTACGGCGACCTCTCGGGCAGTTTAAGCTAATGCGTGTTTTACCCTTGAGTGTGCACGTTAGAGATGATTTTTGCCATTTAAGATATTTGAAGTGTGTGTTTGCAGAGAACCCCTGAAGCACTGCCACAAAAAGCCAGTTTCAAAACCACTAGTTTGGTGGAGAGAACCCGTTTCTGAGGCCACAGACCTGGGTTTGGAATCCCAGCCCTTCAGCAGCAGCTGAGGTGCCTGCAGGAGGGCGAGGAAGCGAGCACTTCCTCGTCTGGAGCAGAGCACTTGCCAGGAGAGGGGCTGAAGGTGGTTGCTTAGTAAATGTTCCCCTCCCCGCTGTCTGTGGGATGCGATGGCATTTCCATCTCTGGCTGCGGGCAGATACTCGATTTCACCATGTATTAAGACTAGATGACAATCGACCCCACCCTGGGTCTTCCACCTTACAGAGGTAAGATTTTGACCTCGAAGCATTCTGATCTGAGTTTTACAATAAATTGCAAGTGTATCACTACTCAAAGACTTTAAAGTTCATATATATATTTTATTAAACGATTAAAATTTTCTAATGGATGCAGATGCACCGATGCTTTAAAATTGTGTAAAAGCAACAGAAGGGGGGCCGAGAGAAGGAAACTGCTTGTTGGGGTTAAGCCGGCACCTAAGAATTCCTGAGCCCCGTGGAGACTAACACGGCCTCACTTTGCTGGGTTCCTGACTAAAGACTGAACTGTAAGGTGTCGAACAGCCGTCCAGGCTGAGGATCAGGGAGGCAGGACCAGGTGGCCCTCACGTCTGTAGTGCAGATGTCCGAGGCAGAGGCCTGGGCCCAGGCTGTGTGCTCTGGCTAGCAAGAGAGCCTCCATACGGACCCTAGAGCCCAAGCTTGGAACATGAAGCAAAGACGCTGCACTCATACGAAACCCGCCCCCCCCTCCGCCCCCGGCCATCTCCAGTGCCAAAGGAGCCCAAGGTAGCTGAACGTAGTTAAGGCTTTGTCACCCAAGTCACACCAGATTGCTGTACTTTGACATTTGGCAGATCAGTTCCTAGACTGGCAGTTCTTTCAAGTCACCCAGAAGGTGCAGCAACCAGCTAGCCTACATCCTTCACTGGGGCGGCTCCCGCTCTTGAAGTCCCTGTCAGCCCTGGGGACACGACCTCTGTGCTCTGGCACCTCAGGAGTACGATTCTCTCATCTGACTTGATAAACCAGTTGCTGCCTCCGAGGCTCCTCTTGCCCCCTTTGACACGGTGCCCCTATGTCCCCGAGGACGGGCCCTGCACTCCAGCCCCTGCCCCAAAGCATTTCACCACAAGGCAGCCTCTAGCCAGCGCCCACACCTCTGCAGTTGGCCTTCGGGGCCTCTGTCTCACAGCCCTTTCCCTGCTTCCTAAGTATCGGTACTCCTGAGGTTCAGCTCTCTGCCCTCCTCTCAGGCAGGCTTCCTTGGAGACTACTACATCAGGCATTTAAAATGGAGACATTTTATTAAGCGCAGTTCCTCCGCCCACCCCCATGCAGCTCTGAGGCGGTAACTCAGGGACCGTCTCATGGGCCTGAGGGCTCTGCTGACCCAAACCTGGCAAATGGAGGGCCTAACGGAACGGCCTACAGCACCTGGCCTTGCGTTTTTTGTCCTCTGCTCGGCTTGGCGGTCCTTACCAAGCAGTCAGTGCCTGGAGCTGGGGTGAACACTGGCGCCGGTGTGCCCTTCCCTCCTCCACTCCCGAGGAAGAAGTTAACCTCTGCAGACACCTTCCCCGGGACTGGGAAAAACTCCAGCGTGCAGTCTGGTTATGAAGCTCAGTCTTAAGTTCTGAACCGTACCAGGCAGGAATAAACCAGAGCACCCAATGCCACCTCACACAGCTTGTGTGCTACTGGAGGGGAGGCCAGAGGAGTGGCAGCTGGGGCCTCTGCCTCTCCTTAACTAGGCGGCCCTGATCACGCTTGCCACTCTCATGTCCTCCACCCAGCCCTGCCCTGCAGAGCGCTCCAGACTTTGGGAGATCACTGCCAATGCCTAAAGAGCCCAGACAAAGCTGAGGACCACAGCCTGGGTATCTGAGGTCATCTAGTCACCCCTCCTTGCTGGGGACCCTCACTGCAGGTCTTTGCTGCCAACAGCGCCGGATACACCAGGACTCATTCATTTAACAGGTAATTGGGGGCTGTGGGTCTGCACAGGCTTCACTGGTGACTCACGCACGCATATCTGCCCCCACCATCCCATGAGATGATGACATGGCATTTGTCTGTCTCGACACTGTTTGCCCTAAGGAGTGTGTCGTCTGTTAAGGAAGATGGGGCAGATAAAAGTAAGTTAAAAGATGCTCATTATCCAAAAAGAACTGAGACTTGAAAAAGCCTCTTTGAGTCAACCTACTTAAAATGGAGACCAGAGTTACATACAATGAACAGTGGAAAAGGTTTGATTGGAACTTCTTGGAAAATGAAACTACTACTAAAACTAGTGGCTCTTGAAGTGCAATTGCCAACTATGGACTAACTCTTAGAACAAAATTATTTTATGTATATTTCCCTCCTGCACAACAGGACACCATTTCCACAGGGCAGTCACTTCTGCAAAAGTTATTCAGGGGCTTCCTCAGTTTTCCTTAAAACCTCTCTTTGTCTTGTTAGTTCTCTGATACTCAAATTGCCCCCCCGAAGCACCTCCCTGGTTCCATGAAGTTCTTCATTTGTTAAAGGACCTAACCCTCAACTCCTCGTTTGCCAGTGACGGCAAGTATTTGAGCAGGTTCCCACCAATACTTCCGTGGCTATGACAGTCTACATTTTAAAACTTAAATTGTACTCTGGCACCATTTCATTGTATTGTCAATGTCAGAAGTTCATGACATCTCACAATTGTACGTATGAGATGGGACAGATGGGCTCTGGTGGGGCAGGGTGTTAAGCAGGGAGATACTTAAAAAGAGACAACAGGCCCCAAATGAAGCCACCTGTGCTAAACCCCGTGTCCGCAAATCCTGACTCGCTAACTAAACTGCACTCCAGCTCCCCAGGCAGAACTTTTAACCAGTCGTCATGGAATTACCTAGTCAGCCCTTGATCCACTTGATGGACCCCTTCCGATTCTGTTAGAAAGGCCACCTTCCTGGAACCTTTCTGTTGCTGGATGGGATGCTGCCCAACTCCTGAGTCGTTCAATCAAAGCCAGTTTGATCTCTGAAGTTACTCAGCTGAATTTTTATTGTTTAACAATGTCTAAGTGGAAAGTAATTTTTTATATGCTCAGTTGTTTGGAGAATACTTTTCATGTCTGATGACTTTAGCTTTCCTCTACAACTCTGGAGGCCTACTTAGATATGGCTTAAAGGAAAAAGAAAGCCCATCGGCATGTCTGACCAGAGAGCCTGCCCTGGCGGGGCAGCAGTGACGGCTACTGATGGCAATGCTGGGTCAGCATGAGCCAAGACAGGAGGGCAGGTCTGGGGAACGGAGTTGGAGTGCGTGGTTTAGCAAATGAGGAAATACTTGTTAAAAAAGGCCAAGGAGTCTATTTTAGGTTAAACGCTGGTCTCAATTCTATAACTATTTGGGGTTTCTGAACAGAGAACTGAACAAGATGATAATAGTTAAGATCTGTTATGGGTCAGACACTGTTTAAGTACTTGTCAACACATTTAATTCTGTCAACCTGGTGAGGTTTGTACTGTTATATCCTCATTTGAAAATAAGGCAACAGAGGGGTGCCTGGGTGGCTCAGTCAGGTGGGCATCTATTTGCCTTCAGCTCAGGTCATGATCTCGGAGTCCTGGGATTGAGCCCCACGTCGGGCTTCCTGCTCAGGGGGAGTGTGCCTCTCCCCCAGCTTTGTGCTCTCTTTCTCTCTCTCTCAAATCAAAAAAGAAAAGAAAATTAGGCACTGGAGCCAGCATTGCTGTTAAGGCCTAAGGTCACACAGCAAAGCAGCAGCAGAACCATGGTTTGAGTCCCGGCCCTCTGTCTCCAGAGACCGTACTCCAAACCACTGCCTACCCAGCCTCTCCTAAGTCAGGGCCAGCTGGGAGTGGGTGCTAGGAGGATGAAGTAGTGGGAAGAACAGTAAGAGGCCATGTGCGGGATCAAAGGCCTAAATCAGAGTGGAGAAGGCTCAGGAGCCAAAGGGACCCTTGAAGTACTAGTGCTATTACACTGAATTTACACAGGACTATTCATTTCCAAAATCCAGAACCATATTCCATTACACACAAAGCAGTCCATGTTGCAAGAAGGAATTAGCTACTCATTAGAATGTACTAAATTTCTTTTTTTTTTTTTTTTTTTTAAAGATTTTATTTATTTATGTGACAGAGAGACAGCCAGCGAGAGAGGGAACACAGCAGGGGGAGTGGGAGAGGAAGAAGCAGGCTCACAACGGAGGAGCCTGATGTGGGACTCGATCCCGGTACGCCGGGATCACGCCCTGAGCCGAAGGCAGACGCTTTTAACGACTGCGCTACCCAGGCGCCCCAGAATGTACTAAATTTCTTAGGAGCTCCCTCACTCAACTGTAAGACTCCTGCCTCTAGCACAGAGACAAATCTGTTGGCAGCAGACACCAACTCCATCAGGGTTCGAGACAACTCTTAGCCTGAAGAAGCTATGGCCTGGAGTCTGTCTACGTGTGTGTCGCCTTAGGCTGCCCAGACCCAGAGGGTGTGGGACCTGCGTTCTAGCCCCCTTGATTGCTTATTTAGGGCGTGGCCTTGACCACTCTACTCTGCTTTAATTTCTCATCTGTGGGGATGTTTGTCCAACCCCCAAGGCTGTTGTTCCATGAGGAAAGACCATGTTTTACCGGGTCTAGCTGCTCTGCAGGTCGCACTGAAGGCCTACTCTGTCCACGGCTTACCAGCTTTCCAGTGTAGTGCAGAGTTAGAGGAGGCAGGAATCCTGCTTGTCTTCCGTGCAGCCTGACCGGCTCCAAGGCAATGGCACGTCTCCTCTGCCCAACCAGAGAGAGGCGAGAAATAGGTCTTTCCAGGAGTGGTAGAGACTCCTGGCCACCCCCAGCCAGGAGGTCCGCAACACGAAATACTTCATATTCAGCAACTGTGGTTTGGAGTGTTGCCAGAGACAGGTTTTTGGGCTAGGGTGGGAGCTCCTTCCTGGGCTTCTGGGAGTCTCTGAGAGATGGGCTCCATGGGGCAACCAGGACGGGTGAGGGCTGGGTGAGCAGTCAGTAGGGCTGGCCGGCCCCTTTCCTTCAGGACTCTGGCTGCCTTACCTCCATTCAGGCTAGTGCCTGGATGTGCAGTGGGGGATCCCTGAACTTCCCAAAGACCAACCTCCGGATGTGTGCCATCCTGGAAGAGGAGAGCCACCAGAGGTGACTTCTTGGCCAGTGTATGGTGTCTTCTCTGCGCCTAAGGCAGTCTTTTGCAATATGCTGCCTTGCCCGGCCGCCTCTCTGGGCATGCAGAGCTGGCCCTGCACCCCATGGAGAGCGGAGAAGTGGGGTCAGACAGCAGGTGTGAAAGTTGGAGGAGTGGAGCTCATGCCTGTAAAACTCCTGACCATGGCCTGGAGCAGGCAGAACGCTTGCGCTCAGAGGGGAAGTACCCTCCTCTAGTCTGAGTAGGAGCAAACTTCAAGGGAGTCCTCTGGTACCTTTTCGTTTATGGTACCCTCAGCCTTGTTCTGCGTGTCCCTAGCTCTGCCTGACCTGACGGTCCCTCCCACCTATTCCATCCCCCATGCCTTAGTTTCTGTCCAGATAATCTACCTATTGATGTAAGTGGGCTGTTAAAGTCCCCTATTATTTGTATTACTGTCAATTTCTCCCTTTATGTCTGTTAATGTTTGCTTTATATATTTAGGTGCTTCTATTTTGGGTTCATATTTACAATTGTTATATCTTGCTGGATTGATCCCTTTATCATTACGTAAAGCCCTTGTCTCTTTTTACAGTCTTTGATTTAGAGGCTACTTTGTCTGATACAGGGTATTGCTGCCCTAGCTTTCTTTTTGTTTCCATTTGCATGGACTGTATTTTCCATCCCTTCATTTTCAGTCCACGCATCTTTAGGTCTGAAGTGAGTTCTGGTAGGCAGCATGTAGACAGGCTTTCAGTTTTTTGTTTGTTTTGTTTTTTATCCATTCCATCACTCCACATCTCTTGAGGACAGCATTTAGTCCACTTACAATTAAAGTAATTTTTTGATAGGTATGTACTTAATAGCATTTTGTTCATTGTTTTCTGGCTGTTTTTGTAGTTCTTCTGTTTCTTCTTCTCTTGCTCTCTTTTCCTTGTGATTTGATAACTTTTTAGTGTTATGTTTGGATTCCTTTCTCGTTAGTTTTTGTATATCTAGTATAGGTTTTTCTTTGTGGTTACCATGAGGCTTATATATGACATCCCATGTATGCTGCACTCTATTTTATTTTATTTTATTTTATTTTTTTAATGATTTTTTATTTCAATGATCCTCGAGTCGAGCTGGATAGGTACCAGACAAGCCTAAACAACCACGGAACCAGCCTGAGACGCGGAAGACGCATCTGGATCTCTACAAAGAAGCATCTCCAGCGCTGAGTATTGAGGTACGAAGCGGGAGCCATGAAACCGTGCACAGATATCGGAAGATAGGGCGCCTGGGTGGCGCAGTCATTAGGCCTGCCTTCGGCTCAGGGGCGTGATCCCGGGGACCTGGGATGAGCCCCACATCAGCTCCTCCACTGGAGAGCCTGCTTCTTCCTCTCACTCCCCCTGCTTGTGTTCCCTCTCTCTGCTGGCTCTCTCTCTGTGTCAAATAAATAAATAAAATCTAAAAAAAAAAAGATATCGAAGATAAACGGAAGGGGAGGGAGCCACGTTCTGGCGCCGGGAAGCGGCAGCCACTTGCACGGGGAGCGGGCGGGCTCGAGTCGGCACCCGCAAAACACAGCTGAGACCGGAGCCGGGTGCAGCCACCAGGCATCTCGCGGATCACCGGAATCCCGTGCGCTCACTGATCCAGACTGAGACCGGGAGCTTCGGAGCGCGCGCTGGGCGGCTGGCGCTGGCGGCATTAAACACAAAGGACAGAGAGCGCCCGGCCCTGGAAGTGAGGGCTGGGACGCCCGTGTGGCGCACATCCCAGGCGCTGCAGGGTTGAGCAGCACCAACAGAAACAGGATTAAAGTGGCCAGAACATTAGTAGAAAATGGGCCAATCCCTTGTTCTGTGACAGAGGCTGAAATTTGGCCGCTGCTGCTCTGATCTCCAGAAGAGGCACAGCAAACCGCCAGGAAACCGCCAGAGAACAAAGCCTGGAAATACCGGCTCAGGGAGTTGCCCACTCCCCCTCGCGGGGACGCCGAGACTCTACCCAAACAGGGTTGCCTGAGTATCGGCGCGCAGGCCCTCCCAGAAGGCAGGCTGAAAAATCAAGAAGCCCACAACCCGGGTGCCTGGGTGGCGCAGTCTTTGAGCACCTGCCTTCGGCTTAGGGCGTGATCCCGGCGTTCGAAAGGAGTCCTCATCGGGCTCCTCCGCTGGGAGCCTGCTTCTTCCTCTCCCATCCCCGCTTCTGTTCCCTCTCGCTGGTTGGCTGCCACATAAATAAATAAATAAAATCTTTAAAGAGAAGCCCACATCCACAGATCCCTATAACAAGGGGCCGACTTGGGACCCGATAATAATTTGGGCTCTGGAAACCCCGCAACCTCTCTTCATCAGAATGACAAGAAGGAGAAGCCCCCCAGCAAAGAAAAGACAGTGAGTCTGTGGCCTCTGCCACAGAAATAATGGAATATGGATGTAACCAAATTATCAGAAATGGAATTCAAGTAACGATGGTCAAAAATGATGAGTAGAATTGAAAAACTATTAACGAAAAGGTTACTGAGAATATAGAATCTAAGGATAGAAATGAGAGCGAATCTGACAGAAATTAAAAATTCTATGAGCCAAATGCAGGCAAACTAGAGGCTCTGACGGCCAGGGTCGCAGAAGCAGAGGAATGGGTTAGTGAATTGGAGGATGGGTTAATAGAGGAAAAATGAAAATAGAAGATGGTCTTAAAAATCACGCCACGAATGTAGGTTACGGAGATTACTGACTCAATGAAACGATCCAATGTTAGAATCATCGGCATCCCCAAGGGGTGGAGAAAAACAGAGGTCTAGAAGAGATATTTGAACAAATTGTAGCTGAAAACTTCCCTAATCTAGCAAGGAAACAAACATTGTATCCAAGAGGCAGAGAGGACCCCTCCCAAGCTCAACCATGACAGACCTACGCCACTCACGTCATAATGAAATTCGCAAATATTAGATGCAAGGATACAGTATTGAAAGCAGCCAGGGCAAGAAATTTCTCACGTCCAAGGCAAAAAGCATCAGAATTACGTCGAACCTGTCTACACAGACCTGGAATGAGAGAAAGGGTTGGGGGAGCATATTTAAAGCTCTTTCAGAGAAAAACATGCACCAAGGATCCTTTTCCAGCAAGGGCTGTCATTCAGAATTGATGGAGAAATAAAGACATTTCAGAATCGCTAGTCACTAACCAATTTTGTAACCACGAAACCAGCCCTACAGGAGATATTAGCAGGGGTTCTATAAAAGTAAAAAGGCCCCAAGAGTGATACAGAACAGAAAGTCACAGCCAATACAACAAAGACTTTACTGGCAACATGGCAACATTAAAATCATATCTCTCGTAATCAGTCTTAATGTAAATGGTTTGAACCATCCCATAAAACGCCACAGGGTTGCAGATTGGATAAAAGAAATGACCCATCCATTTGCTGTCTACAAGGACTCATTTCAAACCCAAAAGATGCATTCAGACTGAGAGTAAGGGATGGAGTACCATCTTTCACGCAAATGGACCTCAAAAGAAAGCTGGGGTAGCAATTCTCATATCAGATAAATTGGATTTAAACTACAGACTATAGTTAGAGATGCAGAAGGGCACTATATTATTCTTAAGGGAAGTATTCAACAAGTGGATATGACAATGATAAATATATATGCCCCCAACAGGGGAGCAGACAAGATACACAAGCCAACTCTTAACCAGAATAAAGAGACACATAGATAAAAATACATTAATAGTAGGGGACCTCAACACTCACTATCAGAAATAGACAGAACACCCTGGCAAAACTAAGCAAAGAATCAAAGGCTTTGAATGCCATACTGACGAGTTGGACCTCATAGATATATATAGAACACTACACCCCAGAACCAAAGAATACTCATTCTATTCTAATGCCCATGGAACATTCTCAAGAATAGACCATGTTCTGGGACACAAAACAGGTCTCAACCGATACCAAAAGATTGAAATTATCCCCTGCATTTCTCAGACCACAACGCTCTGAAATTGGAACTCAACCAAGAGAAAAATTTGGAAGAAACTCAAACACTTGGAGACTAAGAACCATCCTGCTCAGGAATGACTCGACAAACCAGGAAATCAAAAATCAAATTAAACAATTTATGGAGACCAATGAGAATGAAAATACAACAGTCCAAAACCTATGGGATACTGCAAAGGCAGTCCTGAGGGGAAATACACAGCCATCAAGCCTCACTCAAAAGAATAGAAAAATCTAAAATGCAGTTTTTATATTTCACCTCAAGAAGCTGGAACAGCAACAGAGGGACAGGCCTAATCCCGCTACGAGGAACAGTTGAAAAATTAGAGCTGAAATCAATCAAGCAGAAACCAGAAGTACAGTAGAGCAGATCAACAGGACTAGAAGCTGGTTCTTTGAGAGAATCAATAAAATTGACAGACCACTGGCAAGACTTATCCAAAAAAAAGAGAAAAGGACCCAGATTATTAAAATGAATGAAAAGGAGAGGTCACGAGACACCATTGAAATTGGAAGGATTATTAGAAATTTTTATCAACAGCTATATGCCAATAAACTAACAATCTGGGAAGAGATGGAATCCTTCCTGGAAACCTATAAACTACCAAGATGACCGGAAGAAATTGATTCCTTAAACAGGCCAATTAATTATGAAGAAATTGAGTCAGTGATAAACAACCTTCCAAATAACAAAACTCCAGGCCGGACGGTTTCCTGGGGAATTCTACCAAACATTCAAAGAAGAAATAATACCTATTCTCCTAAAGCTATTTCAAAAATAGAAACAGAAGGAAAGCTACCAAACTCATTCTATGAGGCCAATATTACCTTGATCCCACAACCAGGCAAAGACCCCATCAAAAGGAAGAATTACAGACCGATTTCCCTAATGAATATGGACGCCAAAATCCTCAACAAGATACTTGCTAATAGAATCCAACAATACATTAAAAGGTTATCCATCACGATCAAGAGTGGGATTCATACCTGGGATGCAAGTGGTTCAATATTCGCAAATCAATCAGCGTGATACATCATATCAACAAGAAAAGACTCAGGAACCATATGATCCTCTCAATCGATGCCGAAAAGCATTTGACAAAATACAGCATCCTTTCCTGATTAAAACCCTTCAGAGTGTAGGAATAGAAGGTACATTTCTCAATCTCATAAAGCCATCTATGAAAAGCCTACTGCAAATATTATTCTCAATGGGAAAAAGCTGAAGCCTTTCCTTAAGATCAGAACACGACAAGGATGCCCACTCTCCACTATTATTCAACATAGTACTAGAAGTCCTTGCAACAGCAATCAAGCGACAAAAAGGGATCAAAGGTATTCAAATTGGCAAAGAAAAGTCAAAATGTCTCTCTTCGCAGATGACATGATACTCTATATGGAAAACCCAAAAGAAGCCACTCCCAAACTATTAGAAGTTATAAAGGCAATTCAGTAACGTGGCAGGATACAAAATAAATGCTCAGAAATCAGTTGCATTTCTATACGAATAACGAGACCGAAGAAGAAGAAATTGGGAATCCATCCCAAACAATACACCAAAAACCATACGTTACCTTGGAATTACTTAACCAGAGACGTAAGGACCTATATTCTAGAACTATAAATCACTCTTGAAAGACATTGAGGAAGACATAAAAAGATGGAAAGATATTCCATGCTCATGGATCGGAAGAATTAACATAGTTAAAAATGTCCATGCTACCCAGAGCAATCTACACTTTCAATGCTATCCCGATCAAAAATACCAAGGACATTTTTAAAGAACTGGAATCAAACAGTCCTTAAATTTGTATGGAAACAGAAAGGCCCCGAATCTCCAAGGAACTGTTGAAAAGGAAAACACAAGCTGGGGGCATCACAATGCTGGATTTCGAGCTGTACTACAAAGCTGTGATCACAAAGACAGCATGGTACTGGCACAAAAACAGACACATAGACCAATGGAACAGAATAGAGCCCAGAAATGGACCCTCGGCTCTTTGGGCAACTAATATTTGATAAAGCAGGAAAAAACATCCGGTGGGAAAAAGACAGTCTCTTCAATAAATGGTGCTGGGAAAATTGGACAGCTACATGCAAGAGAATGAAACTTGACCACTATCTCACACCATACACAAAAATAAACTCCAAATGGATGAAAGACCTCGATGTGAGACAGGAATCCATCAAAATCCTAGAGGAGAACATAGGAACAACCTCTACGACATTGGCCAAAGCAACCTTTTCAACGACACATCCCCAAAGGCAAGAGAAACAAAAGATAAAATGAATTTATGGGACTTCATCAAGATTAAAAGTTTCTGCACAGCCAAGGAAACAGTCGAAAAAAACTAAGAGGCAGCCCACGGAATGGGAGAATATATTTGCAAATGACACTACAGATAAGGGACTGGTATCCAAGATCTACAAAGAACTTTCAAACTCAATACAGCCAATAAACAAATCAAAAAATGGGCAGAAGATATGAACAGACACTTTTCCAATGAAGACAACAAATAACAGACTTGCAAATCTGTCCATTAGCCATCAAGGAAATTCAAATCAAAACCACACTGAGATACCACCTTACGCCAGTTAGAATGGCAAAAATAGACAAGGCAAGAACAACAATTGTTGGAGAGGATGTGGAGAAAGGGGATCCCTCCTACATTGTTGGTGGGAATGAAGTTGCAGCCAC
The DNA here is from genome assembly GCF_017311325.1 of Ursus maritimus. Taxonomy (NCBI): domain Eukaryota; kingdom Metazoa; phylum Chordata; class Mammalia; order Carnivora; family Ursidae; genus Ursus; species Ursus maritimus. The sequence goes on from NW_024425897.1 coordinate 9,965,607, forward strand.
TCTGGAAAACAGTGTGGAGGTCCCTTAAAAGTTAAAAATTGAGCCTCTATGATCCAGCCTGCACTACTGGGTATTTACCCCAAAGATACAGCGTAGTGAAGAGAAGGGCCATATGCCCCCCAATGTTCATAGCAGCAATGTCCACAATAGCTAAATCGTGGAAGGAGCCGAGATGCCCTTCAACGAATGACTGGATTAAGAAGTTGTGTCATATATACGATGGAATATTACTCAGCTATCAGAAAGAGCGAGTTCTCAACATTTGCTACAACATGGACGCACTGGAGGAGATAATGCTAAGTGAAATAAGTCAAGCAGAGAAAGACAACTATCATATGATTTCTCTCATCTATGGAACATAAGAACTAGATGATCAAGTGAAAGGGATAAAAAGAAAGGTGTAATCAGAAGGGAAATAGAACATGAGAGACTATGGACTATGAGAAACAAACTGAGGACTTCAGAGGGGAGGGGTGGGGAATGGGATAACCGGTGATGGGTAGTAAGAGACGTATTGCATGGTGCACTGGGTGTTATACAGAACTAATGAATCATTGAGCCTTACATCGGAAACCGGGGATGTACTGTATGGTGACTAACATAATATAATAAAAAATCATTAAAAAAAATAATAAAAAAAAAATAAAACCACAATGAAATAATACTACACACCTAGTGAAATGGCTAAAATTTTTTTTTTTAAAGATTTTATATTTATTTGATCGAGAGATAGAGACAGCCAGCGAGAGAGGGAACACAAGCAGGGGAGTGGGAGAGAAGAAGCAGGCTCATAGCGAAGAGCCTGATGTGGGGCTCGATCCCATCCCGGGATCACGCCCTGAGCCGAAGGCAGACGCTTAACCGCTGTGCCACAGGCGCCCGAAATGGCTAAAATTTTTAAAAATCAGAAAATACCAAATGTTGATAAAGATGTGAATCAGTCAAAACTTTTAAAACACTGGTTATAGGAGCATAAGTGGGTACACCTCTTTGGAAACTTCATCAGTGGTATGCACTAAAGCTAAATATACGCATAGTCTATGACCCATATTTCACTCATAGGTAGACACCTGACAGATATGCATACATATGCTCACCAAAAGAACATTCATAATAGCATTATTCGTAATGGACCCAAAATGGAAACTACTCAAATGCCTCAACAAAGAATGGATAAACAAATTGAATATATTCCACAATGGAATACTATACAGAAATGAGAATGAATGATCTAACAATACTGATGATACTCATACATAAAAGAGACCAGATACGAATACTACTACTGACTTCATTTATATAAAATAAAGAGTAGGTGAAACTACTACTTCCATGCTGTCAAGCCAGGATGATTATATCTCTGATTCTTAATCCAGAGGTCTTTTACAATGCTACACAGTTTCAGCTGTTGAAGTTTTAATAATTCTGTTACTTAGGCACCTACTACCCACAAATATGCCTTTGATGAAGAACTCCCAAAAAGCTTTTCTTTCTTTCTTTCTTTTTAATGTATTTAAGTAATCTCTATACCCAATGTGGGAGCTTGAACTTATGACCCCAAGACCAAGAGTCACATCTTTCTAACTGAAAGTCATGTATCCCAAAAACTTTTCTTTCTTTCTTTTTTTAAGATTTAATTTATTTGGGGGGTGGGCACAGAGAGAGAGGGAGAGGAGAATCTCAAGCAGATCTGAGACAGGGCTCAATTTCACAACCCTGAGACCATTACCTGAGCTGAAACTGAGTCGGATGCTTAAGCAACGGAACCATGCAGGTTCCCCCCAAAAAGCTTTCTATATCTATATCCCAAAGGCATTCTAGTCTTTGCTAGATTTTTGCTATATAAGCTTTGTTCTTCTTTGGTATATCATATAATGGCAATGAATGATCAAACTATATTATATTCAGTTTTAAAAATATATAATAAAATTATTATTCTTGCATGTATGAAAGAACTTTGAAGACAAATCAGTACGGATCTTAAAGCCAGGTTAAGAATTTATGCTTTATTCTGCAACCAATGGAAAGTCAGTAGTTTGATCAGGAGAGTGAGTAAAATAATTGTTTAGGAATATTAAGCTATATTAAGTAGGAAAAATTGAAGCTTAAGGAGCATTAGGTGTGTATGTGGTGTGCATATGTGTGTGCATGTGCATTTAAAATTTTACAGAGAATTGTTTTTGTACCCACAGATCTGAGAAATTAAGATTCTTTTGAGTAATTGGGTAATAGCTGGCGTGGCATGCATATATAGTAACACTGAAAACTTGCAAAACTTAGAGGCAATACTTGAGTAATAATCATTTGTAAAATTAAATAACCTGAAAGTATAAAGACATTTATTTTTAATATAGGATCTAAAAAGCCATTTGTAGTCATGAAGATCAATAGCTGAAAAAAGCCCTCCAGAGTTGTGTTACTTCTATACTCCAGAGATTTTTTTCTAGCTCAACTGATCTAATATTTTAAGGGTTATCATTGATGTTTTTATAAATGTCTAATACATGAAAATACTATGACTTGATAATAGAAAACACTATTATAAATTATTTTTAATAAGATAGTGTGCTGATGACAGAGTAATGTTTGATAGCTTAGCTGTCAAGTTACATAACCTAAGACAAGATACTTTACTTCTCTGCACTTCAGTGTCCTCGTTAATGTGAGGTTTATGAAATAATAATATAAAGCCCTTGTGACAGTGTCCAGTACATGGTAAGTGCTGAATAAATGTTAGCTTCTATAATTGTTATTATTGTTGTTTGAAGTATTAAATAGCAAAATCATAGTCACTTTAAATTTCCTGGGAAAAGTAGTTCATGCAATCCAAACTACAAAGATCTGTTTACATCAAAAAGTCAATTTGTTAATTTACAGTGAGAAAAATAACTGCCAAGCTGATTGCAATTCATATACCCAGCTCAGCATTTCACCCCAGGAGGGAAGCCCACTCAGGAAACCAAATGAGATCAGGAATCCAGTGAGTATACTCAATTTGAGCCAGAAAGATAACTGCTTTCTCTGCCCTAATTCACCTTCAATGTGAATCTTGCCCTTTTTTGCTACAGCTTAATATTTCCCAAGAACAATTATTTTATTCACTCTCCCGATCAAACCCTCTGACTGCCTACTGATTGAAGAATAAGCATTAATTCCTTAGCTTGGCTTTTAAGATCTATAATTTGTCCCCAAAGTTCCCATTCAATCTTTATTTCCTATTTCTGTCCAACATGATGTGTCTCAACTCTAATAATGATGGGTTCTTCATTATTTTCTAAAATATTCCATGTTCATTTCTCATTTTGGCCAAGGCACATTGGTAGGTTTTCCTCATAGAATTCTCTTCTCTCTCCTCTACTCAAATCCTTTATATTAGTCAAAGTCCTCCTTAAGTCACGTTTCCTTCATTAGGTAATACACAAACCATTACAGTCTATACAAAATCTCTATAAATTCCTATAATTTGTATTGCTTTTACTCTTTTCACATATATGTAATATATATACTGCTTTGTATGTTGGCTTAACTCCTCTAAATTTATTTCCCTTTCAGATTCTAAACTTCTAGAAGATAAAGATTTTTTATTCTCTCAGAAATAACATTGTGTTTATATATATATAAACACACACATATATTATATATTATATAATATTGAGCTCTCAATTAATAAATGAGCAATTCATTAATGAATGTCTTGGGGCAAGATAAACCTGCCCTTTTGAACCCAGAAATGTTCCTTGGCTCTGGCATATTCCCCCAGGAGCCCAGCCTCCAAGTCTCTCCGTGTTCTCTCCTCAGTTCTTACAATTGTAAGATGCCTATCAGAAATTTCCTAATTGCTTCATATATAAATGTCTAACAAAAAAAGTGTTCTCTTTAAGCTCTTTTTTGTTTCTGATTTCTTTCACTCTAGAAAATCTAAATATATAAACATGAAATAAGCACCCAGTAATTTACTTTGTAGGAATATATTCTAATTTCTTGAACAACCTCAGTCCATTAGGCAGTTAAAACATACACATACTCTGACAAAATATTATGTGCAAATTTTTAGTAAAACTGCTCTTTTAAAAAACACCAGAGATTAAGTCATGATTCTGAACTAACTCACTAAATAGCCATTGATTTTCTTTTAATTCTTAGTAATTACCTTAGGTGCTTTTTGAATTTTGATCGAGTGAGAAAGTTGAGCAGTGGCCATTGTAGTAAATCAGGATTCTTTTAACAGGTCAAACCTGTCAGGTGAAAAAAAAATTAGAATTTTGCCTGACATAATCTTTTTGTGAATTTTCCAAAGAAGAACTACATAATTAGCATTTGACTGTATTCTTTGGAAAATTAGTTTAATAAACATTTTTATCTCCACTATGCATTTTCTATGAATTTGGCATAAGGTCTCTGGATTAGTTTTTTCAACCACCCAGTGAGAATTTAAGTTGATTTGCTTGTTCATAAGAATACATTTGGAGGAGAAAAATACTAAATCACCTAAAGATTTGACAATGTATTTATTCATCACTGTTACTTCTCTTAGCGTACAACTGTGCTCTGTATATAGCAGGGGCTCAAAAACATTTTTGAATTAACTTTATGGGTTATTGGTTTTCAAAGGTAACTCAAAGTTAAAATTTGTACTTCACATCCATTAGGATGGCTGTTCCCCAAAATGGAAAACAATAATAATAATGTTGGTAGGGATGTGGAGAAATTGGAACCCTTGTGTGCATTGCTAGTGGAATCATACAGCTGCTGTAAAAAAACAAAAACAAAAACACACCAGTATGGGCAGTTCCTCAAAAAATTAGACAGAATTACCATATTAATCACAATTCCACTTCTAGGTATATACCCAAAAAGGACTGAAAGCAGGGATTCAAACAGATACTTGTACACGCAAATGTTCACAGCAGTATTTTTAAAATATCTAAAAGGTGGAAACAACCCAAATGTCCATCAACAGTTGAATGGTTCTTTTAAATGTGGTATATACAATGACATATTCAAGCCTTAAAAAGGAAATGACATTCTGATACACACTATAACACAGATGAAACTTGAAAACATTATGCTAAGTGAAAGAAGCCACACACAAAAGGACAAATATTTATGATTTCACTTACATAGAGGTAGAGGTACCTAGAGTCAACTTCATAGAGACAGAAGATTAGAGGTTACAAAGAGCTGGAGGGTAGAAGGATTAGGGTGACTAAAAAGCACGAGTTTCTGTTCAGGATGACAAAAATTTTCTCAGAATGGTTAGTGGTGAGGTTGCCAACCATGAATACACTCGATGTCACTGAATTGTACACTTGAGAATAGGTGAGGTGGTGAATTTTATGTGTATTTTAACACAATAAAAATATTAATGTTAAAAATACATCTAGTTTTGGGGCACCTGGCTGGCTCTAGTCCGTAGGCATGTAAGCATGCATAACCT